>NC_141695.1:1424869464-1425251964 GCF_964263255.1 Lissotriton vulgaris
ATTTCATCCACCCGCTGATATCCAATCTTTCACTTTCACATTCTGTCATCCATTCTTTCTTTCATCCATCATTAAATCTTACCCTATTCCATCCATCCATCAATCCATCCATCATTTAGGCCCATAGCCAGAAGTATATTTTTAGGGGGCATGACCTTTAGGCAAGACCAAACATTAAAGCTGTGCTCTAAATGTGCATTCGTTCCCAAATTACTAAATAGCTACCCCCAGAATATTGTGTTACGAAAATATCATGGATAGAATATTGAAAGGTAAGTGCATATAGAGTATAGATTTACTATTCCCAACTCCTCATCTATATTTTTTGAAGATATATATTGCGTAGGTACATAACTACATATACATGGAATAAAGTATAGAAAATCTATACCTACTTAACTGTCAATACTTTGGATTCAATATTATGTCCTCAGCATTCTGTGGTATTAATATTCTGGTTTTAATATTCAGGTGTACATCATGTGATTCTGTGTGAAAGAATATGTGGATTTTTAAGGTACATATTAGAGCACATCCCATCAATTAGATGGGATGAACAGTAGAAGGGTATAAATGCTGACTTGCAACTTTTTGTTTTCTAAACTGCTGAAACTTTGTACAATACAAAGCATAGCAGGTTCTTTAAAACACAAGCTGGCTTCAGCTCAGAGCCCTCCCTTCCACACCTCTCACCACAGGTGGTGGATGTCTAGCCTCCACTCTCAAATTTATTTTGCTGGTGGATGTCCTACCTGGGATGTTCTGCATCAGGACATCATCCCATCGGGACAGCCTGGAAGGATAACCTTACTTCACTTCAATTTAGGAAGCTTCATCTGCTCGTACAGTGTGAAGTTTCCTAATTCTGACCAACTTCGTAAGTAAAGTTTTACTTTAAATTACTAATAAGTTAAAATGACTTTACATACATCTTGGAGCATACCCATTATGAACATTTGGGGAAAATAGTGGTGAATAGTGTGTTTTAAACAATTTAGAGCTGCAACAATTGTGAAAATTAAAAAGAATTTAAATTTCGTTTTACACTGGATGTTGAGCTGGTCCCTCAAGGAATTTCACTATAAGGTTGCGAGAAAAGATGAACAGTTCAATTTCATTTGATCAAAAGCACCAGTCAAAACTGCATGGACTTGAAGCAGGCTCCGACTTTGGCATACACCCCTCACAGTTACAGGCAGGTTGAGCAAAACCTATTGTACAAAAGACATTGACCAGGAAGATGTAGGCATGGTAAAGGAGAGATGATTGTGTGAGCATGTGATGGGTCAATTAGAGGCCTGTGGCTTGGCTGAGGAGTGGTGAATGTAGAAAGCATGCAAGCCTGCCATGCGTACTGGAAATGGAAAATATTTACTTGTAGAGGGATTGTTCAGCATTAACACAGTTGCAGATAAAAGTCAAGCTTCGTGTTATGTAAGTAACAATGGTTACACTGAAGTAGGATTTTAAAGACCACTCTGCAAGGTGAGTTTTGGATCTTACAATTTGATCTCTTTTAGAAAATAGAGTTCAAAATTGTGCTTTCAAATCAATCACATTGGGCCAGGTGTACCAGAAAAAAATGTAACCTACAAATTACACTTAAACTGTCCAATTAACATTTTTCTACATTCATCTAGCTCTTATTTTGCTCCCTTAGGCTCTCCTACTTTCTGTATTCTCTCCCAATCGCTATTCGCACTAACTCTCTCAACCTTTTCCCCACTATCACTTTAGGTATGCTGCTGCATTTGTCTTCCCATGCCTGTTTCTCCTGCTCTCTCTGTTTCTTTTTATATTTAGTTTCCTTTCTTTCTCTCAATATTCTCTTTTTTTCTAGAACCTCTACTCTCTATCTTCTCTTTTATATTGTTTACACTTGTCAATATTTTATTGTATTCTCTCTCTAGCCCTTTTCTTCATAGACCTTGTATGGCAGCTGAAACTTTCTCTTGGCTGTGCATGGCCATTGGCAGTACCTGCTGCCTTTCTTTGACCACTGTGATTTTTTTTCTGTTTCCGAGTCCCAGAAGGATGCAATTCTGGGGACGTTCTGGAATTGCAGAGTCTCCTATGATAATGGAACAAAGAAGTTAGTGCAATGTGGCCATCATATCCCTGCAGCTTGTTGTCAATTCAGAAGTGGCTACTGACTTGCTGAATTGGACTACTTAAGCTTGGATGGCCTTGGTGCTGGTTCTAGGGGTCAGCCAACTGATCCTGAGAGTCACTTCTTTGGTCGGGGGATGGGGCTTATCTTTTCCCCACTCTAGAAGCCACAGGCACAGCCCTCTCTTCGGTAGCCCAAGTTGCGACAGGTGTAGTACAGCAGATGGTGCAACCTCTCTCTGTCAAGTCCAGGGGTCAGCAAGGCAGTCCTTCTTCGATCCTTGTTCCAGTTCCGATGTGATCCGAGGTTCAGTGTGCCAAGTGTGCATATTTATTCCCAAAAGAGGCCTGGGGTATGATGCTGTCACAAGACAAGGGGCTACCAGGTCCCCTCCCTCTTAGTGATGACTTTCCGGCTGTGTGTGGCATCTGCCAATTGCAGAGTGCACTACTCTGCCTACTCTCAAGATGTCGGAACCCTGCCTTGAATGTTAGGAGCTTGGTAGCCCACCCTAGAGGTGTAGCTACCTAGGGGCTACACACCCATTGGAAAACCGGTCCGGGCAATAGTCTTCCCTCCCTGTCCCCACTGCCAGCCTGTCTACCTGAACAAAGGGCAGCGCCTCAGGAGTGTGATCAACAGTTGCCCACCAAAGGCAGCTTCACCTTTGAAGCTTATCTTTTGGGCTAACACTCTGAGTGGCTACCTGCAAAGGGGAGTGCTAGACCTGGCATCTTTGGTGTGTTTCCCCCTGTCTTTTTGCTTTCTGATCTCCTGGTTTGGCTCTGTTTTTGCAAGTTTAGCGTCTCTCCACACTTTGTCACTACTGTTCAGTGTTAAGAGCAAGTGCTCCTATTGAAAATTGTATTATGGATTGGTGTTTCCATGATTGGCATACTTGATTTACTGGTAAGCCCCTAGTAAAATGCACTGAAAGGGCCAGGGCCTATAAATCAAATGCTGCTCTGCCACCCAGGCAAGCAGCCTTTCAAAGTGTTCTAAGACTGCCACTGCATTGTCTGCGCGCATTTGTTACTGCCATGTCGACTTGACACGTGCGCCTACTTGTCAAGCCCTTCCCTTTTATTACATGCGAGTCACCCCTAAGGTAGGCCCAATTGAACCCCAGTGGGCAGCGTGCAGTGTATATGAAAGGTAGTACATGGGTGACATGTCCTGATAGTGAAACACTGCATTTTGTTCTTCACTATTGAAAGGCTATCTGTCACATAGGGTAGAATTGAAGTTTACTTATAACATCTTATGAGTATATCTTCCCACTGGGACAAGATAGAAAAATGGAGTTTAGTATGCCTGAACTCAGAATGTAGAAATGCATCTTTTAGTAAAGATGATTTTTATGTTCTGTGTTTGAAAATACCACTTTTAGAAAGTAGGTATTTTCATGCTTAGCCATCCTGTGTGCCACTGCTGGGTTGTGCATTGACTGTCTGGCTTTGGTGTGACTGGGGCTGGGGATGCGCATTCTCTTCAGACAGTCACTGGGAGGGTCACAGTGTGTCCAGCCTTTTCTGGATGAGTCAGGGTTGGGCTGAATAGACCTGGGCTGCATTTAGAGTAGTGGGAGGAGATTTCCTTGCACCTGAATGGGCTAGGTCTGCCTTGGACAGTGCTTTCTCCACCTCCTGCCAGGAAGCTGGGCCAGAGAGGACCAAACTGGTTTGGACTGAGCACAGACACTCTCTGCCCAAGAGAACAAAGAGGAACTGAGTATAAATATTGGGGCCCACACCCAGAACTTTAAAACTTGCTAGAATCAAGGACACTGCCAAGAAGAAGAGCCGGAAGAACTGCCAGGAGGAGTACTGCCCCTTTGCTGTGTTGTTGCTTTGCTGGGTTGGCCTGCATTGCTGCTTCTGCCTTGGGCAGTGAAAGGACTGGACTGAACTTTCTTCACTTGTCACTAAGTATCTCCAAGGGCTTGAAATAGGCTTGTCTCCTTTTTATGAATCTCAGGGACAGCAAACACTTCACTTCCCTCTGAGTACTGCCACTGGAACTGTGGGTTTCAGTTGCCACAGAGGGGAAAAGCAACCAACACAGTCACCAACACCGTTGCTGGTTCCATGTCCTGAAGGCACCGCAGAAAGCACCGCCACACTTTGCACCGCAACCCTGGTCTCATTGATGACAGCGATCACCCCCGCCACCGAGCCCTAGCTTGCACTGCGACCTGTGGGCACAGCACTTCGCACCGCCTCGCTTCACTTTGCCGCCCTGGTCTCACCAACGCCATTGCGGCCGCTGACCTCAACACCTGAGTCTACACCATGGATTTGGGGCACCGCTCGTAAGTCACACGATGCACGGCCCCATCCCACACCGCAGTCTGCCGACCGGCACCTGCTCCCCTCCATCGGCACTATCTCTTGCACCGTGACCTTTCAGCACCGCAATGAGGACCGCCTCACTTTGAACCGGAGTCATGGTCTCACCGACGCCACTGGACACCCGTCACCGAGCCACTGTCTGCACCGCAACCTGAAGAAAAAAACAAACCTTCTCAGGGTTCCCACTGATACTTGGTCCTTTTAAAGCAACAAAGAAGAAATTGGCACAGAAGCTGTAATATAAAATACATATTTATTAAACCTCAGATGAAGGAGACTACGTCACACAGAAGCCTTAGCAAATGAATGAGGCCGTCTAAGGAGTACAGAAAACTGGGGCCTTATATATGCTTAGGGTTACATAGTCAGCATAAGACCAAGGGGCAGTCCTGGCTCATGTAAGCATGCAAACTGACTAATATGGGCATACAAGATCTGCTTGCTCAACAAAGTGGGAGGAGCTAACAGTGGCTGTTTTTGGCAAACACATCCTGACATTTACATACTAGGAACAGTTGCAAGGACAGCTACAAGCTCAACTGAGCATGTGCGAAGGTGGAAGATGCTGAATGTAGTTCGTTTCTAGGCAGATTACAAGAGCAGTCAACACTGAGGGTGGACAGAGCGGATGGCGGACACGTGGCAGCAAATGGCAAACAAGTTGGCTGCCAGAAATACAAAATGGCTTTCAGCTCATGCTAACAAATCCGTCCAATATTTAACATGAGGGCACCGCACGCCGCACTGTTACACTTCACATCGCAAACTCAAAGGTTGCCACGACCGGCTTGCACCAATGCGGTCAGCCAGAACCAAAGGTACTGTTTACAATTCTGCAGACACTGACGCCGGTCTGCACCGACGTGGTCAGCCGGAACGGGTGGATTTTGTTGTTTTCAGCCCTGAGTTAGACCCAGATGGAGCAACCGGCTTTAAGGAACTGCATTTTAAAGGTATTCTTTCAAAGTGCATATATTTGATTACCGTATGTTGGTCTTTTATCGTTTTGATCTTCTTTGCACAGACAAATATTGTTTGTTTTTTTTAAACTGGTGTAGTGTTCTTTTGTAGTGTCTTCACTGTATTACTGTGTGTTATATGCAAATGCTACACACACTGCCTCTGAGATAAGCCTGACTGCTAGTGTGAAGCTACCAAGTGGGTGAGCAGGGGTTATTTCAGTAGCGTATCCACCTTATCCTGACTAGAAGGAAGGATCCATATTTGGACAAAGGTGCAAACCATTGCCAACTAAAAACTCCCATTTCTAACAGGGTCATAGAGAGGCAAAGTTCTAAAATTTGCATTTCTTTAATAGTGACATAAAGTTTGACTTGGGCATTACGTTGGGTTTAATGCCATAATTAATTTGATGCAGCACATTACAAAGTAGACCAATTCTGAAATTAGCTAGGCTAAGGGGGTCAGTTGGTAACACTGTGTTAGCCAATGGGGGTAATAACTCGCCCACAGCAAAATGATCATTTACAAGTGTTGCTGACAAACAAATACATGCCTTACTTAATAATGTATAGCTCTTTGCATTAGATCTCGATAAGCCTTCCCTAACAGTGTCTTACATATATTGTTTAGAGAAGTGGAGGCCTTGACATTAGTTTGAAAGGCAAAGTAGAGCTAGCAGTGTTATCAGCGCCTTTCATGTCTGCAGTGGTTGGTTGGGAGCCATGTTGTACCTTGTCACACACAGTGTGGCACAATCAGTGTTACAGCCCTGGGTAAACACTCTGCCTAACATGCCCTGGGTACCATATATTGGGAAGTATAGGTAAGTCAGTTTCTGCCAATTAGGGGAGGCCAATTCGACATACACTTTATCAGGGGTTAGAACACTAGCACTGAGGTATGGTTAGCAGGCCTCTGTGTACTCTCAGAGTCACTTAAATCAACCGCTTCAGTCCAAAAATGTGGGGGTGAACATGCAAAAAAGAGGCATTTCCTTACACACAGCATGCTGAGCGCACTTATCTTACACAGCGAAAATAAAAGTGAAAGCAGACAGCGCTAATGGAATCTGTGGGGACCTTCAAATGTCCTAACACACAGTGTACCTAAACATCTCCCGATAACACTAGTACACCTCTTGTGTGACTGAGCTATCACCTGTGAAAGGAAAGGCTTCATACACCCCCTAAAATGTATCAAAACGTAAATATTTTGCTTTGCAAAGTGATCACTTCTGGCAATGTGGGTAGCTGCGGTATTTAGGCCCGTACTTGGTCGGCACCCAGGTAAACCTGCCGGGCCCAGATATTTCTGAAAACAAGGTATCTAAGGCTGTCTGGGGTGGTGTAGCTTGCATGAATCTCAATACTTTTTCTAATCCAGAATGTCCTGCAACCACCAAACATTGGCTAAATCACATATTTTCCTCAGATTTCTGTGAAGGAGAATTCTGAAATCTGTGAGGATCCATAAAATTCCTAACATGCAGCATTCCCACACTTCTCCCAATAAAAATGCTACCACAAATGTTCACCAAATATTATGCACTTAATATATTGATTACATAGGACTTCTTAGCAGCAATTTATTTGCTATGGCCATAATTTAGATTAAGATTAATCAGGCTTTCAAAGGCGTCAATATATTTCACAAAGCAGACTCATACTACATAGATATCAAATAACAATTTATAAAAAATCTGAAAATGTTAGTTGATGTTCTGTGGAGATGTGTAGAGAGGTCAATATAATTAAGGCTCCCTGTTTTCCATTTTTACAGATTTTTACAGATAAATACTGACAGAAAACAATTATTTTCTTGTCTGTATTTATTTTTAGATGTAGGTAAAAACGGAAATTGGGTTGCATTTTGAGTAATTCTAAATACTGTCTGTCATGACTGCCAGACCAATAGATGTATGGATTGATAGTTAAGGGGGCTAAGAAGGAAATTAATTTTAGTAAAGGGGCTTTAGCAGCAGTAGATATGCACAAGGTTGATCCTGAAATTGGCATATTTTCTAATAAGCGCATTCATTTATCTTCTGTCGGTGTTTACAGCATTGAAACCGGGTAGGCATTCAAGCATGAGTGCATATTTACAGATTAAATAAATGTGGAAATATATTCATTACAGCTTCATTTTCCATGAAACCCAAAATAAAATGAATAAATACAGATAAAATTTGCAAAAAATAAATATGGATAAATACAGACCGAAATGTCAAAAAAAAAAATACCTTAAAACCCGGAGCCCTAATTATAATACAAATGCTTTCAGCCTGAGATGCCATGGTTATGGTTTCCATAATATTTGGTTCAAGGAATGAATCCTCAGCATGTTGAACATAGTAGGGTTATCAAGATAGTAAACCATTTAAGAAAGAGTTTGTTAAAGCAGCCTCTTATGATAACTCTGCCCTTGTACAATAGGCTAATCAAAGCATCATGCAATATTGAAATCTAGAGATTTCTTGATTGAACATTGCTTCTGAATGTCTGCTGGGTTTAGGTAGTGACAAACACCTATGTATCAGAAACCGGTCCTTGGATGCTTGATTCCGGTCTGGGAAAGACATGGCTTGGTAGTTCGGACTGGACTGTTCCCATGAGGCACAGGGTCAGAGCTGATTTGCATATAGCCAGTGTCTAACCCAGGGTGGTGTGGAGTGCAAAAAAACGAAGGATTTAGGCCCAGATCCTTGTACTGGGGTGAATGTATGACATTGTTCTACATTCTGTCCATCAACTGTGTTTTTTGCAATTTTCACCCCGAGTGTGCTGGGTATACTCAGACGTGAGTCCCAGGCTCTCCACACCACTGGAGTCAAGCTATCCAGGCTGAAGAAGGCTGATAGCCAGACACCGGTCCTTGGATGCTTGATTCCGGTCTGGGAAAGGCATGGCTTGGTAGTTCGGACTGGACTGTTCCCATGAGGCACAGGGTCAGAGCTGATTTGCATATATCCAGTGTCTAACCCAGGGTGGTGTGCAGTGCAAAGAAACAATGGATTTAGGCCCAGATCCTTGTACTGGGGTGAATGCATGACATTGTTCTACATTCTGTCCATCAACTGTGTTTTTTGCAATTTTCAGGAATAGGAAATGTCACGAAAGTTGCTGGCTTAAGACCAAGATGACTCAATGTCCTTTACAGTTGTGCAATCTCTTCACACATCAAATTCTTGTTTGACATACCATATTTGAAAGATGAGATGGGAATTCAGCTAATGTCAATTGAACTCTCACCTGGGACAGTGAACTAGGGTTGGTACCAATGTCTTATCAGCTCCTCACACACAACACAGTGGTGTCCCACAGGGGTCCATCATATCCCTGCTATCATTCAACCTCTGTCATCATTCAACCTTACCAGTTTATAATTCTGCGGAGGACACCCAAATCATTTTTTTCAAATGGATGGTTTGGTAAACCTCTCTAATTTAAAACTTGACAGCCTTTTAGCCCTAAACATATGGAAAAAGAGTAACTATCTAAAGTTAAATAACAGAAAGACAGAGTTTATGACCTATGGACAATGACAAAAATACCTGCCTGTAGCCAATGGGCCTAAGGAACATGAGGCCCCTCCAATATATCCAGTGAAGTCCTAGGGGTAACCATGAATTCAGACCTATATTTCTTAACACATGCTAACAACGTAAAACAGAGTGCCTTCTACACAATGAGAACATTACATTACACCCTACCATACCTTGGATACCAAAAAAACTGCAAGCCATCCTCACACTCATAATCTCTAAGTTTGACTCAGCCAACAGTCTACAGCTTGGTGCACCTGCATTCATAATACGCAAAATATAGCTCATTCAAAATGCTGTTGCATGATTTCTTCTCTGTGTTCACCCAAGAGAACACATGACTCTAGTTTTACAATAACACCTATAGCAAGAATGGCAATGTTCGAGACACTTTGCATTGTTCATAGAGCCTCCAAGAAAAAAAACTGCAATACCTACAAGCTAAATTCAGGCAATATAAACAAATTAGGACACTGCATTCCAGGCTTGCACCACTTATCATCATTCCACCTTACCATAAAAAAACTCAATAGGAGGCATTGCTTACTCAGTACATCCGCCAAGCTCTGGAACTCAATACTAGCTACCATTCAAAGCATCCAGGAGCCTTTACACTTCAGACGAAAGTTGAAAGCATTGATATTTCCAAGACAACTACAGCACTACACATCCTAACAACAGAACGTGGAAAGACTGTTGCAACCTCAAGCTCCACAGATTGGAAACAACCAAACCAGCAAGCTACTTTCTATAAGGAGGTAAGTTAAGAGGGTGACCTATGCCTTGCCGGGGTATGATATAGTTATGTGAATTCATACATGCCAACTGTAACTTACACCTTATACATTCACATGAGGTATCTTCTACAAGAGTTGACAATCACCAGTACTGTATCGCCAATAAATCAGCCATCACCATATGAACAGGCATGGAATAACTGAAGAGATCAGTCACACTGTGTGGGTCATTCTGAGGACTTTAATCTAGTCCATGATTGCAGGTCCCAGATATCCATAGTAATAAACACAAAAAAGGGGGACCTGAGGAAATTTTTATAGACTAACAGGGACTGATTCCCCAAGTTATAACTAGAAAACACAATAAGAGGTCACTTGGTCCAATACATCAATAAAGTGTTGGGGTATCCCTTTTTAACCCCTTCGATGCTCATGACGAGCTCAGCTCGTCATGAGGCACAGTTGAGCTGTGCTGATGACGAGCTGAGCTCGTCATGAAACTATAGAATTCAAAGAATGTCAGCACAGGAGGGGAAAATGCACAGCAGCCAAGGTGTTAAGGACGATTCTCCTCACCCGCCCGAGGGTGGAATGCTTCATCATAGGGGATCTCCTTGCACTGTGAACCTAGTCGCAGTGAGGGCTACAACTCACTCACTGAGAGGGAGGAACTTAGGGATGTTTTGAAAGAGAGAGTGGGGTAGACTAAACCTCTAGGTGTGGGGAGGGGGCTAAGTGAAAAGGGTGAAAGTGATTAAAACTAGCTCGATGTAGGCCAACCAATTTAATAGTTGACTCATCCATCCATCCATCCTTTACTCAGCTACCCTTTCCCCTTACCATC
The DNA here is from genome assembly GCF_964263255.1 of Lissotriton vulgaris. Lineage (NCBI taxonomy): Eukaryota > Metazoa > Chordata > Amphibia > Caudata > Salamandridae > Lissotriton > Lissotriton vulgaris. The sequence continues at coordinate 1,424,880,011 of NC_141695.1, forward strand.
CAACTACCCATTCACCCATACATTCACTCATTCATCCACCAACACATCCCTCCAGCCTTCCTTTATCCCATCTTTCCATTCAATAGCCCTTCGTTCTTTTCCTTTTGTACTTACCCATCTTTTGTTCTTCCTAGCCCCTGCTTGTTTTACTGCTAACACTATATTCTTTTATGGTGGTAATTATGAGCTTTTATTTTCTGCGTTGCAGACAGAAGAGGCCCATAAAGAGACCCACCCCTACCGTAGCTGCTACAAAGGGGGCCTCATGACAACCCTGTAGGTCACATTGCAGACTGCATTCCCATTTGAAAATCAGCTGGTGTGAAAATTGCACATCTCTAGTTTGCAAATGGAAATAATAAGCAGGCCCTAAGTGTCCTGTCTTCTTACTGTGGTTTCCACTTCTTTCCCTTCTGCAGCAAATAGGAGAGCATCTCAGGAGCTAGCAGTGAGGAAATGGGTAAAGTTTGTGATATCATAGGGAGTCAAGGGGTCTGTGATGTCACCTCTGCTACTCCTGACATTATTTTGAATTTACGTTCATTCCTGAAAAAGAGGACCAAAGTGACAAATGAAATCTTATAGTATGCAAAATACAATGTCCAGCACCATGTTAAACCAAACTTTTGGAAATTTGTATTTGTAGCTCCTATCCAGAGCAGCACGGTTCGGATACAATCTAAGCAGTTCTCCTTTCCTCTGTCAATACTTTCACTGAGTTTAAAAAGTACAAAACTGTGGGTTTAGGCCCTACACAAAACACTTGTATTAAGTCACGATCACAAAATAATGAGAAGTTATATAAACCACAAGTAGGAAAATGGCTAACTATGGGTTTAGCTGTATGGTGGTCAGAGCTATTATTTCAAATTTACATAAACTTGGCTATGGGATTGCCCCTTGCTCATGACTGGATGGCTTTGTTGTCTATCCCTCTTCCCTGCTCCTGATTCAATGACTTTCCAACCTATTTCTTTGTTTACCCGCTTAGCAGTATTTTACCCACATTGTTCTGATTGGATACGTTGTATCCTTCCACTGCTTGTATGAGGGGACTTTTCTTTTCTTTGTCTTACAGTACCCCATAAAAGTGTACGTGGTTTCTTGCTTCCCTCTCATGTGCTTCTCGTTCACATTGGACCCAAGCCATCAATGCTCGTACGTTGCTTTCCAATGCCCCATGTTGCTCTGCCCTTTTAGGTCTCGCCTGAGCCAGCGCGCATGCACTGGTCTGCGAGACGTATTGTAAGGACTTCCAACTCACAAAGCTTTTCCTCCTGTTGTTTTCACGGCCACGCATTTGATTGGCCATTGCATAGGTCTTTCACAGATAGAATGCACGCAAATGACCAAAGGCTCCGGTATGTCCCGCCTTATCTTTAAATGTCCCCTTCCACAGCCTGTGTGTCTCGGGAGCGAGTGCAGTACTTAGTGGCGTGCAGTGTGCCAGCTGCACAGCAGGCTGCATTCCAGTATCAGGTTACTTTCACCACCACATCTGCAGACCCTGAGCCCTCCCCCCTCTCTCATTCACCCCCCCCCTCTCCCCCTCTCTCTCCCCCACCTCCCTGGCCCCTTACTCGGCGAGCACCACTCCCAGGCTGGTTTAATTTCTCTTTGGCGTTTTGTGGAAGTGCTTTTCCTTTAACAATGGTGGCCTCCTTTCTTTTGTTCGGCGCAGCTGGCACGTCTACCTCCTTATTTACTTTGGCCACGGACACATGGACCACCGTTTTGATGCCTCAAGCAGGTCTTTTTGGGCTACATTGAGCACAAGGGAAGATGGTAGTACACTGCAACGTGGATTGAGACTGCTATCTTCACCGATCGCTATTTCTTCCAATCTGCATGTTTTTTGTAGTCAAGGGGAGAGCCGAGTCAAACCCCGTTGCACAGCCTCATATACAGTACATAGTGCTTTGTGTGATATTTATGTTACTAGAGGGTGTCCTAGCATTCGTACTACTCTTGTTACGTGACACAGATCGTTGACCTACGTGCATTCTTGAGGCAGTTAGGCTGTATTGCTTACTTTTGTGGAAAACGAAATATACATGTATTTGGAATCAGTAGTTATCAATGACGCAACAACCGTTACATAAAGACATACTCATTAAATAATGTTTTGCATCCCACTTTTTTACTCTAAAAAAGGACTCCAATTATATTCACTGACAACGCTGAATCCGAGGACGTTGCGTTGACGTGTGAGAGAACGCGCTACACTGTGTTTTAGGTTTGATGATTTTATGGTATTTAAAGCGCAGCTCATTTTCTGACTTAGACGTGACTAAACTGCATTTGGTGCATGCGGTCTGTGGAAAAAAGTGCTCCTGATGGTGCAAGGGTTTGCACCAGTAATTGGAAAGGAGTCGTTCGGAGCCTACTCCAGTGACTAAGCTTGTGATGAAGTGTTCTCGCCTCTGTTTCTTGCCTTTGGTGGCAGTGATGCTCCTTCGAGTTTGACATATTGTAATGGCAGGGTTTTTGGCTTTATTTAGCAGTGATAATAGATCATTATTCTTGCTCGCATCTAGTATAGGCATTCTTAGCCTGTGTTGGCCCTTTTAAGCCCTTTTTCCAGACCTAGAAGAGGATAGCTGCTTAATATGCCTTTATTCTTGACTTTAACCTGTCTATTGCCTATTGGCTTTGACATATTAGACACATTGGTATGGTGTATGTAGGTATTCTGACAGAGCTAAGGAGCATTTCACCCCTTTCAGGCCTAAAGCTAGAGAGACTCCATCTTGATGGAAGCAGGGAGGCTTTTCAGGGCAAAGGCGAAGTTTATAGTTAAGGCTGTTTTTCACTTGGAGAGAACCGGTCTGGGCCAGCCCTTATCGGTAGGCTGTATTATTCTCTGTGTTGAAGACACCACAAAAGGCTGGCCAGCTGGGTGTGTGTCCTTGATGCGAAGTGGTGCAGAGATCTGGTAAGCGGCGGGCTGATGGATGGAACTTTCCATGAGGAAACAGCATTCTATATTTGTGAAGTACAGAGGCGGAGTCAGTCAGTCAAGCAGAGGGGAGTCGAGGAGTCAGTCGAGGAGAGAGTCCAGCAGAGAGGAGAGCAGTGGAATGGAGTTGGCAGAGAGAGAGAGAGAGGGTTCAATCTGGAGAAGAGCTGAGTTGAATAGTGAGCTGGAACTGAAGGAAGCAGTCAGAAGCAGTTGTTTATCAGGAGGAAGTGTGAATAGCTGGAGTCTGAAGTAATGCCTTTTAGAAGAGATAGAGGAGAGCTCGTGGATTAACCTATGGGAGCAGATGGGATTGGACATTGGCGCAGAGAAAGAGCGACTAAGATAGTGGAATGAACGGTGATCAGAGCGGCAGGAACTATTAAAAGATTGAAGACGCAAGGTGAAGAGACAGTTTGTGTGGGGGAGAGGAGTCCAGAGACAGAGCGATCAGCGCAGAGGTGTACCCAAGAGTGCAGGAGAGGAGAGAGAGAGCATGAGATGACCCAAGGCACAGATGAGAGAGGAACCCAGATGACAGCTAGAACAAGACTACACACTAATAAGGTGAAGGCGTTCCTGTTATATTAATTTACTTTACACTTGCATCTTAATCTTATCTTTATTCCCTGGGCTTTTGCATTGCTAATCTTTTCCCTTTCAGCGGAGTGTTCCTGTTATGTGTAATCCTTCTCTTTCAAGCGGTGTGTTCTACCTATAGCCTTTGTTAGATTTGTATTAATGTTTATATTACTATAATAAAATGTCCCCAGTTTATAACTAACTGGTGTGTAGTCCCTATTCTTGTTCACTAAAGGTAAATGGCACTTCTAGGTGTTTGCTAGATGCATGAATGGATGAGTAATCCCAATCAGGTAAGTGGTGATCACATAAATAGGGAGTGAGTGGACCTTTGATGCCAAGAGCAGGTAATACATAATAATCTGGACCCACAATCAAAGTTATTATTGTAGTTTCATCCCGAGTAGACAGCTGAGATAATATCCCAATATATATATGTATATATATGTATAGGTGTTCATAGGAATGTGGTCGTCGTTGATATGCGGCGTTAATGAGAGCGACAGGAGGGACACTGTCGTGTAAAGCCACCAGATTGTGGCGTAAAATAAATGAGAGCGGCAGGAGGGACACTGCCGTGTAAGTTTCGCAGGATCGCGAACGGTTTGGAAAAGGAGAGCACTGGGGCTGCAGACCCACGTGTGTAGACACGCCGGATTGTGTGTCAGATCTGCCCTAGGGTAGAACGGTCTGGGTCAGGGTGGCCGCGAGACCAACTGATGTAAATAAGTGTGGTGTAGGGTATGGATATCCCTAGTAATCAGTGAGTATTCTTAGTATCCCTATAGATTTAGTGGTGTTTTTGATAATATGAGCTTGTATATTGCGAGTTCCCTATCCTCAGGTAGGTACCAGGTGCCTGGATAGGTGGTCCTGAGGACGGAAGGTGAGTACGTTTTGGCTGGGTCATAGGGGCCCCTGGGGGCTGATCCCATCTAAACAGAAAATCCAGCCATTACATTTTGGCGTAGTCGGCATCTTACGAACTCTGTGTGCCTGGCCATGTGTTTAGATTGTCTCCCATGTGTTGTATGGGAGTGCCCTGAACGCCAATTACATTTTGGCGTAGTCGTCATCTTACGAAGCCTGTGTGTCTGGCCATGTGCTTAGAGAGGTTCCCATGTGTTGTTAGTGAGTGCCATGGACGCCAATTACATTTTGGCGTAGTCGGACAGTTTACGAACTCTGTGTGCCTGGCCATGTGCTTAGAGAGTTGCCCATGTGTTCTGAGGGAGTGCCCTGAACACTAGTTCCATCTGGCGTAATGTTGCAGTTTATGTAGCCTGTTAGACCTATTGGCTTGAACAGTTGCAGCGTGAGGAGATTGTATTACATCATGGCATTTGGTTTATTCAGGGTGGAAGGAATGGTTTTCATCTTGGTGTTTAAACTGTCAGAGTTGAAGGATGACATTACATGAGGAAGCCAGTTACGTTTTTGTGATGGTCCAATTGTATAAATGTGTGTAAAAAGTGCTTTTAAATTGCCCATTAAATTGCTTGCTGCATCTGCTTATGCTGTGCAATGTGAAATGTGTTCATTGTTCTATGATCTGTGGAGTTCTGTGAATATAGCTCCTTGTAAATATGACTTGTAAATAGCGCCATTTTAATGTGCCTTATGAGGTGCATGTTCTCATGTTGATCTGCTGTGTTGCTTGTGAATGGTGCTTTGGATATATTCCTTGTGAAAAGCGTGTCGTTTTTTGAGTTTGTTTATTGTCTTGTAAATATGGCTTTAGAATAGCGCCATATTATTGTGGCCTATGAGGTGCATGTTCTCATGTTGATCTGTCGTGTTGCTTGTGAATGGTGCTTTGAATATATTCCTTGTGAACAGCGTGTCGTTTTTTGAGTTTGTTTACTGTCTTGTAAATATGGCTTTAGAATAGCGCCATATTAATGTGGTTTGTGAGGTGCATGTTCTTTTGTTAATCAGTTGTGTTCCTTGTGCATTGCGCCTTGGAAATGTTGTTTGTGAAAGGCTTGTCTTGTAAATATGGCTTGTGAATAGCGCCATGTGGTCATGGCTTGGACAGGGCATGTTCTCATTACGTTTGGCAGGAGAGAGCTGGATCTCTCTCGGGTGCTTGGGGATAACGTTTTTGAAAATATGTGTACGTGTTAGCTGTGAACGTGAAGAAATGTGATCATGATTTTCCCATGTATAAATGGCCGTTGGGAAATGTTTCTATTTGAGCTGCCAAAGGGTTAATATCTTGAGTTGAGATGGCAGCCTTTATTTTTTATATGCTGTCAACATGCATGGTTATCTGACCTGACTATAAAAGTCAGTGAATTATTTTAAGGATTTTTGATGGTTTGATTTTGACTTTTTTTTGGTTCCTTGGTCAGCCTACGTGCTTTGTCAGTTTTTTGACGGAAAGGTAACATCTTGTGTTTTGAGGAGGGTTCTGTTCATTTCACATTCCTTTTGAAATGCGTCTACGAATTTGTGTGGGTTCACCTTGGAATTGATGTGGTTATAAATCAACCTTACGGAGAAAGCTGTGTTCTTTTAAAATGAGTGAAATGTTAAAAAGATGGCCCGTTAGAGTGCACGCTACGAGCTGTTTTCATTAATTATTTCTGTGAGGGGTTTCCATCTAGACAGGAATGTGATGGTTGCAATAATAATAGGTTTAGAATAATAAATATTGCCCGACAGTGCGTGGTAACATGTGCTTTTAATTAGTGTGAGGCAACCATGTGCTTTTGAATGAAAAAATTTAAAATGTGACATTATTATTTTCCCAAATGTGAATTAAAATGTATGCTTTTATAAATGTGTCATCAAAAAATGTGAACTTAAATATAATGTTGAAATGTATCTGCATTATTATGTTGTTTTACAAATTATTTCTTTTTGACAAATGGGCCATGTTAATTCGTTTCTCAAATGCAGAATGTATATAATTTGGTGTGCAAAAGATAGTTGCCCCTTTTAAATAAGTGCTCAAATTTTCCATGTCTTGCCTTTAGTTGAATTAGTTGGACAAACGTCTTTTTAAAAAAAAAAAAATTGGAGTTTTTTTTTAATTGGCAATACACTGTAAAAGAATTGTTTTTTTTTTTTATTAATATTCGCCTCCGTTAGTTTGAGAATCAGGCCATGAGAACAGGCAAAAGGAATTTGTTTTTTGACCTTGGCAGCCCAGCTGGTCTGCGCAGATTAGCTTTTTTTTTCATTCTGCAAGTTTCGATCACGTCCCAGTGTGTTATGATGGGCTACAATCCAATTTTCTTTCGCGCACGGCTTGTTTATTTAAGGGCGGGGTGGCCTGCTCTTCCCTTGGAGTTAGGTAGTTTGAGAGGCCTGGGCTTCTCAGACCTGGGAAAATGGGAGGCTTGCAGTGCCCTGCTGATGCTGTCATCATTTGGCAGTATTTCAAATTTTTTTTTTTTCACACTGTAGCATGGCTCTTACCCAGAAGGGTGAGACTGGCTTAGTTAGGATTAGGGTATGTTAGGCCCCACTCAATGTTACTAAAAGTTAAATTTTGAATGTTTTTAATTAATTAGGATATTTTCTTTTCAATAATGAAAGGCACCCGGGGTGCTTTTTAAATGGAAAATTTTATTTTACAAGAATAATGATACTTCTTCTCTTGTTTCTAGGATGGCTGCAGTTGGGGTGCGTGCGTGCGTCTGCCCACTCCCTTTATTTGTTTTAGCTTTTTATTTTTCATGTTATTATTTTAGTTTATTGTTTTGGATGATGGAACCAGACCAGACCAGACCAGACCAGACCGGGTGATGGATGGCCACATTGGAGGAAGTGTCCATGATGCAGGGTGGTGGCCTACACTGAAGAATTTGGACATTAAATAATCCCTTGGACAATCAGGCCCCACTTTTAAAGCAAAAAAACGTGTCACCTATTGTGACTAAGTTATTTAATTCCTTGGCCTGCAATTTTGACATCACTACAAGCAGGCCCCACTTTTAAAGAACAAGAAAAAAAAAATGTTTTCTTTGTAACAGTATTATAAAAGAATTTGAACATTGAATACTCCCTTGGACAAGCAGGCCCCACTTTTACAAAGAAATGAAACCCAAACATGTTTTATTTGTTACAGGATTGTAAAAGGACTTGATTCATAATCCCTTGTACAAGCAGGCCCCACTTTTAAAAAAAAAAATATGTCACCTATTATAGTTTTTCCAAATGAAGGACTTTTTTGAATGATGGCGCACACATGTGCTCCACTGTGTGATTTAAGCTTGATGTTACACTAGTAATCTTGTAGACTGGGGTTGTAGTTTTTTTTTTACTGTTCTTGCATTTTCACCTTAATTGATCAAAGGGTGGTTACCTTACAATTTAGATGGTTCTGGGTGGTGTGTCTTTTAGTATGATTATGTGTTAATGTTTATCCAGACCTTGCAACAGTTTGTCATGTTCATTTCTCAGATTTCACCTTAAATTGACTAATGTCAGCAGGTAGGCCTCATTTAGGCCTATTGTTATTTTCATCTCACATATTAGCACCTACACCAATAGTTTCATGTGTCATCATTAGTTTAAGTTGCCTATAGTACGTAAGGCTCATTTAGGCCCTTTCTTGTTTTCTCATTAGAAGTTGAAACACATTTAGCCTTAAGTTGTCCGAAGTAGGCCCATTTAGGCCCCTTGCTGTTTTCATTCAACACATAAGTCCCTACATCATTAGATTTCACCAGTTATCATTAGAAGTTGAGGCACATTTAGTTTGAGGATGCTTTGGTTAGTTTCTGTTGTTATCAGATCCAATCTCAGATATGTTTCAGCATTCGAGTCAAGGGTGCTTTGATTTGTTTTTAGGTTTCTATTCCCTACAATTGAGTTTCAGGTGGAATTTCCTTAAGTTGTCATTGTTTTTAGGGAGTTTTTTAGGTTTTGATTTGTTGATAGATTGTGTTGATGTTTGTTTATTTAGATGTTATTGTTTGTTAGATGTTCGCAAGATAAGGATCTAAGGGTGGATGGCAGGGATATTTAGCAGTGATATAGATCTTAATCTTGCTCACATCTAGGATAGGTGTTTTTTAGCCTATGTTGGATAGATTATGTTGATGTTTGTTTAGATGGTTGTTGTTGTTTATAAGATGCTCGCAAGATAAGGATCTAGGGTGCAGTGTAATGGCAGGGTTTTTGGCTTTATTTAGCAGTGATAATAGATCATTATTCTTGCTCGCATCTAGTATAGGCATTCTTAGCCTGTGTTGGCCCTTTTAAGCCCTTTTTCCAGACCTAGAAGAGGATAGCTGCTTAATATGCCTTTATTCTTGACTTTAACCTGTCTATTGCCTATTGGCTTTGACATATTAGACACATTGGTATGGTGTATGTAGGTATTCTGACAGAGCTAAGGAGCATTTCACCCCTTTCAGGCCTAAAGCTAGAGAGACTCCATCTTGATGGAAGCAGGGAGGCTTTTCAGGGCAAAGGCGAAGTTTATAGTTAAGGCTGTTTTTCACTTGGAGAGAACCGGTCTGGGCCAGCCCTTATCGGTAGGCTGTATTATTCTCTGTGTTGAAGACACCACAAAAGGCTGGCCAGCTGGGTGTGTGTCCTTGATGCGAAGTGGTGCAGAGATCTGGTAAGCGGCGGGCTGATGGATGGAACTTTCCATGAGGAAACAGCATTCTATATTTGTGAAGTACAGAGGCGGAGTCAGTCAGTCAAGCAGAGGGGAGTCGAGGAGTCAGTCGAGGAGAGAGTCCAGCAGAGAGGAGAGCAGTGGAGTGGAGTTGGCAGAGAGAGAGAGAGAGGGTTCAATCTGGAGAAGAGCTGAGTTGAATAGTGAGCTGGAACTGAAGGAAGCAGTCAGAAGCAGTTGTTTATCAGGAGGAAGTGTGAATAGCTGGAGTCTGAAGTAATGCCTTTTAGAAGAGATAGAGGAGAGCTCGTGGATTAACCTATGGGAGCAGATGGGATTGGACATTGGCGCAGAGAAAGAGCGACTAAGATAGTGGAATGAACGGTGATCAGAGCGGCAGGAACTATTAAAAGATTGAAGACGCAAGGTGAAGAGACAGTTTGTGTGGGGGAGAGGAGTCCAGAGACAGAGCGATCAGCGCAGAGGTGTACCCAAGAGTGCAGGAGAGGAGAGAGAGAGCATGAGATGACCCAAGGCACAGATGAGAGAGGAACCCAGATGACAGCTAGAACAAGACTACACACTAATAAGGTGAAGGCGTTCCTGTTATATTAATTTACTTTACACTTGCATCTTAATCTTATCTTTATTCCCTGGGCTTTTGCATTGCTAATCTTTTCCCTTTCAGCGGAGTGTTCCTGTTATGTGTAATCCTTCTCTTTCAAGCGGTGTGTTCTACCTATAGCCTTTGTTAGATTTGTATTAATGTTTATATTACTATAATAAAATGTCCCCAGTTTATAACTAACTGGTGTGTAGTCCCTATTCTTGTTCACTAAAGGTAAATGGCACTTCTAGGTGTTTGCTAGATGCATGAATGGATGAGTAATCCCAATCAGGTAAGTGGTGATCACATAAATAGGGAGTGAGTGGACCTTTGATGCCAAGAGCAGGTAATACATAATAATCTGGACCCACAATCAAAGTTATTATTGTAGTTTCATCCCGAGTAGACAGCTGAGATAATATCCCAATATATATATGTATATATATGTATAGGTGTTCATAGGAATGTGGTCGTCGTTGATATGCGGCGTTAATGAGAGCGACAGGAGGGACACTGTCGTGTAAAGCCACCGGATTGTGGCGTAAAATAAATGAGAGCGGCAGGAGGGACACTGCCGTGTAAGTTTCGCAGGATCGCGAACGGTTTGGAAAAGGAGAGCACTGGGGCTGCAGACCCACGTGTGTAGACACGCCGGATTGTGTGTCAGATCTGCCCTAGGGTAGAACGGTCTGGGTCAGGGTGGCCGCGAGACCAACTGATGTAAATAAGTGTGGTGTAGGGTATGGATATCCCTAGTAATCAGTGAGTATTCTTAGTATCCCTATAGATTTAGTGGTGTTTTTGATAATATGAGCTTGTATATTGCGAGTTCCCTATCCTCAGGTAGGTACCAGGTGCCTGGATAGGTGGTCCTGAGGACGGAAGGTGAGTACGTTTTGGCTGGGTCATAGGGGCCCCTGGGGGCTGATCCCATCTAAACAGAAAATCCAGCCATTACACATATTCAGGTATTTTTATTATTATTCTTGTATTTTTTACCCTAAGGGTTTTGAGAGCAGCCAATTGATCGCTGCACCTAGGGTGTGTATCTACTTAGATACATCCTTTAGGGAATGCAGAATTAGGGAATGCGGATTGCAGCATGCCTTCTTCGATATTTTACCAAGCTACACTTGCTTATTAAGCTGAGTGCGAAAGTGTGCCACTGTTTCAACACCAACTCTCTTTTTTATTGCCAAACGTGTCTAGTACTTGATAGAAATATGCTAGCACCGGTACCCACTGAACAGTTCTGTACTATCACAGAGCTCATTTGTTTGTAACTTACCACATCAATATGCACAAAGAAAGAGTGGCTGTCAGCAAGTGCACCTGCATGGTGTTTAGCTATCTCTGAACGAAACGTGGCCAGATTGTGCCTGAGGTTGTCTTTTATATAATGGATTATACCAACTGACCTCAACGGGCAGCCAGCAGGAAGGTGGCATGCCTCCATGCTCTATATGACTTACCCTGCCCATTTGGGCTGGTATGTTTTCACTTCAGCTCACAGCACAACTATCTCTCAAGTTAGCCAGGTTTTACGTAAGGTCACTCCACCACTCCAGCTCATCTGAGGCACCGTGTTCTAGTTCTGGGCTGATACTTTACAATCAATTGCAGTCTCGGTTTTTTAGTTTAGTTTGCTTCACTTGCACTCATAGTTCTAAAGGGAAAACTGCCCTGATATGTATAGGAAAAAGCCAAGTTGTGATATCATGTCTTGGATGACATGGTACTACACGGACACCTTATTGGTTTAAGCCATTAGGTTGTAGAGTGGTGACGTATAGGTCACATTTCATAAAGGCCCAGGCTACAGTATCCCAAATGAGATAGAAAATTTGGCTTTAGACAGCCTGATGTCCCCCAAATTGCACACATTTTACAGGTGTTTGCTATAGACAGAACTATCCTTCAGGTGAAACTAAACAAACAAGCTTTGGCATTAGACAGCATTTGTTGCGGGGTACACAGAATTTGCAGGCCAGGTCTCAGATAGCCGCAGTACCCTCAGTTGACACAAAACTTAAAAGCTAAGCCTTCAGATAGCAAAACTATCTTAAAGGTATCTAATAACTCCTCTCTTGAAACTCAGCAGCTCAGTCACTTGTTCACTCTTTCCTCCACCTTGGCCATCCACTAATGTATACTGCATCAGAATCTTCAATGCCAAGAATTCACTTTGGTTATTTTCATTACTTAGTTTCAGTTAAGCAGCGAAACAGTTTTTTGCTTAACATTAGAGCTAAGCTTACACACGATTTCACCTTTCACCCTGCATCTCAAATGTTGTGTTCTCCCTTCCCTTTCTTCTCTTTTACTCTAACTTTTATTCTCTTTCTTGCAAATCCCAACGCTGTGCTAACTATAATAGAGAACCCGAGGTAATACCTCATACGGTCATATACATTTGGGACTAACATAAAAAAATCAATGTTACTGTGCCGTTTCCCACATGTAAACCAATTTTGCAAGCCATTCTTTTAGCAAGTAGTAATATGCTGAGAATTTCATGCAGTATTACAGGATCCAGGAATTCCACTGTGCGGAAACACAAGACCACTATTATAAAAAAATGTCACCCAAAAATAGATAACTGGGCAGCTTCTAATGGCCGTCAAAGTCTGCCACATTCTCCTAAAAAGGCAAATTCCTCACCCTAATGGCAGCCCATTTTGGTTTATTTATTACTAATTTTCTATATCCTGTTTATCTTCTACATCGCACTGATTCTCCTTCACTCCGCACTCTCCTGCCCAATGGAAGTCCCTTGAAAGTAAGTCCCCCAACATAGCTTAAGCACATGGCCAAAGCCAATAGCTCTGGCTAAACACTTATAAGGTCCCAAAGGCGAGACCTATTGGCTATGCCAATGCTTGTTTTTAAAAACAGACTTCCCTGCCTTTTCCTCTCACTCCTCAGCAATGTTTAGTTTCCCTACACTCCTAGTTTGTTATAATGTTTCTTTCCTGCTCTGCTTCCCAGCTCTTTACTGTCATGCCGATTTATTTATTTATTTATTTTTTAATGGGCCTGGCAGCTCATTTTCTGCTGGGCCCCTCCTTGCTTCCAATGCATTTTACACACTTCTAATTCTTTTTTGTTGCATTTACTGCACCCGGATTGAATCAGCCATCTAGGAACTGTAGATAAAAAAACACCAAAATGGCAGCGGCGTCATAGTGAATCAATCAATCAATCAATCAGGATTTGCAGAGCGCAGCTGCTTGACCCGTGAGGGTCTTGAGGCGCTGTAGGAAAGTGCTGTGTGTTCTCCTATTAGTTGAACATCCATATCTTGAGGTCCTTCCTGAATTGCTGGAGCAATGGTGAGGCTCTGAGGTGCATGTGCACATATTTGGCATGAAGTGGTAGCCTCACAATGCAAGTGTGAACACGGCTCGTCATGCACAAGTCATGACTCTTGGTGCCCAGTTAGCAACTGATTTCATTTAGTAGGTAACACATTACAAGTTTGCCAGAGATGCGTAACCCATGCGGGTGCATGCTGATCCAAACCAGCATTGGCAAGGAGCAAGACCACTGACTCATTGTCATTAAAAATTGCTCTCCCCCCTCGCAGCTCCAGAATCAAGTGAGGCCTTCCCCTGAGCCCCTGCACTCTCGAGTGCTGGTGTTCGAGGCCCTCCTCCACCCGCAGGTTTTACCTGTGCCTCATCTTTGGTGGTCCAGTGAATCTCTGTCTCCTTTCTCTCGTTCCGCTCTCTCTCTCCTTTTTCACTTGTTTTTCACTGATTTCATTCTCCCCCTTTTACTCTCCTGCTGTGTCTTTCCTCCATTTGCTCTAGTTTTTTTACTGAGTTCAATCTCCCCCTTTTACTCCCCCTCTGTGTCTCTCCTCTGTTTTCAATCATTTTTCACTGATTTCAATCTCCCTCTTTCACTCCCCCTCTGTGTCTTTCTTCTGTTTTCACTCGTTTTTTACTGATTTTAATCTCCCCCTTTCACTCCCCTTCTGTCTTTTTTCTCCGTTTCACTTGTTTTTCACTGGTTTAATCGTCCCCTCTCTCTCCTTCTGTGTATTTCCCCCACTTTTCTTGCACCTTTCACTGCCTCATTTCCACTCTTTCGTCTCCTTTTCCCTTTTCTGCCTGTTTTTCCCTGCCGCTGCTGCCCCTGCGGCCCCTCCTCCCCAGGCCGACCAACGTGACTGGCCCAATCCAGCTCCCCTCACCGCTCCCAGCTGTCAAGCCTACCCCCGACCCCTACTTAATGGCAGCCACAGCGGGGACAGGTGAGCAAGACCACTGACTCATTGTCAGTGAAATTGCTCTCCCCCCTCGCAGCTCCACCATCAATTGAGGCCTTCCCCTGAGCCTGCACTCTCGAGTGCTGGTGTTCGAGGCCCTTCTCCACCCGCAGGTTTTACCTGCGTCTCATCCCTGGTGGTCCAGTGGACCTCTGTCTCCTTTCTCTCGCTCCGCACTCTCTCTCCGTTTTCACTTGTTTTGCACTGATTTCAATCTCCCCCTTTTACTCTCCTTCTGTGTCTTTCCTCCGTTTGCAGTAGTTTTTTACTGATTTCAATCTCTCCCTTTCACTCCCCCTCTGTGTCTCTCCTCCGTTTTCACTAATTTTTCACTGATTTCAATCTCCCCTTTCACTCCTCCTCTGTGTCTTTCCTCTGTTTTCACTTGTTTTGTACGGATTTCAATCTCTCCCTTTCACTCCCCCTCTGTGTCTTTCCTCCATTTTCACTCGTTTTTCACTGATTCAACCTTCCCCTCTCACTTTCCTTCTGTGTCTTTCCCCCACTTTTCTTGCACCTATCACTGCCTCATTTCCACTCTATCCTCTCTTTTTGCCTTTTCTGCTGGTTTTTCCCTGCCACTGCTGCCCCCGCTGCCCTTCCCTCCAGCACGACCAACGCAACCGACCAAATCAAGCTCCCCTCCACGCTCCCACCTCCCAGCTATCCAGCCCTCCCTGATCACTACTTAATGGCGGCCGCTGCAAGACCGCGCAGCGGATGCGGGCAGTGCAAGTGCCGCTAGCGCGCCTAAGGCATGCTAAAGGCAAGCCCGTCTGTGCCCGTCCGTGACCAGTGCCAGAAACCCAGGACCTCCTCAACGCCAACACTACGACCCAGCAGCACTCCACTCTCTCAACCTAGGATGCAACAACTGCAAGCTAGCATCACCAGCCGACACCCACGGACCCTTCAGCTGTCACATCTGCTGGCACACCTGCAGCACCGCCAAGATGACGAACCCGGTGCAACCCGTCCGCAAGACCACAACCCAACTGAATACCCTGCCATGCATCCTCCTCAACGTCCGTTCCCTCCACAAAAACTGACCCGAAATCTGGGACCTCCTCGACAGCACCACCCTGGACGTGGTGATCTTCACTGAAATATGGACCAACACCACCTCGGGACCGGACATCACCATCGCCATTCCCCAAGGATACAAGATCTCCAGGAAGGACCGCCCCACCCGCTCGCAATCGTCCACAAATCCAACCTGCGCCTGAGCACACTCCCTGACGAGCCCACAGACCTGATGGAACACCTTCACTTCAAGATATAGGCCAGCCCTACCACCACCCTCCAAGGAATCCTAATCTACCCACCCTCTGGACCCCGCAGACTTTTCGCCAACTCCATCACGGACATCATCTCCCCGCATGTCATTGCGTCCACCAAGTACACCCTACTGGGAGACCTTAACTTCCACCTCGACAACCAACTGGACCCCAGCACCACATCCCTCCTGGACAACCTCCACAACATTGGACTCCGCCAGATCATGACCGAACCCATGCACTCAGCAGGACACACCCTCGACCCCCTCTTCACAACAGGTAACTCCATCACCTTCAGCCACACCACTGATCTCCCATGGACTGACCATCGATGCGTCCACTTAACGCTCAGAACACCCACCATCCACAGACACATGCACCTGCTCCCACGAAGAAACTGGACCAGAATCACCGACAACCAGCTAACCTCATCACTCAGCAATTCCACCCCAACCATTGTGGAAAACGACAACCCCAACACCGCAGCCCGAACCCTGCACAGATGGATCTCTGACAGCACCAAAACCATAGCCCCCCTCAGGAAAAACAACAACACCCACGCCAAGAAAGCCAGATGGTTTACCACCGAACTTTGAGAGTCCAGACGTGCTAGCTGCAGCCTCGAGAAGGCCTGGAGGAACACCAAATCCACAGAAGCCTACAACAACTTTAGAGCCGCCACCAACGCCCACCACCAACTCATCAGAAAAACAAGGAAAAAAGCGATTGAAGACAGAATCTCCACTCACGCACACAACAGCAAAGAACTTTTCAACATCATCAAGGAGTTTGCCCAACCCACCAGTGAGTCCATCGACATCCCTCCCTCACAAGACCTCTGTGACAAACTCAGTACCTTTTTCCACCAGAAAATCAAGAGTATCTATGACAACTTCGACGAAGACAACCAACACACTGTACCCTCACCAACTACCCCCGACACCCTGAAGCCAGCGATCGACAACTGGACAGCCCTCACCACTGAAGACGATGAAGTCAATCCACTCCGGGGCCCCCACGGACCCCTGCCCCCACGACATTGTCAACAGAGCCGGCGACACCATCGCACCCATGCTCTGCCACACCATCAACCGCTCCCTGGCAATGGCCACGTTCCCCAACAACTGAAAACACGCCACGGTCAACGCCCTCCTGAAGAAACCTTCAGCGGACCCCACCGACCTCAAAAACTACAGACCCATCTCCTGTTCCCAGCGACCCCTCCCAATCCGGCCTCAGAAAAAAAACACAGTATGGAAACCGCCCTTGCAACAGACAACAACTGCACCCTACTGGACAAAGGAGAAACAGCAGCCCTGATCCTCCTCGACCTCTCAGTGGCGTTCGACCCAGTCTCTCACCGCACCCTACTACGCAGACTCCACGGCGCAGGGATCCAAGATAAGGCCCTCAACTGGATCTGCTTCTTCCTCTCCGGCAGAACGCAGCGGGTCAGACTCCCCCCTTTCCTCTCATATCCTAAACCTACCACCTGCGGAGTTCCCCAGGGGTCTTCCCTCAGCCCTACACCCTTCAACCTCTACATGGCTCTGCTCGCCCCCATCTTCAGAACCAATGGACTCAACATTGTGTCATACGCAGACGACACCCAACTCATCCTCTCCCAATCCAACTAACCCAATACCGCCAGACACAATTTTTAACAAAGCATGGAAGCCGTCACCAAATGGATGAAAAACAGCTGCCTACAACTAAACACCAACAAAACAGAAGTACTCATCATGGGACCAAACCCCAATGCATGGAACAACACCTGGTGGCCCCCGTCCTCGGAAGCCCGCCCACCCCCACTGACCACGCACGCGACCTGGGAATCATCCTGGACTACGAGCTCAAAATGGAACGCCAGATCAACTCCGTCTCATCCTCCTGCTTTCACACCCTCCGCCTCTTACGTAAGACCTTCAAATGGATCCCCCTCAAGCACAGAAAGACCGTCCCTCACGCCCTGGTCACCAGCAGACTTGACTACGGCAACGCACTGTACGCCGAAATAAACAAAAACCTCACCCGAAAGATACAGAACATTCAGGAAAGCGGCCGCAAGACTGGTCCTCGACCTGCCAAGACACTACCACATCTCCCAGCACCTGCGCACACTCAACTGACTTCCCATCGAAGCTAGAGT
Organism: Lissotriton vulgaris; assembly: GCF_964263255.1. Lineage (NCBI taxonomy): Eukaryota > Metazoa > Chordata > Amphibia > Caudata > Salamandridae > Lissotriton > Lissotriton vulgaris. The sequence goes on from NC_141695.1 coordinate 1,424,897,439, forward strand.
CACCTTCAAGATTCTCAACCACGCCCACAAAGCCCTCCACAACACCGGACCAGCATACCTGAACAGCCGACCCAAGTTCCCCCCACCCTAGAGGACCCTGCGATCTGCCCAGCTCTCCTACACTATGATCCCCCGCACCAGAAAGACCAGATTAGGAGGCCGCCCCTTCTCCTTCCTCGCAGCCCGAGCCAGGAACGCCCTTCCGCTTCACCTCAGACAGACATCTCTCCCCATCTTCGCAAGAAATCTCAAAACCTGGCTCTTCGACAGACCCCCCCCCCCCTTGATGGACTGGAGCCTGCTACCCCCCCTAGCGCCTTGAGACCTTTAGGGTGAGTAGTCGCGCTTAACAAACGCCTGATTAATTTGATTGAACGCCTTAGTTGGCTATTCAAAGTAGAGACCTATTAGCTTTGCCAATGCTTGTTTTAAAATGATTCCTCGTCCCAGCTAAAATCTAGAAATATGCAACAGAGAACCGTGGAAGGGCCTCACTCTCTCTAATGAAATAAATGCAATGAATTTCCTTGTGAGATATGCCCGTCCTTCCGGCGAAAGGAAAACGATAACAAGGCCTTCGGAGCAGTTTCCAAGTCATAACATGGCAGTTATGAGAATTCTGCAGTACATATCTTGTGCAGGGCGGGGGGAGGGGGAGGAAGACAGATACCAAGAATAAGAGAGCTTCATACGAGAGCGGGGAAATGAAAAACAGGGAGAGAGGGAGAAGTAGACATAAAGAGAGAGACATAAAAGAAAGTGTGAATGATAAAGGAAGGGAAATGATGGAGTGAAAGAGACAGAGGCTACAAAGGGGTGGGCGGAGATAGTGAGAGAGATGAGAGGTTAATGAAGACAGGGAGAGTGACACAATCATAGAGGGAGGGAGAGAGAATAGAGGAGGATGATGGGAGAGAGAGAGAGAGAGACAAGAAAGACAGGGAAAAAAGAAAGGCCCAGGAAGGACAGCTAGATAGACATACAGGCAGGCAGATAGATAGATGGATGCGTGTAAATCTTTTTTTTACTAGAACGAGTGTTGGATGACTGTTCAGCTCGCACTTCACTGCACCCAGCTGGCAGCGACCCCACCACTGTCAGGCACAAAGAGTCTTTTCAAGCACAGCACCAACAACTGGAGATGCATGAAAGGCCGCTAACATAGAACTCATTGGATGAGAGAGCAGCAAGCAGCGACTCCAAAAATAATTCCCCTTTGAAAAGAAATGTTTAATTCTGTTTGCATGATCTCTCTATACTCACAAACCCAGGGAGGTCAGCCAAGGGCGCCAAGCAGAATCAGACTTGCAGCCCACGTCAACAGGAAATACCACTGTATGCCATAGTAGGCATAGACAGAGCTCACCTCCCATCAGGAAGGGTCCCAACAGGGTCTGACAGGGCAAATAAATAGTCCCGGCACTGAAATAAAAGTGGCCCTCATTAGCGAACCAAATAGCTGAAAGAAGTGGATCAGTTTTGAACTTGTAAAGACAGGATGTATGGATATTTTCCAAGGTATGGGAGACTGCATGTTTTTGTGTTTGCTGCAGGCAATGTTGGTGGTAACATCAGGGAAATCAACACTAAAAACTGGCACACCAAACCATAAAACAGGCCCTCAAACTGCAAAATGCAAAAAAAATTACCCACACACTGATCTCTCAGGCCAGCCCATCGGGCACTGCCCGATTGCCTTATAGGCCAGTCCGAACTTTGATCCCACTCAAGCCACATCAAACCAGGGCAATGGATGACCTCCCAAGCAGCAGCAGATCCTCTGCTATGGCAGAGGAGCTTCACCAACCCCCCCTACCCAGCCAGCCTCAAAACGTGAAAAATAAAACAATAATAAAAAAGGTTTATTATCGTTTTCTTTTTCCAGTTCTAAGGGCCGGCCTGAGTCTAGGGGGTGCGGCCATCGTAGGGGCAGTCACCAGGGGGAGTGGTGGGCACTGCTAACAGTGCACAAGTCGTTTTGGCTGGCCATCTTAGGATGACCAAACCAACATGCGCACTGAGCTGTGTCCAACCTGAGCTGCTTTGCTAGGTTGTAGACAGCTGCAAAAACAACAGTTGATGGACAGAATCCAGAACAATGTCATACATTCACCCCAGTACAGAGATCTGGGCCTAAATCCATCGTTTTTTTGCACTCCACACCACCCCAGTTCAGACATGGCCAATATGCAAATCAGCCTTGACCCTGTGCCTCATGGGAACAGTCCAGCCCAAACTGCCAAGCCATGTCTTTCCTGGACCGGAATCAAGCATCCTAGGACCGGTTTCTGGCTATCAGCCGTCTTCAGCCAGGATAGCTTTACTCCAGTGGTGTGGAGAGCATGAGACTCACGTCTGAGCATACCCATCCCACTCGGGGTGACAAATGCAAAACAACAGCTGATGGACAAAATGCAGAACAATATCATACATTCACCCCAGTGCAGAGATCTGGGCCTAAATCCATCGTTTTTTTTGCACTCCACACCACCCCAGTTCAGACATGGCCATATGCAAGCACAGGCTCCCAGTCTTTCTGGCAGAACAAATTAAGGGCACTCAGGCCAATCCTAATGCTGCTTTCATGCATGAGAGCAGCATCAGGATTGGCCACGGGGATGTGTGGGAGTCTGAGCTGGAGCGAGGACTCGGAGCAGAAGAGTGGTGGGCGGCAGGCAAGTTCTGTTTTTAGGTCGAGCTGGAGTAAGCATCCGTAGGATGCTCCAGTCCAGCTCGACAACTATAGTGATCGACTTCGGGGGGATTAGGAGGACAAGAGGGTGCCACGCGCTTTAACTTGTGGATTTGACCTCGTGCACGCGCACGTCGGCTCCGTCCACATTCACAAGAATTCCCGCGCCGTGCACATCCCCACACATACACACATGCATGCGCATACACAGACACTCGCTCGCACACACTCTCTCTCCCCCCCCCAGTCATCACACACGCATACACACACGCACGCATACACACAGACTCCAAGACACATACACGCACGCTCACACGCATACAGAGCGCCCCACGCACACACACATGCCCCCCGCCCTCGCAGCTCAGCAAAGGCCCCCACTCACCGGTACTCGTCTCCAGGCGAGGGCTCGTTGCAGGCGGCGGCGGTCTCTTCCTTCTGTGCGTGCGAGGCTCTCTCACCTCACGGGAGCCCGCCCGGGCTTGGGGTGTGTTCACGTCCCGCCCCCGGCCTGCCTGACTTCCGCCCGGGTCTCCGTGTCCGGATGCCTCGTATGTCTCTTTCTGCCTCTCTGCTTGTTTGACAGGCCAGCACCTTGGGTAGGCTGCCGGCATGCTGGGATCAAACTTATTGGAGTGTCAACGTACGTTTCTTTAACCCATTATTTTCTTTCCATGGCTGCTTGCACTCCCAGGACCACCGCTGCTTCCCCCAGAGCTCTCGCACATCGCATAACAAACTCGCTTTCCCATTGGTCAACCCCTCATGTCACATGACATTAAAAACCTATCAGCGCTGGTGTTCGTGAATGTGCACTGCCCCCATCCCTCATCTGCCGTTAATATCCTAATTTTAGAAAGTACTTATTGGTTTCTTCATGTTAATACGTAAAAAGGTAAAATGCTGAAAAACCAACCCCGGGCCGTGATTCTGCTGTATGTGATCGCTGCAAATATCAGCTGTACAATATTAATTTGAGTATCCCCTTCCGTAAGCAAGTGAGGCGTGTGCTGGATTGTCACAATAAACTCGAGTCTCCAATGCTTTTCAAAAATCATTTCTCTTCTAAACCCCGTAGCTAGATAGGTTTTGTTTATATAACGGATCAGGGGTGAAAGGGGGAAGACCTACAAGGCCAGCTGCTAACGCACACAGCTGTTCGATGGCATAAAACAGCCACACAAAATCCGGTCACGGGTACGCTCTGAGCTCCCTCAGATATAAACCTTATTCACTAACGGAGCAACTAACTAAGGCGCAATAATGCTGCTGACTGGAAGCAGGACGCGGCTCTATTACCAGCAGCACCTTTATTTTTGTTTAACATATATCCGTTTATTGCACTTTCACTTTAATAATACTGTTTGTTGATCGGTGACATTTCGTTGCTTATGCACGTAACACTGTGTGGAGAGGCATGTGAGTAGCGTGCCCAATTCTACCTTTGCGGAGGGTCATGCCGTGTTTTTTTTTTACTTTTAATCTGGCTGTTTTAACCTATTCATTTTAGAGAACATTGTTGATCTGTAAAAATGTTTTTTTTGTATATCAATGTTATGGTCCTAGACGAGTTACCGAAATAAAGTGTCTTACGGACTTACTCTTCCTAGTCCATTCTGACGTAATGACGACATTCCTGGAACTTGGCGTCCGAAGTGAAGGGACGTATTTTACACAGTGGACAACCATCAGCAGCTTTAATAAAGACAGAAAAGAAACGGAGACTAGAGAGTGTCTTCGATAACACCGATACAATATTTTAAATACCAAACGGTCTATCAAATTAAAACCTGCTAGAGGGTCACTCGGACCAAAAGAGAAGGGTTGTCATGCATGATAAAATGGCAAGGGGAATTACTAAGGCAAGGGGAATTCATGAGTATCTGCACACTTTCTATACAATCAGTCTCCATTAAGGACGTGCTTCAGATATAACGCCTTTTCTATTCCTCCCCAACAAGTGTTTGTCCACTCTGGTGGAACAGGCACTGCACTACGTTAGAAACGTACACACCTTCTACAGGTGCGTGGACAGCAAGAAACAGCCCAGCAGAGTCAGCACTTATAAAACGCCTGGGACGGAAGTCCCAGAGTAATTGACAGTTCTCTTTGCCTTGTTATTTGAGTCGTCAGTGTAAATAAAGGGAAAGTGGTTCGGAAGCAGGCCTTCTCATGATTGTCGCTTGCATCAAAAGCTATGTTAAGGGCTTCCGAGCGCACTCTTTACAGCCCAGGAAAGGCCCCAATATTGCGTGATAAAACGTTGTTGGCGATTCCTCGGATCAAAAAATCTCTATCTGGCGGAAGATCTTTCTCTTAACCCGACCCCACTTACTGAAATGCTCTTCCTGTTTACATAGGTCACTGGTGCTATGATCATTTTATATTCAGGAAACCTCTTAAACCCCAACTGTTTTAGCGGATTATTATTAGTGACTGCTGCCAATTGTTAATGGCCCCTGCAACATGATACTCCTCTTGGGGTAACCCGCGTGCAATAGTAAATAACAGTGACATAACATAACTAATAGGTCTGAGGAGCGACATTTCGTGGTGTGTTCATGTTCCATGCACTGGAATATAAATATCAGCGCAGCCACGTCCTTGTCAGTGGCCCCCTGACACCACAAGTGCCAGGTGTCATTCTATGACCCAACTCACTGAAACTCATTTCTTTGATATCAGAAGGATTCTCTGCAAGTGGCTTACATATTTCTACTGCAGATGCAGAAACCCAGAGAGAAATCCAGTCTCCTTCCTGTGGAAACAACTCCTGCTTAATCTTCAGGTTTGTTATGATCACTTACAGTTTCGCAAATTGAGAAAAACCTTGATTCTCCACTTATAGTCCTAATAACAGTTAAAGATTTGAAATACTCAGAAGCAGTTTGCAATCTGGGGGTCACCTTTGACACCACACTATCCATAAATAGTCACGTAAACTAAGTCACAGGTGCCTGCTTCACACCACTCCGTGGACTAAGGAAACTGCCCACATACAATCAGCGGCAAAACTGGCTCTAGACAGACCAAGAGAATCGCCTGCATCAAACTCCATGAAGGAACTTCACTGGTTACCTCTAAAACAGAGAATAGCCTTTAGGTCCTTGTACATGGGCTTCAATGCACTTCAGGGCAAGTGCCCACTACCCCTACAACAAGCATTTGCAATGCAATAGGTCTAACATTTGCGAGTGATTAAGCTATTGGCATTGTAAATGACAATGCCTTTTATTTATGTTTTAAAAACCAACACGTAAATAAAAGGCATTGCCATTTACAATGCCAATAGCTCAAACTCTCACAACTGCGAGACCTATTGCATTGCAAATGCTTGTTTCCTTATACTGTCGTTCTCTGTCTGCCCCGCACCTCCGCCTCCACACCAGCCACTACTGCTCCCAAGAGGTCCTTACTCATTGCTTCCATCACAGCTGTGACCGTGTTGACAAGGTCCATATAATCAAAATCCCTAACTGATTTCTCAATAGTTAGAGCCCTAACTGATGGGGAAACATCCTTTACCCCATATGATTTACTCTGCATGCCAATAACCCCACATTTTTTTCACCGCAAAATCGTTTACAAGTCAGGGCTTTACACAGCAAACTATTACAACGCATTCCCCAAAGTAACGAGCCCGTTGAGTTAGAATAGTAAATTGCATTGTAATGAGGAATGCATTGTAATGGATTGCATAGTAAAGCCCTGCGTTGTAAAGTATTTTGCAGTGACTGAAAAATGGCCTGACCGATGCCATGAACTTGGGTAATTCCAGGGAGGGAGGAAAAACTATTGATTACATGCCTTTGGTGAATAACATGCAGGTCTACATCAATTGCACCTACTTAGTGTGTTTTTCTCAATTTTGACCTAGACATTTGGTTGTTTTCAGCCGGCGAAGGGTTTGGATGGAAACCTTGCGACCGGTGGTGTAACAGCACACTCATAAAGAGACCCTAACTCAGGCCATGTCCTTGCAGATCCAGTTATTCCACGTCACTCAAATACCTCAATGAACTCAAAGAAGCATAATCCTAATAGAACCCAAAACATTTAAAACCATAAAGTAACTCGCATCAGTGAGAGCCCCGATTTCACGTCCAGTCGTGATGATTTCTAATTTAGACTACGCAACCCGTCATCTCTCCAACCTTCTGTCAACAAGGGCCACTTACTTATCCTACATCATTGATTTACTTTAAACTACACTCATATGAATGAAGACCCTCCACTAACCAACGTCAGCCCCCACCCCTTCTCAGCCCTCAACAACCAACACTATCTTTAACTACATCAGCCAGAGCTTCCTCTTAATCTACTCAAAAATGAGTCCAAACCTCACTCGTTTAAGTCAGAGCTCTCACTTCACCTTGATTATGAACCAGTCATAACATAATATACTTGATTAAACCGAGCACTAACAACATAAATCAAGGCCCTAACAAACCACAGTGTTTATAGACACAATATAACTCACTTCATGCACAGCCATTAAACTAACACCAACCAGGGCTGTAATGCACCCAATCAATTAGAGCCCATATTTAACCAAGAAAACATAGGTTAAACCTATCCACTTTCACCAAATCTGTCAACACACCCCTCTGACTAAAAAGCAAATAAAGCTCTGTTTGCAACACATCAAGGAGATCTGACTTAAAAGGCATCTGGAAAAAATGCAACTCTTCAGATGCATCAGACGTACCATTTAATACAAAACCAGAATTTCATGAGCATCCCCCATCAAGCAGAAGCCCAACCAAATGTCAATGAATCACAACACTCATTTAACAGAAGTCCCTATTTGATGAGGTCACTTATGGACGAGAAGAGTTGCGAACATTGTACTATGGACCAACAGGCAATCAAGGTGTAGTATGTATTCCGTACAAATAGGGCTAGATTTACGAAGATTTTGCAACAGGTGTGATTTATTCTTGTAATGCAGACTCAACACAAAATGCTTTTCAGGATTTACAAACCAATGCAAATCAACCAGGGCAAATAGCTTCTTTGTGTTTCTCTGCGTCAAGGGGGCGTTCCTTGGGTGGGACACGGGCATGCAGGTGTTTTGGAGCCAAAACCCTATATAGTAACTACTGTTTAATATGTAAAATAATAAGTGCCAGGTCCCTCTCCAGGAGGCCACTGCAGCTTGCACCACCCATTGCCCCGCCATTGCTGCCAAAACAACTACTAAGCATCTCTCTCACGTGCAAGTGCAACAGTTCAAATTATTCCAAGTACCCAAAGCTAAAGTAATGGCTGGGAAGGCAGGTATTTTTTTGTGTGTATTTTAATCATAAACAACTGTTGTTATCCTCATCTCTAAATGAGATGAACAGCACCACCATGTGGCAGACTGTCATAAGTAGGGTGTTAACAATTAAGTGTCTGTACCGAACACCGCAAACCACCGGCTCAAATTAAGCGCTGCCACTAACATTAGTGGCAGGGTCTTGTGACCAAAATTAACACAATTGAAAGCAGGCATTAAAAAGAAGAAATGCTTTTATTTCTCCTAAATGTCATACTTTGCATGTGTGCTGCACTGTACAGAAGACACCCAAAGTGGGGAAAGTTGTAAAGTTTGTCTAGGCATAATATTTTTTACAGGAAGAGTAGCCTTCCAGTACAAATTTATCTGAGACATATAATGTAATGTAAGGTGGATTTGTAGAGAGCTGCTTGTCACCTATGTGGGTATCCAGGCGCTGAGTCGGTGAGTGTAGGCTTGTGGTGAGGCTGGACCTGAGAATAGACAGCCTCCATGGTCTCGCAATAAGTCTAATTAAAAATCCAGGACTTCAGCTTCTTGCAGAATTAAAGAAGTGAGGAGGAGGTCCTGGTGTGCTGGAAGTCGTTCAAGGATTTTGCAGCTTGGTAGGAGAATGATCTATCTCCCTTTTTGCTGATGTGGATGCGGGGCGTGTGTGCGAGTGAGAGTGATGCTGAGGAAAGTTGTCAGGTGGGTTGGTGGAAGCAAAGCCAGTGACTGAGGTATGTGGGTCCCGTATTCTGTAGTGACTTGAATGCATGTGTGAGAAATTTGAACTGGCAGCGCTTCTGGATGGGGAGCCAGTGGAGCTCTCTTAGGAGTAGTGTGATGCAGGTTTGGCTGGGTAGGTCAAGGACGAGTCTGGCAGCAGTGTTTTGGATGGGTTAAAGTCTGTAAAGAAGAAGGTTTGGCTTGACGGTGTGGAGTACGCTGCCGTATTCCAATCTGTTTGTGATTATGGCCTGTGCGATGGTACAACTGGTGTCCTTTGGGAGCCACTTGAACATTTTACGCACCATGTGCAGATGTGGAAGCATGAGGAGGTGACAGTGTTGACCTGGGATTTTATGGTGAGGTTGGCTCCAGGATGAGGACAAGGTTCCTAGCGTGGTCGGTTGGGGTGGGTGAGGGTCTGAGTTCGGCGAGGCACCAGGTGGAGTCCCAAGGTGAGCTCTTATTCCGAGTTTGAACCTCTTTTATTTGATCTAATTGACAATGCTGGTCATGCATTGTTTGTAGTTTGTCTTGGCAGTTATGATTTCTTCTGAGAGGGAAAAAAAAGAGTGGGGTGTTATCAGCTAAGGAGATGATGTTGATTACATGGGTTCTGATGATGTTAGCCAGAGCAGTCATGTACATGTTGAAAAGTGCGGGGCTGAGTGATAATCCCTGTGGGACTCCATAGATGAGGTCCATGTGTCCTGATGTGAATGACGGGAGCCTGACTCATTGTGTTCTTCTCATGAGGATGCAAGCCAATTATTTGAGTGCCAATCTTTGTATTCCCACTGTGTGTAATCTGGTGAAGAGTGTGTGGTGGGAGATGGTGTTAAAAGTTGGCGAGAGGTCAAGGACGATGAGGGTAGTGGTCTGTTCAGGATAGAGTATGCTGTGTGTGTCGCCTGTGGCTGGAATGAGGGCTGTTTTGGTGCTGTAAAATGCTGACTACGAGTTGTCCAGGACCTTGTGGTGCTCTAGGTGGTCAAAGAGTTGTCTGTATATAGTCATCTCGAAGACTTTGGCTGGGAAGGGGAGCAGCATGATGAGTCAGTAGTTACTCAGTACTTCAGGTTTGATTGAGGGGTTTTTGAGGAAAGCTGTGACGTTAGAGTGTTTCTAGCTATCTGGGATGGTGGTAAGGTAACTGTTTTGAGGAAGGTGTTCATGATGGAAGTGAATGTAGCACTGATTGAGGCTCTTCCCAGGTTGTAGATATGGTGGGGGCAGGGGCACGTGAGCCACCCTGAGGGACTGTCTTCATTATTGCAGCAGTGTCTTTGATCAATAGAGGGTTCCATGCTGTCAGTTGGAAGTCTTTGGTTGATGAGGTTAGTAGACTGGGAAGGTCTATGAGGAGTGGCTGGCGTTTGAAGTTGCCATAGATCTTAGTGTTTTTTTGTGGAAGAAGTCAGAGAGGTTGTTGCAGAGTTTTTGCATAGGGGTAACGGTGTGGGTTGCGGCTAATGGCTTGCTGAATTCGCTGACGATGGTAAAACATTCCTTGCAGTTGTTGGAGATAGATTTGATTTTCAGGGTCAGGGCCTTTTTCTTGGTCTCTTTTACTTCGTGGTGGTAGTGTCCTTTCGAGGGCTTTGCAAACTCTCCTGAATTCTCTGAGGTCAGCATTGTACCAGCTAGCTTGTTTGTTAGATCTTTTGGCTTTGGCATTTTTTAGGGGCGCCAGGGTATTGGCTCAGGTGGGGATCTAGTTGCTGAAGTTGTTTGTGTCATTGATGAGGAAGTGGGTGCAGTCTGGATAGTTTAGTTGGAGGGTGGTAAGCCTTTCTGTTTCTTTAACTTTCTCCCAGCAGAGTCTTCTGGTGTTTCTAGACTCTGTAGGGGTGGTTGGTGGCTCTGTTATGTGAAAGTGGATGATGAGGTGGCCCGCCCACATTAATGGAGTGATGTGGCTGACTTTTACTTTGTCACTGGGGGAGAAGATGGGTCCCATGGCGTGAACGGCGATGTGGGTAGGGCCTTGTACAATCTGGGTGAGGCCAATGATCTGTAGACTTATAAGCATGTACGTGAAGTTGGAGTCCGTGGGTCATAGAGATGAAAGTTGAAATCACCTAGGAATATGAAGTATTTGGTGGCCATGGTGAAGGGTGCGGTGAGGAGGTTGATGAAGTGGGTGTGAGGTCCTAGGGGCCAGCAGGTGAGGGTGCCTTTTGATAGTGGTTTTTCTTATCTGTCTGAAGCTTGATGTGTCTGTGTTCCATAAAAGTGGCTTCTGAGTCAGTGTAAGAGGTACACTTGATGATGTCTCTGTGGATCATTATTAATCCTACTCCTGGTTTATGGGGTCAGTCCTAGAGCAGGATTTTGTATCCAGTAGGGATGTCTGGGACGCTGTCCGGCGCTGATGTGGAGTTGAGCCAGGTTTCAGTGAGAAGGAGTCAATGAGGTCCCAAATCTCAGTGGAGTGCTTGCTAAGTGAGCATGTGTTTAGGGGCATGCATGCGAGTTAGTGTTGGTGTGCGAAGTTGGTGTGTGGTGCTGTGTGAGTGTGAGTCTTGAGTTCTGACTTGGTTAAGGGTATGGTGTATGTGTGTAGGCGATAGGAGCAGGTGTGTAGAGACACATGAGGTGGCAATGCAAGCAAGCAATGGTGCCCACTGTGGACTGAGGTGTGGCTCGGCAGCAGCGTTTGAGGTGGTGTCCAGGATGGAATTCTTCAGCGATGTAGCTGTGGGAGGCATTTGGACCGGGATTATGGTCCAGGCGTGGATGGTGTAAACAGGCTTCCCTTTGATGCGCCTTTAGAGCACCCACTGCACATGCACACACTTGCACTATGGTGCAAAGATGTGTGCCTGGCGCTCCACGGCCTGATTGTATGCTAGGTCTAGGGAGAGAGCAGGATAGTGCAATATCTCTGTAGCTATGGCACTTTTGTGTTCTCTCACTGTCACGCACGCAGCACAGCAACTTTAGGTATTGTGCTGTGTTGTGTGACAAGTTTGTAAAGCAGGGCCTTAATGTGATTACATTGTTTGCAGGACCCTTTAATGTTGAAAGCTGAATGGGAGAGGACAGAGTTATCCAAGGAGTATTGGAGCAGGGCCTGCTGGATGATGAGGAAATCTCAGGAAACACTAGAATTACATTGATACAATTTACATTTTTGAACAGCAATCATCATACCCTGGCAATTATATATAGGTTATACCCTATTAGGCCCAACACTTGTCCTAGGTGCTTGGAGAATGCTAGCTATCTGGATATGGTCTTAATGGCAGGAAATAGCAACATAGATTGGCACAGTTGTTCAGAAAATGAAACCTGAAACTCTGAACATGGTTAAATTAAATATTACACACTATATTCTGGGATTGCAGACACACCATATAAAAGGAAAATGAACTGTACATTTGCAGCACAATAAATGCTACTTTCCTATAGGAAAAGTACTATATACTGGCTGCAATCAACCTATGCTTTGGTAGGTAAATAACGGGATGGGTGAATAAATAGACATTAGCAGAGGAGATTTGCATGAAAAGAACTATGGATACTATAAACCAATTAAAGGAGTTGGCAAGAGCTATGTTTATCCCCCGACACATTTCCGCCATATATATTCATTTGGTCGTTATGAAGGTGCATATTGAGTTGGCTGATTGTCAGTTGTACAAAATGTGAAGCTGTAGTTAATAGTTTGAAGACATGCAACAGTTTGAACCCATTCCTGCCATTTTAAATGTTTCCAGTGATCTGGGGGCCGCCTATTTGTTTATGTTGTATTGAAACTAATAAAAAAGTTTAAAAACCACAGAACTCATTGTAACTCACATCAATCAGAATCATTTCTCAAATGGCATTGAACAGGCTCCAAGTCGAGCAACATCATGCACAACCACAGCTCATCCTGCATAATGAAACTACATAATGAAGAACTTTAGCTAAGCCCAAATCAAGAAGCACCAGCAGTAAGCACACATCAAAAAGCACCTGAACTCAACAGACCACAATAAAAGCAAAGACTAAAACAGTCTTACTAACCTCTCCCTCATAACGAAGCACCAAATATTGGTCTACTCGCCCACATCCAAGACCGACCAGCACAACTAAAAAAAAAAAAACACAATTCAACCCAGATCAAGATATCCTTTAACTAAGTGCACCTAAACACTTCGACTCAACATACACTAACAGCTACCAAACTGAGTCCATATAAACCACAACCCTAAGTCAGTCTCCATCAAGTAGAACCCCACCTACCCCCTATCAAGAATCTAGAAATGACCAATATCAACCCATTTAGAGAAACACCTCATCTGAGCCCACCTTCGTACAGGCTTCTGGATACAAAATAGAATGTAGCAGTGATGGAGATGCTCCAGGAAGGTGTTGATCTGCTTTTTCACTTTCTTGGGTGTTTATCGCCGAGAATGAATCATGGAACCCATCAAGAATGTTTATGATGGCACAGATGCCAATGGCAAGCACAGTGTGGGTCACTTGTATGTCCTCCACCATCAGACAGTTAAGCTCCATCCTAATTCATGTTCCAATGATAAAAGTCATAGTGTTAATTTCTTCCTCGTCATATGAATATCTCCATGAATATCATGGGTTCTAGACAACCTGAATAAGCTCCCTCGTGACCTATATTTCTTTTGTCAAACTGAAAATGAATTCAACATGGGCTGAAATTAGACTAAACAACAACACAGTCCAAAAACATAACCATATTTATAAATATTCACATTATTTATTTATTTTCGTTGTTTTATCAAAAATGTTTTTGTACTTTCTTTTACATATTTTTGCATATAAAATCAATGCATTAAACATCTACAGACAATGTTGCATTGTAGTAACATGACATTTTCATGTAAAACAATCTTTGCATCATTCACCCCTGAGTAAAGAAACAAGAAAAAGACGTTCATACACACTACCTCACTTGCATTCCATCTCAAGTACACTCATACCACATTCATTAAAGCATATATCTGGAGGGTGGGAGACAAAAGGTTGTTAAGTCTCCGCAACCAATTAAAGCAACTGCATATAGCAGGATCTGAGCAGCCTGGGATCTAGAGCATGGTAAGCATCTAATTCTGTACGGTGCAATGCAGCTTTGATCCCGATTTCCTCTTGTTGAACTGACCAGTTGCCATGACATTTACATCTGCCTCTGTGTCCATCAATGTTCTCCTTTCCATGCTTTACCTGATGGTTTAGCATTTGGGGTGTAGCCATTTTAATGATATGCTTGCCATACTAAGGACACTTCAGCTTCCTCGTCATCCTCCGATTCGTCCATCAGGAGCTCTTTGTGGTCTTCATCACCACCCCTCACTGTCCTGACCGACCGACCCTCCCCAGGAATATGTGTTATTTTCTGGTATCCTCAACAGCTATTTGATTGGAAGAATTTTGCTAAATGATTCCTCTTCAAGGACACGCAAAAACACATTGAGTTATTTTGTGCATGAGCTGGGCAGCCACATTTGTGTGGTACTTTTTCAATGCAGCAGCCACAGACGTTGTTCTGCTTCAAAGCACTGCTCTTTGATTTGGGTCTGGCAATGCCTGTTTCTAAATAACTAATGTGACCGATAACTGGATTTAGCCTTTAGCTTGACGCAAAGGCCTCTCCATTTGGGCACTAATACGATTTTGCTCAGTCCAAAAATGTCCCCAACTCCAAAGATATTTTCAGTGATGTACCTGGCTCTCTAAGAAAGAACTTTTCAGAGGTGCTATGAAGGCTGCAGATTCCATATCAGGCTCTGTGTAGCTGGAATGGACATCTTCTTCAGGAAATGTAGCAGAGTGGGGCACCTGGCAAGACGTCCACCCACCAGAATGTCCACCTTGAGGCCGGGGCTGGATGCTGGAAATCGAACGTGAATGACACACCCCTTAGGCCTGGAATCCCCCACATCCAATCGAGGTGGCAATGTGAAAGCTGCTCCCACGATGCCCAATAAAACATGATTCATTTGCATATTCCTCATCGCCTGGTGCTCCTGGCCCTGATGAAGGAGCGTTTAGCAGGACGTGATGTCAACACCTGGTTCTAACTTCTGGGCTGTCCTTGAGAGCACAGTTGTGTCCCACTTGCTGTCCTGTCGGGAAGCCTAGTGTCCCAGGTGCACGAGTCTGTAACAACGGGGAGCCGGGTTCACCTTCGAAAGGGGAGCATAGCCCTAATTCAAAGTGGAAACACAAAATCGCCCTATGCTTGTGAGTGGAAATGTGAGTGTGGGTTCAGTGCTATTTTGCCTGCTGAATGCTTAGCAGGTTCTCACTCTTTTTGTGGGAAAGACTCACAGTGCTAAGGTCAGCCCAGGAGGGTAGGAAGCCCTAGAATGAGGACTGGTGAGAGGTCCTAGACTGTGCTGGAACAAATATATTCTGGAGGTTTATATACTTATTTAGTTATGCGTTTTTACATAGCAGGGCATTACCCAAAGGTGCTGGAGCAATTCACAATAAACAAGGATTGTTACATACTGAGAAAAATTACAAAACAGCAGATCATTAGATGAGCACAGAATTACAAATGTGCACTTTCAGCATTATAACTGTTAGCTTTACAATAAGCATAGATCGCCGTAAAAAGTCCAAAGTTATAAAATGGCAGATCATTACATAAGGCACAGAATTACAACTGTCCACATAAGTAGCTAGTAGAAAATGGTAGGGTCTGATGTGAATGAGGTAGTGCACTAAATCTCATGTTCACATGCCAAGCCATGTAAGGGAAAAGCATATTCCCCAGGAGGGGAGGATAGGACGTCATTAGCTAAAATGTATTTGAAAGAGAAGGGATTTCAGGCTAGTTTCGAAGATAGCCCTTGACGTTGTGGTGCATAGATTTTTGGGCAAGCAGTTCCATATTCTGGTCGCTTTTGTTTGAGAAAGATTGTGCCATATGTCATTTCATTTTTAAAAATCGTAGGTTCAAGCAACAGAACATCAACATTTTGCAATCGTCTAGCTCCTCTAGAGAGCTTAAGTTTGTCCACCAGGTAACGCTGAGTGGATGAGTGTAGGGCCTCTGGGTGATACAAGCCATCTTAATATGGTCCTTGTTTTCATGGGCAACTAGCAGAGAATGACCAGCAAAGGTGAGATATTGGTCATTCCTTTTGGCCCAATAAACAATGTGTGCAGCCGAATAAAGAACTAATTTGAGAGGGGTGAGATGGATCTTGGGGAGACCAGCCAAGAGACAGTTATCATTTCCAAAAGACAGCCAGCAGTGGTGTTTTTGGATGGCACAGGACAAATACCCCAATCTTATAGTTCTCTTATGCCCACTCCTGGAGTTCTGACTACCCACAAAACTCAATCCTTGGTAAGCATCCTTTTTGGCCATTATATGAAGCCCTGTCCCACCTCATAGCTTTATGCTGGCACATAATGCACTTGATATAAAGGCCAAAGGTGATGCTAATGGGAAACAGATATTAGAAATCTAACGCACAAGGTACGGGTCAGAGGTATACCTCATATAAATAGGACAGGGGATAGTCTTAGGCCAACAACAAGAACCCAGTTATAAGATGGCGGAGACTCTTGGTTGTATTGGTGTATCGAGACAGCTATTACAAGATGGTAGCCACATATATGTATCATAAGAAACCCATTATAAGATGGTGGTCACTCTTGAGTATATTGAGTTAGCCATTTTAAGATGGCGGCCATGTATATGTATCATAAGCGGGAGTCCGGGAATTATAATATCGTCGGACTGAGGTAAACTCTCTGTTTATGCAAGGAAGGGAGTGATAGGGTAGGGCTTCAAGATACATGAATGAGACTATGGAGGACAAATACGTTAGGAAGAACTTTTAAGATGGCTGCCATTGAATAATGAATTGGCAGTCGGGACTAAGGGTAATCTTAGTTTAATAAAAAGAAACCCGCTATAAGATGGTGGCAACTATAGAATTCATCTAAAAAGCCATTATAAGATAGCGACCACATATATGTATGGGAAGCATGGGTTCCGGCATTTATAAAATACAGCAAATATATAAAAGCCCAGTATAGGCTTGATAACCATTCTTGGTTTATGAAAGGAAAGAAACATTAGAGTGCAGTTTCAGGATACTTGAATGTGATTATAGAGGATGAATACAGTAGGAAGAATTTTCAAGATGGATGCACAGAATAATGGATTGGCAGGTGGACAGGGCACAGCTGAAAGTGGTTACTGAAAATGGAGGGATATTTAAGAGGCAGGACGAGTGCACCTAAGATGGATCAATCAGATAGGACTAGGACACAAATGCCAAAGGGCAGCTCGAATGGTAACAGACCTTGGGAGATATGTGAGAAAACCCATGGGGAGGGACAAAGATCAGAAGGAGGAATATGGGTTCTGAAGGGACTGTATACGATGATGCTGGTATAATTTAATGATATGTTGGAAAATGATTCGGGATATGAGAGAAGGGGAATTTTGGTTCTGCCTGGAATATAGGTTTACTCTGCTGTAGGGGTTGGAAGTTAATCAGGGGATGGCTGTTTAACACTGCGTCAAGCAGGTTTGAGAGAAACAAGGAGAAACATAATTTAATAAACGTGAGGAAGAGATGGAAAGGCTTTAGGCGTATTGACACATGAAACTGTTTTCTTGACAATAAGAGCCCATACATTTAAACGGGGAATGAATAGAAAAGAAGAATTTTGAAAAGGAGGCTAAATCAATTTGTAAGTAAACTAGTGATCTTCTTGTATGCGTATTAGAGGAGTACCTGAGGTGCTAGTTTGGAAGCCCTCACCTGGTATCTGCAATCACTCTTTAAAAAGTTGGTGTCTTTTGGTTTAAGGAATACACAGATTAATTGAATTTTTGGGGATAGTTTGTTTATATTAGTCTGTATACCTGACAGATGTTGGTACAGAAATGTTGATTGATACATTGAAATGGAAGTGGTTCATGCTAGACTAAAAATTACACACAAAAATAAAGAAAGAAAAATCAAAACATTTAGAAAAGTTAATGTAAAAATAAGAACCAGAGTTCTTGATTTTAATGAGTGAAAAGTATTGATTGCATGTTTGTTTTTTGTTTAGGCCCTGATGAAGTTCCTATAAGCGATGAAAGACGTTGGATGGGTTTGTTTTATGTGTGATGGAATTGGATACTTAATAAAAAAAGAACTTTATGGAAAAAGACATCAACGACTGGAAATGAATGGAAAATCGAAATATGGAAAGTAACTGAAAACAAAAGAGTGATTACAGATACATGGAATTCGAATTGAAAAGTTCAGGGTGAACAAGGAAATTAGGTTGCCATCCTAATATTGTGAAAACATTTACCAAGAGACAGTTACAGTTACAATAGCTGATTCTGAAGAGCACCAGTGATTAAAGAAGAGATTTCGGGTCTTGCTCTGGAATGTAGTGGCGGATTCCTAGGAGAAGACACAGTTGATATCGAGCATTTCAGGCCAATGTGCTACTTTACGATCATAAGTTGAGTCTTTTATTTAGGATGACCCCTACAAACGTGGGACTGTCAACAATGGTAAATTTGCTGTTAAGCATGTTGAGTGAGTTCATCCAAGATTGAACCGGAAGTGGTGATTTCGAAGATGAGATGAGGAGGAATAGCTTTTACCTGTGATTTAAAGGATGCTGGCACGGCACTTATCATCAATCGACTGATTGAAGGACAGAAATATTCAAGGAGGAGTGGCGCAGGGACTGCTCAATGATCAGGGTAGTGTTAGGAAATGCAAGATTTAAATTGCCGCAATTTCAATTCTCACACAGCAATTGTCTGACATTGACAATCATACAAAAACTATACTATAATAGTCCTAACACTTATCCTACTCTAACGCCCATCTGTCACCTATAGGACCATGTTTGTAGTTGATATTGAGTAGTGCAGTTGAACATTTTTATGTCAAAATCACCAGCACAGTATGACAGACATTGACACACAAGTAATGCTAATGGATAGAGCCACATAAAATGGTGGGTTCTCACTTTCATATAGGTCAGGAGAGAACATGCAGACGGCATATAAATATAAACTACAGAATGAAGCGAGCAATTAGTTAAACATTTTAGCGCTCAATACACTGTAGGAAAGCAGGGTTAGGTTAAGTGTTTGCTTACTGAGAGTTTAGGTTGATTTAAGTAGATTTATCAATGGGGAGAGAGGAGGAGGTTGAATGGCATCTTGTTCAATGCCGCAATTTTGGTGATGACTGCGTCATCCTGCATGGTATCATCACACAAATTACACCATCCGGATTCCCTTTTTCCATCCCAGACCCTCCAAATTGACTACTGATCTGTCCCACTGAGTCCTCAGTCACAGCTTGGGTCTCTCTGTTCCCCTGATTTCAGGACTCTGACACCACTCACCATCTTACAGAAATAACTAAACACCTGTTCAAGAAATATCTACTCTAATTCCTTACAGTCAATCAACTCAATCATCAGATGCTCAATCATCATTTTTAACTGCACTATTTATTGTCAAGTTATTTTCCTGCCTCCCCCATCTTCAAGTAATCCTTATTTTCTTTTGGGAAGGTTCCACATACCAAGTCCCAGGGGCTGTGCCCCAGCAGTGCTATGGACATTTGTGACTGCTTTTGCCTCCCCAAAGGCACTTTGGTATAAAAGAATGGACAACAGATGACGGTGGATCTCCTTGTGTAATGGTGATTGCACCAGCGCAAAAGGTGCTCAAATGCGGTAACAAAGAGGCATTCCCTCATTTGCACGGGAACAGGGTTCCGTGAAAGTAAGTTGTAATAATGATGAAAGACACTCGGAAGCAGGAAGTCATGAAACCAGTAATGTAGCAAACAGGAGGAAGATGTATTGTAAAAGGGTAAGTCTAGGCTACAAGTAGATTATATGGTAATCGCGTCACCCCACCAGAAGCAGCCTCTTGCAGCTCAGCCTACCCTCAAATGATCCTTTCAACGCATACATAAACATTCTATGTCATCACACTTTAACTCTGAGCAGCAGGAAACTGGTAACCATGGAGAGGATGCATTGTAACAAGTCAAGATACCAGATAAGTGAAACCATTGCTTTTGTGAATGTCCCTTATCACATCAGTGGGTGCAGAGGAAAGATATCCTTCGGAAGTCACAATGACTGGACGCCACATACGAGATAGCGCACAGGCGTGGTGGCCCGAGGATGCCTCTTGGGAGCAGCTATAAGTGATCCCAGGGTGACCCAAGGGCATCCCCTGCCGGCGGGTGGAAGCTTACTGATCCCACCTCTGCAGCGATTCCTGTCCTCCACTTGATAGGGCCAGCCCCAGTTTGCAGTGAAAGAAAGACAGGAGTCTTCAAACAGATGGACCATGATCACTATTGCTCTGTTCCCACTGCAGGCATGGATTTGCATCTGTACAGGGGGCAGAAGATGTTTTATGGTTCAAATTTTTTTTATTGAAAAGAATGCCAAAAACAGTGAATTTCCATCATTACATTTGTCTCGGGTTAACATCATTGCTTAAGTATGCTCTCAGGGTTGTAAATGAACAGTTCACACAGCGGCATGTCATGGCCTCTCATGCATTGACGTTCACTTCCGGTAGGTTCAAGAGATGCAGATATTTCAGGCACGTCAACTCCCTAAAGACTTGCACGAGGATAGATAGATAGGGGTGCCACAATCTCCCAAAGGATTCGCCCTGATTTGCGTGTGTCAAGGAGATTCTCTCCATGCCTACGGTGTTCCATTGCCAATGCAGCCATCCCACTTGTGTAGGTATTTGTGAAGTACCCCAGTGTATTAAGATGTTCTGTGTTGCCGCTCCTACAGCAAGACCTATCTGTCTGCCCTGTCTGGATTTCAAAGGATATGTTCAAGGGTATGGGATGGTCTAAAAGAACGTAGGAGGAGAATCTAGGTACTTGTGTTTCAAGGCGGGTATCAATCTTATCAAGAATTTGATTAGATGTTTTAATAGGTTGGCCCTGGTCTTTTTTCCCGGCACAGCCAGTAAAAGCTGAAACACAGTGCAGACCGTGGTAGTGCATACCTAGGGCCGGTTCTAGGATTTGCGAGCCCCTGGGCTAAAAGAAAATGTGCGAGGCCCCTCTAATGTCGATAAGTGGCCCCTTGCAAGGAGACCTTTCACAGACACTGGGATGCCTATTGTCCAGCTCCCCACAGTTTTAACTTTGAGCCCACAAGCATTTCTCACACCTTCAGTCCGATAGGTGTGAAAATTGCTTGTGGGTTAAAAGTTAAAACTATGGGGGCGCCAAAATGATGGACAATGGGCCTGCCACAGTGTCTGTAAATGGGTCTCCTTTCAATTGAAGGGAGCGTCTCCCTCCCTTATGTATCCAGATACCATCCCTGAGAGGCCAAGGGAGGGGGGGCCCTCCATTTCAAAGAAAGGTGACACCTTCTTTGAAATGGATCGCCAGGGAACCGACAGGACACATCACCAGAGAGTGGCCCCATGTTGGTGGGCTGAGTGCGAGACCCTGGGCAGCTGCCCACTCTGCCCATGCCTAGCGCCGGCCCTGTGCATACCATGTGTAATACGACTCCTGGTGCACTATATAACTATTCAACTAAATAAATAAAAATAGCAGTGCTGCCATAGTGGAAACCTGACGTTCAAAACCTGGAGCGCCATTTTTGTTAGTTGTCAGATCCATCACTGTTGGTCCATAAGTTGTGAAATGTCACTGACACTGATTTTGTTCAGAGTCTCACTGTGTTAAATGGTGACTGGCAGTAGCTATTTGTTGATGGTGTTCTTTGTGGTTGGTGCTTCTGCCTAGTGTTGGCTGTGAGAAGCAGTGAATGGTAGCAACTCCCGGTTGTTTGTAGCATGGTGTGTCCAGTGTTCTGTGCCAGTTTTCATGCAATGGCGTGGCACTGGTAACGGAAGACAAACAGTGCTCTCTACTAGTCTTCACAAAAAGCTGTAGAACATTTTGGGGCAGATTTACAAGCCCCTTGCGACAACATTATGCCGCTGTTGCGTCACTTCTGTGACACAGCGGCATCGTAAACAATGCGCCAGGTTGCAACATATTTACAACGTGACGCATCTAGGGAGATACGCCACGTTGTAAAGTCATGCGCTACATTATACCTGCGTCAAGTATTATGTATGCAGGGTGCGCGTTCCGACGTAAGAAAGCCTCATAAAAGTGACGCAGTGAAATCTACAAGATTTCACTATGTCACTTCTACTTACACTGCGTCAAAACCTTGCGTCTGCTTGAAGCAGGTGTAAGGAGTGACGCAGCATAATAGGAAAAGGCATTCCAGACCATTGCTGGAGTTACTTGTGCTTGCGACAGGATTCCAGCAATGCGCTGTCTTTACGCCAAAAGATGCGTCACGCATCTGTATATCCTTGCACCACAGTTTGCGGATTTTTATATGGGACGCATCCACAGTGGCACAAGTGTTTTTTTACCTGACGCAAATTCACTGACTGCCTATATGCAGAGATGCGCCACTTCTTGTAAACCTGACCCCTAGTGTTAGTGGTTGGCTTGAGCTAACAATTGTTTGTCTGAGGCAGACTGCAGTCCTTTGTTGCAATTGGTGTGCCAGCACATGAATCTACGTTGCATAGCAGAGGTGTTGCTGTCTGTGTGTTGCTAGGATGGTACCAACCTCTTGTCGGTTGTTGGGTGTTTGATGTAGTGTCTGTGTAGCGGTCTAGTTTACCACACACACGCACCCATACATCCGCAGGCCAGGCGTGGCCTGCGGCGTCCAATAAAAGGGGTGCGCGCGCTCGAGCACGTCACTTCCGACAATACCACAGTGTCGGTGTCTATGTCCTGCTGCAGCGCTGCCAGCCCCTGCGCAAGGCCACCTATCACCCTCGGGCCCTGGTGTCCACCAAAGGGTCAGGGCACAACACTGGCGACGAGCGGAGGGGGCCCTACCCTCGCTCGCACACCCGTGCCACCCCGGAGCAGGTCCGCTCTGTCCCGCGGTGCCTACCGCGCTTCCACGGCTCTCTGCACCTGACCGCGCTGGGGCCTGGTCACTTGTCTGGGCCTTGGTTTCAGGCCTCTGTACCCCCCTGGAGCACGGTGTGGAGATCACCTGGGTCGGAGGACCCCCCTGCATCGAGGGGCATCTTGCTGCATTACCGGGTGCGGAGCCGGCCCGCCTTCCGCGACTGCCTGCCATATCCCACGCATTGAGCGTGAGCTGCGGATCGGCCCGACACCCTGCTTTTCCTCACGCATTGCGCGTGAGAGGGCCCTGACTGCCGGGAAAGACCTCCCCAGTGCCTAGGGACAGAGGAATCCAGCGGAGGACGTGCCCGCCACCTTTCCTGGGTGCCCCACTGTGGCCAGCTGCTGCGTAGCATTGGGGCCACCGCGCCACGTCCGTGTGCATCTTCAAGGTCATCGTTGCCTGGAGAGGAACGCGCCCTGCAGCCTGCTCATCGCGAGGCGCCCCGAGGCCTTCCACCACCGCGACGACGTTGAGGTGAGCTGCGTGACGTCGCAGAACCTGCGCAGGGAAGGGAGAGAGACTCATTGTTGACACCCTGTGGTACCGCCACCATGACGGAGGAAGACGCGCCGGTGCCGGTCATCAACATCCCATTCCAGCATGCTGTGACAGGGGTATTACCACCATTCAGCGAGGCGGCGGACCCGTCTACGGCCTCCCCGAGATGGAAAATATGGCTAGAAAGGTTGGAAAACTACTTCATCGTCACGAGAGAAACAGACAAGGCAGTGAAGCGGTTGCTTCTACTACACTATGCGGGTGATGAAATCTTCAGGCTGTTCAAACACCTGCCCAATACAGGAGATGACTATGACGCAGCGGTCGCCGTTCTGAACGGCCATTTTGACCCCCAACTGAACGTAGACTTCGAGGTCTTCAAACTGGGCCAAGCGCGCCAAAGGGAAGGCGAGACGATGGACCAATTCCATGCCCGTGTCAGGGAGCTGGCCAGCTCCACCGATGAAGACCAACCAAAGGCCATAAGACGACAGATCATCCAGGGATGCCGGGATAAAACGCTGAGAGGGGCGATCCTCCGCAAGCCCGGCCTAACGCTAGAAGATATCTTAATCCTTGCTAGATCTCATGAACTTTCGAGTGTCAGGGCTTCTGCCATGGAACAGGCACTACACCAACCACAAGTCAAGGCAGAGGCCATCAAAGTGGAACGTGCAGATGCTGTACGACCCCAACCACGGGGACCACCGCAAAGGGAATATCGGAGAAACCCACCGCGGGCGCGATGTGGGTATTTTGGACATGAACCCCATGGGGCAAAAGACTGCCCAGCTCAAGGTAAAACCTGCGCGAACTGCGGGATACCAAATCATTTTGCCTCGGTGTGCCGCAAAAGAAACACGTCAAAACCATTTCGGAGGCCACGGGCGCCCACAAAAGCCGTCCGTCAACTGTCGTTGGAAGAAGCAGCACCGGCCAGGGCAGAGAAACACCTTCCCACGGTGTACGACAACTCAGAGTCGGAGGATGAGGAGGCGTACATCGTGTCGTTCGCACGAGAGCTAAGACAGCGACGACGGCCACAGCCCACGTGCATTGTGCAAATGGCGGGAAACGAAGTTAAGGCCATAATTGACACTGGCGCTACTGTAAACGTAATGGGCTTGCAACAATTCAACAGACTACGCCCACGGCCCGAAATATTACCATCCAAGACCAGGATCTTCGCTTATGGAGCGGACACTCCCCTGCCTTTAAAGGGAAAAATAACAATACCAATTCAAGCCGATGAGGCACAGGTAATGGCGACAATCCACATCATCAACCGTGAAGCCGATACCTTGATCAGCAGTCACACAGCGGAGGATCTGAAGCTCATCGCTTTCGCTAACCGGATAAGATCACACCAGGTGGAGGAACTCTTGGCGCGATTTCCCGAACTGTTCCAGGGCCTAGGCTGCATCAAATGCGAGCCTATTAAATTGCACATAGACAAATCAGTCACTCCCACCGCTTTGCGGCACCGCCGAATACCCTTCCATCTACGACCACTGGTGGAAAAAGAACTGGAGAAACTAGAATCTCTCGGGGTCATCGAGAAAGTCACAGGGCCCACTCCATGGGTGTCACCCATGGTGATTGTAGAAAAACCTAAGCAACCAGGCGCCATCCGCCTGTGCATCGACATGCGACTACCAAACGCCGCAATCTGGAGAGAGAGACATCTGACTCCAACCATGGATGACATCGTCGCTGACGTAAATGGGTCGAAGTGGTTCTCGAAGATAGATCTAAACGCCGGATACCATCAACTGCCACTAGCGGAGGAGAGTCGTTTCATCACCACCTTCAGCACTCACCTAGGACTCCGGCGTTACAAACGACTAAACTTCGGCATTTCGTCAGCGGCGGAGGTGTTCCAAAACACCATCCGTGAACTCCTCTCAGGCTTACCGGGGGTCATCAACGTCAGCGATGACATCCTGATACACTCTGCCACAGCATCAGAACACCACAAGCACCTGAGAGACGTCCTGAAAAGACTCAGCGTCCATGGAGCAACACTCCACAAAGAGAAATGCCAATTCTTTCAGCCCTCAATAGAATTCTTCGGCTATGTGTTCAATCAGGAGGGTATTCAGATCGATCCAAAGAAATCCAAGGCCATCAAAGACGCCCTCGCGCCAAAGTCCCCGACGGAGGTGAGAAGTTTCCTTGGTATGGCCACATACTGTGGCCGGTTCATACCGGGTCTGGCTACCAAGAGCGAACCACTACGAGCACTAACGAAGACGGATGTCTCGTGGCAGTGGGGCCCGAAGGAAGAAGAGGCATTCCGGGGGATCAAAGACGCGCTTTTGGAGAAAGCCACACTGTTCTACTTCTACCCCAAGAAGCGTACGGAGGTGATCGTGAACGCTAGCCCGGTGGGGCTCGGCGCGGTCCTGACCCAAGAACATGAGCCCGGCCAGTGGACAGCGCTAGCATTTGCCAGCAAGGCTCTAACCCCGACGGAGACCAGATATGCCCAAATCGAGAGGGAGGCGCTCGCTATCAAGTGGGCCTGCGGCCACTTCCACCTCTACTTACAAGGCCACCCATTCGTAATGGTCACAGACCATCAACCGCTAGTGTCCCTTTTCAAGGGAACTGCTCCACACCCCCCACCTCGCATTGAACGATGGGTGATACAACTACAATCCTACGAGATGGAAGTCACCTACCGCCCGGGAGCCAAGAATCCTGCGGACTATCTGTCATGCCACCCCTCTCCACAAGAACATGAATCAACGGAGGATGACCATGAGGAGTATGCTCAGTGGGTAGCCCTCGCGTCATGCCCGAACAGCATGACCATAGACGAAATAAAAGAAGCCGCGGCAGACGACCATGTGTACCGGAGAACGACTCAGGCAGTACAAGACGGTTCGTGGACAGAATATCTGCGCCCATCCACATCCTGGGTCGCAGAGGATAAGGAATCACTCACAAGATTCTGGCGGATCCGGCACGAGTTGAGCACCACGGATGACGGAGTGCTACTGAGGGGCTCTCGACTAGTCATACCCCACAGCCTGAGACACCGGGCGATACAACTAGCCCACGGAGGACATCAAGGATCGACGAAAATGAAGGCGCGCATGAGGGAAAAGGTATGGTTTCCAGACTTGGAGACCAGGGTGGAAGAATACGTACGAGGATGCATGGCCTGCCAGCTGACGAGTGATCTGGAGAGACCCCTGCCAATGATCACAGAAGAGGCCTGTACCTACCCCTGGACCAAAATCAGTATAGACTTTGGAAGTTTTCCGGGAGAAGGACATACACTGGTAGCCATTGACTCCTACTCCAAGTATCCAGTAGTGGAGAGAGTTATCTCCACGGCATTTGCTCATGTGGGACCGGCGCTAGAAAAGATCTTCTCCATGTTCGGTTACCCGTCGGAGATCCGAAGCGACAATGGGCCGCCGTTCCAAGGGGCAGAATTCGCCACGTTCCTTACGACCAGGGGAATTCGACACCGCTGCATTACACCTTAGTGGCCGCAAGCAAACGGAGACGTGGAGAGGTTTATGCGGACCCTCAACAAAGTATTCCGAATCGCTCTGGTGGAACAAGCCGATCCCGAGCAAGGACTACACGAGTTCCCAAGAGAGTACAGGGGCACACCCCACTGCGCCACCCAAAGGAGCCCATGGACACTGATGTTCCAAGGACCACGGAGAGACCTCCTCCCAACAGCGCCAGGATGGGCGCGACCCCCGGCCGACACGGAAGAGGCCCAGTCACGGAGGCGACAAGAGAACCAACGTGCCAGCACGTACAGGAGGGCCCAGCCGAGGAGTCTCAGCCCGGGGACCAGGGTGATCATTCGGAACAGACGTCCAGGTGGGAAGTTCCAAACCCGTTATGAACCAGGCCCGTGGACTGTCACATCTACCAAAGGCACCATGGTCAAGCCAAAAGAGGAGAAGAGGAAGTATCACGGAACACCTCGTGGTTCAAGGCGCTCCCGCAGGAGTCCAGTCAGCGACCGGAAGCTGCAAGGGAGGAGATCCGACCCAACGGAACGGCGACAACCAGCGGAGACAACGTCAACGTCCCTGAAGATCTAGCAGAAGAAAGTGACTCCGTGGCAGCGCCCCAAACACCGGCGGCTGCAACCAGAGACACTTACTAGACTAATGAAGGTGGCAGGGGCAACGCCCGAAAATACAATCTGAGGCCTAACCCCCCACCGAGCCGGATGCTGAAAGACTATGCCTGCCGGTTGGCACCTTGAGCACAACGTCGATGGACACGCAAGTACCCAGGCGCTCTTATATGACATGTTGTAAGACTGCATCTGTTTATCTCGTTATTTGTTTAAAAAAAAAAAACATTGCAAGTTGGGGAGGGATGTAGTGTCTGTGTAGCGGTCTAGTTTACCACACACACGCACCCATACATCCGCCTGCGGCGTCCAATAAAAGGGGTGCGCGCGCTCGAGCACGTCACTTCCGACAATACCACAGTGTCGGTGTCTATGTCCTGCTGCAGCGCTGCCAGCCCCTGCGCAAGGCCACCTATCACCCTCGGGCCCTGGTGTCCACCAAAGGGTCAGGGCACAACATTTATGAAGCTGCCTTGTTTCGGACGGCTGTCGAGTTAACCTTTGGATGTGGCACCTAGCTGTTGCTGTCACTGACCTGGCACTGGGGGTAGCAATAGGCGCCCACCCTCCATTGGGGGCCAGTGTCAGGCTGCATGCTGCTCTGTTGCTGGCTCTGTCCTGGTGAGCTGTGGGTCCTGCGGGAGCTGCTGATTACAGGATCTATCCCTCACCGAAGCACTAGGTGGTGTAATTCCTGGAAGCGCCGGGTTCCCCTTGCTGTAATACAGTAGATCTGTGTGTTTTCTGCTGCTCCTGTTTAGGAGGTTGGTTTAGTCTCTCGTGACGTCTCCCTCGCTCTCCCTCTCGCCCTGTCATCTCCCTCCCTCCCTCGTCCAGATTCAGCCCTGTTTTCCAGATCAGCCGGATCTTTTCGCCTTGTGGCATCTGGCTTTGATTTATATATACTTTTTTTTTTAAACGAAGAAGAAAAAAAATCGCCGCCGAGATTACCATTTTTTACGGCAGCCTTTTTACGCCTGGGATTGTTTTCTTTCTGATCGCTGCCATTTATTCGCGTTTTCGTGTCTGGGACTGATCGATCGCTGCATCCACACAGGGGGAGGCTGTGCGGCCAGGAACCCCCCTGTCCGTCCCACATGAGGAACAACACCCGGGACCGCTGGATAGCTTGAGGCTGGCGGACTGCCCCGACCCCCTCCCGCAGGTAAGGCCGGGGGAAGCGGCGCCGGGGGCCCTGTCTGTGGTCGGCGGGAGGAGAGCAGCCCGGGTCAGGGGCAGGAGAAGCGGAGGGCGTGGGAGAGGGAGTAGAAGACACGGAGGGGAGATGTAAGGCGAGGGCGTGGGGGAGGAGGCAGATGTGGAGAGAGGGAGCAGGCAAGGCAGGGCAGGGAGAGGTGAAAGTACGCACAGGGAGAGAAAAGGGGGACGTGAAAGGAAGGAGAGAGAGGAAGACATGAAAGTGCAAGAAAACGAGAGGAGGAGAAAGGCGAAGAAGCAAGGGAAGGCGAGTGAGAGCAGGGGGAGGGGGTAAGGAAGGATAGTGTTTGAGAGGTAAGCAGAGAGAGGAAAGAAGTAGGGGTGAATGCAATAAAAAGAGGAAGGGCACGAGCTTCAGGATGCTAGGAGGACAGAGGGGAAAAAACTAGGCTGCGGTAGGTAAGAGAAGGAAGGGCAGAAGGGACAGAAGCAGAAGTAAAGGAAGGCGAAAGGAGAAGATGTGAACCAGGAAGGCAAAGAGAGATGGCGGCAGGGAGGGGTGGAGAGGAAGAGACGGCAGCTGAGCAGATTGTGGTGCAGGTAGCAGAGGAAGCCTGAGTCAGGAAGGCCGGGGGAGGTAGAAGGGACTCGGTGCACATGTGTGGCGAGTGATGGGGCTGTGACAGAGGGACGATGAACCTGGGGGATAGAGAGAATGGAGAGTGCATTACTCCAAGGCACGTAGATAGGGTGGTAGGGGGAGGGAAGAGCGGTGTCTGCGGCTTCTTACCCTTGCACGCCTGGCAGATGTCACATTACACGTCATGTGGCACTTTTCACGTGCGGCTCTCCACCTGACAAGGCAACTGTCATTATTTTTTGACATTGCATACTTTATAGGGTACATGTGGCAGTACGGCGTTTTACTTTGTTACTATGGTATGTTATGCGTTGCACCTTTAGATGCATTTGTGATGTCAGTCTTTACATGCCTAAATCAAGAATGTTTAATGTGAATACACATGTTATATCATGGATGTCCTTCGATACCTTCCACATAGCATTACCCCAATTTGCCGCGTGCACTCGGTAAAATGCTCATGAAAACGTATGACCTACCACCCTGCACATGCTCTCGCCCTCATTGCACATTGCAATGGAGTGGCACTACGCTCACTTCACAATACGCACGCGGTGCCGTTTGCAGCACTGCACACATTATCGAGCTCAGTCGCCTTGTGCGTTCCTCGGCTTTCCGCTCCCTGCCCTCCCCACCCGGGCCTCGCCCGCCACGCCCCTCCAGCTGATCCAAACCCCAGCCAGGTTTGCCATCTTGTGTCTCTGCGTCCCCTGGTGCGCGTGCAAGGTGCGTTTCCGCCGCGTGCGTGAACGCAGGGCCCGCCCTGACGCCAGATGTCTGCTCTGATTTTCCGAGTGCTACATTGCGGGATTATTCCCCGTGGACACCCTTCTCTCGGCTCTGTGGGCGCACGACCACCCCCCCCCCCCCCCTTCCCCATCGCAGCACGCCTGACCTGATTACATATCCTGGGTTATTTATTTGAGGGTGGGGCTAGTAATATATCTGGAGCGGAATTCGTGATCCTGTGTATTACCTGATTCCCCCCCACCCCCCATATAGCCTTGCAATGTTTTTTTTCTGTCAGTACTCCCCGTCTGCTGTAGTGTAAAGCGAGCGGTTTTATGTCAGCATCATTGGTGGGGTGAGAGGCTCTCTGGGTATCTCCCACCGCTGCCCGATGTCCCCCACAAGAGGGAATGTCCTACGATATGCAGTGCTGTGCAGTGTTCCTGGGAGGCGGGGTTGCCCCTACTGCTCCCATTGATGGCTGCTGTCACTGCTCTTGCTGCTGGAAGGAGATCTGTCTCCCGCAGCTTCCGGATTTTGCGGATTTTGTGAGAGAAGGTATTATTTATAAAACCCAAGAGCTATGTAATGCTCCTGGGATAAGGCAGGGCCCAGTGCCCATCACCACTGCACCAGGAACGGAGGGTGCACTGCCACGGAGAGGAGGGGTTGCGACACTCACAGTCCCTATAGCTTGCAGTGTCCGCAGGGATTTAAGATGGAGGAAAAAACTTAAGGGTCTCTCAAAGGGGGCGTGGCCGATGTAATTGAGGGCGTGGCTTAAAAACACCTAAACTAAAAATCTGTGTTTAGCATAGTTTGCAGCCGGACTGGAATTTTGATGTTTCTGTCATTGGATCCAGAAATATGGATACAACAAGTAACATTATAACTACAACAAGCCAAGACTATTGGCTTTGCCAATGATTGTTGCATAAAATAAATAAGCAACAACTATGGTTTTGTTGTATATAATATTGAAAATGCTTCAGTTCTGCAATGATGAGACTGAAAGAACTAAAACAAGCCTCTTTGAAGTTACATCAAAGGCTTTAAGCAGTGGAACTGCAGCAGAGTTAAGATTCTTTTTTTTCATCCTTCTGGTGAGGGTAAAAATGGAAAGCCCTTTCAGGGCTGAGCATCGGCAGGACCCGGCCCACTTCAAGCCCTGTGTGTCCAACTGATAAGGGGTTGTGCCAAATCCTTCATGCGCTGTATAGCGCTCAGAGAACATGGACTGCTTTTTACAGCACTCAGCGAGGAAGGGTTGTTCCTCACCACACCCAAGCTTTTCAGGCATCCTACAACGAGGAGCTGTTTCTATGACACCCAGAGCTGCCAGTGGCTCTTTGACGAGGGATTACCACTAAAACACCCTGAGCCTGAAGTGTCCCTCGGAAGAGGGTTTGCAACCACAACCCCAATAGTGTGCGGTGCTACTTAGATTGCTGCTGATTTCTTTGAGCGACCAGCGCATGTAGAGTGGCGGAAAGAAGGTTGGCGGGTGTGGGTTATGCCAGGCCTATGTCTAGCATCCTCAGTAGTTGTCTATCATGCGAGAAGGTGTTGGGTCCTCACAGTGCCTAGAACCAGGCACCACTGCTGGGTCGACCACCAGTGATTGTGATTTCTTGATTTACTTTATTATAATGTCCTATTTTGTAAAAGCATAAAACCTGTCTATGGGCACTATGATTGGTTTATCGCTGTGCACGAGACAAGGTGTGGGTTTAAAACAAACTATTCTGTCCAAGGGTTAAAGTGTGGACCAGGAAGGACCCTACAGGTGCATCGTGTTGCCTCTGCTGGCCTGGTCTGTGTGTATTCTGGCAAGTACCAAATTGTAGGAAGGTAGTGACCTGGGCAGCTGACCATAACCTTCAGCAATGCCACCCAGTGAAGCTAGGGTTCAGGAGGCCATGGGGTACTAGAAATATTCCTGGCCAATAGCAATGTAGACTTCCGTCAATACCTGGATAGACATGTAGACACCAGAGTTGTTTCATATGTGCTGTACCAGTAGACCACAGCTTTGACCTCATACATTCTGCAGCAGAAAAAGAGAAAATCATTGCTGCCTGGACCACGGTTCTCATGACAGGTATTTTTAATATTAATAACCATGAATTGCTATGCACCTTTCTAGTCAAACAGACATGTTGTAAGTCGTAGGTTTCTGCACATATATCATGGATATATTTTTGGGATATAGATGTGTTAATCATTCCTCCCAAACTGTCACAGTCCTTCACACTACTTAATGAAGGTCAGTTGAACAATTTAAAAGTTACAAAGATTGCATTAATTTTATTTTGCGATCAAAACCCATGTAATGGGTGTTTGTTGGGGACTGGGGACCCCGACTAGAAGGTTAATATGGAAGTTGCCTGGGCTGGTGGATGGGAATGTATGACGTTACAACGCATACTTTTACTACGCATACCTTTACAACGTAACATCCATTACAACGCATTCCATTACAACGCATGCCATTACAACACATTTTTAAAAACTACCTTTACAACGCATTCCATTACAACGCATACTACCTTTACAAAGCATACCATTACATTGCATGTATGGTAAGTATTGGATAGTGTAGGGGTAAAAATTACTATTTTAACTCCAGGGGGGTACAACAGTAGGGTAAGTTTTGGATAGTGTAGGGGTAAAAATGACTATTCTAACTCCAGGGGGTGCAACAGTAGGGTAAGTGTTGGACAGTGTAACGGTACTATGCATTGTGATGGTATGCGTTGTAATAGTATGCGTTGTAATGGTATGCGTTGTAATGACTGCGTTGTAATGACATGCGTTGTAGTGGTATGCATTGTAGTGATATGAGTTGTAGTGTCATAAGTTGTAATGGTTGCCTTGTAATGGCATGCGATGTAATGGATGTTGCGTTGTAAAAGTTTTGTTGTAATGGTAGTGTGTTGTAAAAGTTTCGTTGTAAAGGTTGTTTCCCGTGGATGACTGTGGATTCTCTCAGAACCTTAGGCAGGCATGCCAATGCATGGTGTGGGAGTACTTCCTTGTGAGATCTCAGACTCACCATGCTGTGTCTGAACCAACATAGCAGGACACGAAACCTTCATGGAAACTATTATTTTCATTTGTTTTTCTTTTGGGGGGTTTCTCCGCCCAAAAACACATCTCTGCAATTATTTGCCTCTTTCATTGTTTGAGTAAACAAAAATATATGCTGCTTAGTTTAGGATTGTTTGGAATAAAACATATTGCAATCCAGATCATAAGCCTCACAAAATAATGGGAGGTATTTATTTGTTAAATGTAATATTCTAATCAAAAGAGAAAAAAACACAAACTTGCAACCATGCTCAGTTGATGAGATACTTTGTTAAGTTCCCCTAGAAATTCATTAAACAGGGCTGCAATCAGATTGCGACAGTTAGATATGAGAGCCAGGAGGTCTTCATCACATCTTCGTATATCTCTACAGGAATAGCAAGGTACAACTCTCCGAACCTCTTACCTTTTCTCACTCTTACACTGAGATTGCTCCCAATATCTTACACTTCAGGTATTTGCTAATGTGAGCATCGTGAAAAATGCTTATATGCACCCACACAACAGAAGTTCTTGCTGGGACCATCTCGGCCATGAGGCGTCAAGTCAGATACCATATCTAAGATATATAGTAACTTATCTACACAATATAAGCAAACTACACTCCCAGCGCCCACTCGTCTCTGGTGCCTTCATGCTGTGGACCGCTTCCTATTAGAGTGCTTTGATTCTGATGTCTTTCTAGGATGGATGGGTTCAATTGTATTCCAATTTCATGATTTGTAAAAACCAGTTTGAGGAGTAGAAATATTAGTCTTGTACTACTTTTTCCATTGGAAGAAGAAGACTTAATAGACACAGTTCCAGCAATGTGTTAAGTTCTAAAAATCCCAAAACAAATCCTAAAAACATTATTGTCTTACAACCAACCTCAGTTGAATTTAGTTTCAAGTAAGTGAATTCCATGGCAATCATGTTTATCGAACATTTATAAAATATTGTTGGCTCTACACAAACTTAACACACTAATTTTCCCATTCAGGTGTTTCAACAGGTTTTGGACTGATGATCCTTTAACTCAAATATGCACAATACATTGAAAATGCAATGTGATATCGAATTCTCAATTTAGATAGGAATTGAAACTCATTACCTCTGATTGGACGATATTCTCAGCTATCAATTACCTTCTTACAGCAAATGTGTATGCCATCAAAAGTTGGTCTAGGATATAGTTTTATTCGGAATTCCATGACTTTTTAGGCAAGCAGATCTTGTTTTCATTTCACATACGTCAGTTTTCTCTTGCTGGTTTTTACTGGTTGCCTCCATGGGATTGGCTATCCAAGCAAGGCAATGTTCTTGTTTGGCCAAGGAATGCAAATAGGCATTAATATTTTGTTTTATGCTGTAACTTTGTTTACACCATTGTATTTAGTAATGTAAACATTTTTGTTTCATTGATGAAGTCTAGTCAAAATTCCAGTTTACATTAATTAATAAATCTCGAAAATGTCTTATTTCTTATGAAACTGTATTTACTCTTAAAATATACAATAGAATTATTAATAGTCCATTGAACGTGGTAGGGATCTAGGAAGGATCATTTATATCAAAAGTGATATGTGGTACTACAGTGGAGTAAATATATTTAAGGATGTATTACTGTGCATTTTTTAAAGTGATTTAGAAAACTAAAGATATCCCTATTATATATGATTTGTAAGGTTTGTAAATCAAATTAAACTTATGGAACTTAACAGTAATAAACAACAAGCATTTGCAATGCAATAGGTCTCGCATTTACGAGAGTTTGAGCTATTGGCATTGCAAATGACAAAGCCTTTTATTTATGTGTTTCATAAAAAAAAAACCTGCAAGTAATGTGTAAACATTCACTTTGTACTTATAGTTGTTGCTTACAAGAAGTAGGGCTGGCAGTAACTGCACTTCTTGTATTGCCACACTTGCTTCTTGTAAGCAAGGACCCTAAGTACAAATAGTTGTTTATGCACTGCTTGTAGGTTTGCAAAAAATATAAATTAAAGGCATTGTCATTTACAATGCCAATGGCTAAACCTTTCGCAAATGTTAGAGCTATTGCATGGTAAACACTCGTTTATCCTGTCTCTTCTCCCGGTTTTCTTCATTTTGAATTTTTTTTCCCTTCAGCTGTTTCCTTCCCTGTGCACCCTAGCCCACCGCCTTCTTTTACGCTATTCTTCAGTGTTAATTCATTTCAGGGCAGAGCACCCCAAGGAACAACCTAGCCTTGTGCTTTTTATTCGCCATTTGAAGGGCGGGGGTTCTGGTAGGTTTGAAATGTGGACTAAGGGTGTCAAACATAGGTCCCCAGTGCCATCTAATGCCACGCACAGGTGCTGTTTGACAACAAAATATGAATGTTTCTGCCCAGAATACCTCGCCCTGTGTCTGGTGAGTAGGGGTGGACGCAAATTCTGTTCCGCTTGCAAGATTTTGGCATTTCCGCGTTCCGCGGGGAATGCGAAAATGTCAAAACTTCTGCGATCCACGGCGGAACAGAAATTCTATTGCAATTTGCAACTGTGGCGTCTTCTTGGATAAATATGCAGGGCTGGATTCTTTCTGGCACAGTGCTCCTGTCACAAAAATTAAACCTCAACAGGAAGCACTTACAGATATAAAAAAAACAGATATAAAAAAAACAGGCTGGGCAGGTGTGCTTTCTCCCCATATCTACCGTCGAAAATTAGCTGTGATGCATGATGGAGGCCTTTGCATCCTTGACTTTCACAAGAGCAATCCCCGTGCAGTTCCTGTGACCAGGAGCTTCTTTCTCATCATCTGCTGATCTGATCAGTCTCTGACCTTTTATAAACACAAGAGGCATGTGAACTACATAGAAGCCCACCCCATACACTAGCAGTGTGCACCATCTTCTCGCCCTTTACACACTAGGATATACAGCTCACTCAAGGGACCCTGGCGCCCTTCGGCGTGATGGCAAAGTTATACACACATGGTCACTGGAGAGAACTCTTCTGGCCCTTTACGCAGCTGTAGTGTAGGAAAAGCACTATACATTTACCCAACGAGGTAGCACTTACTGATTAGCCAGTAGGAAGTATTCCAGTTGAGTATAGGTATCGCACAAAAAGGTGGCGTTTTCTTGGATATAAATGCAGGGCAGGATTCATTGTGGCACGATGCTCCTGTCACAAAAATTAAACCTCAACAGGAAGCGCTTACAGGTGCCCGAGCTGAAGCTCAAATTCAGTAACTCATTAATCAGCCTAAAAAAATCGTGAGCTTTGTCAAGGCTGGGCAGGTGTGCTTTCTCTTCCCATATCTACCGTCGAAAATTAGCTGTGATGCTTAATGGAGGCCTTTGCATCCTTGACTTTCACAAGCGCAATCCCCGTGCTGTTCCTGTGACCAGGAGCTTCTTTCTCCTCATTTGCTGCTCTGATCGGTCTCTGACTTTTTATAAACACAAGAGGCATGTGAACTCGCATAGAAGCCCGTCCGTTTGGCCCTGCCCCACACACTAGCGGTGTGCACCGTCTTCCCGCACTTTACCCACTATGATAGACAGTTTACTCAAAGGACCCCGGCACCTTTTGGCGCGATGGCAAAGTTACACACACATGGTCACTGGAGAGACAACTCTTCTGGCCCTTTATGCAGCTGTGACGTGGAAAAGCACTATAAACTAACAAAGAAACCCCACCCCCAAAAATCTCTGCGAACACACAAAATCTCCGCGTGTTCGCGGAGATCTTTTGCCGTTTCGCAGAAGTTTGCGAAACGCAATATCGCAAATTCCGCCCACCCCTACTGGTGAGAGTCCTGTGAGGCAAACTGGCTTCTGTGCCCTGTTTACCCCTTCCCAGGGCACAAGGAACCCCATCTGTTTCATCACACTCTCTTATAACTTTGATGTCACAAGACACGCAAATTGGCGTCACTTCCAGCAGCCCCTCTAACCATCTCTAAAGGCCCCTGTGATAGAGCTTACAGTTTGTTTTACTCCTATATGAAAGCAGACTTACTTTATTTACATGTGATTTTTCTTATGAAGCGCTAACCACACCTGAGCAGGTATCAGAGCGCTGTACTGAGGAACATTGTGAGAACAGGCAAAGTGAAGCATGCATTGAGTGGCAACATCATAAAACAGAGGCCTGGGCTGCCAAGTTTGACAGGGGCCTGTAGTGCACACACAGGTGACCAGGGGTGTGCAAGTGTGCAGTGGGAGACATGCATGGGCACATGGCAACATAGCGGGCAAACAGCAGCCAGTCAGCAACAGAAGGAAGAGAGAGCCTAATATTATTGGATTAAGTGACTGGCGTGGAAGAGGCTTTCAGCAGAGGCAGCGGGGCTGGGGCGTAGACAGCAAAACAGCAGTTGACACAAACAGCAGTCAGTCAGCAATAGAAGGAAGAGAGGGCCGGATATTAGGATTAAGTGGCTGTAGTGAAGAAGGCTTTTAGCAGAGGCGGCGGGCTGGGGTGGACAGAGCAGAACAGCAGCGGAGACAAACAGCAGCCAGTTAGCAACAGAAGGAATGGAGGGCCAGATATTAGGGTTAAGTGATTGGAGTGGAGGAGGCTTTCAGCAAGAGAAGCAGGGCTGGGGCAGGGACAGCAGAATAGCAGCTCATACAAGCTGCAGTCAGTCAGCAACAGATGGAAGAGAGATTAGATATTAGGGTTAAGTGACTGGAGTGGAGGAGGCTTTCAGCAGAGGCAGCGGGGCTGGGACGCAGAAAGCAGAACGGCATGAGGGACTGAACTAGGGACAGTGCGGAAAATATGCTAAGTCGCATGTTAGATTTATTTTACGTTAAAAAGAGCACCTGCAACCCGTTCACCCCTGACAAAGAACAAATGCAATTTATGGCAAAAAACCTGGCTCTAGTACCTGGGCTACTGCTGCGGAGAGTCGGACATCTAGATAAGTCGGGCTTAGGTGGAAGGGTCGCCGCTGAGGGGAGTCGGTGCAGCTTCACATGTCGGGCTCATGTGTCATAGTCACAGCTTAAGGAGTACGGTCCAAAGTACCAACATTGCAGATGAAGGAAGTGAAGCGCGTGTAGTTTCTAAAGTTAGCTACAGCATATCTGTGTCATGGAATAGAGCGAACCATTAACTTCCGAGGCTGACCGGGAGGTGAGCCGTGGCGCGATCCTGACTAGGAAGCTCTTTAAACCAGGCAGATGGGACAAGAGGCGTCGACCTTCAGGCTGTTGAGGGGGCTTGCAGCCGCCATGGTGCCTCTGGAGCGAGAAATGAAACCGAAACTTAAGGTTCATTTCACAGCAAATGAGTTTCAGGAAGTGCACAAGTGCCATGTGAAAAGGTGAATGAGGGGGCAAGGGAGCCTGTCTTCTGTGCCCCGCGCTGATGCGCGTCCTAGACACAGACGGGAATGGGCGGAGCAAAGGCAGGACATCCGCCCGCCTTTGCCCAATTGCATGATGTTAAAAAAAAAAATCACGCTACAGCCAATGCCAGCCCGCGAAAGCAAAACCACACGCACAAGCATGTGGTTAGCTTTCTGGAACCCATACAAGAGGTCTCGCGCCTAGCGTTGCAGTGCTGTGCACTGCAACGCTACGCGCAAGACCTAAAAAAATGCATTTGTGGATAACATTTCCACGCTCCATTAAACATGTGTATGCTACTGGAGCCTTCCATGGATTTATCATGTGCAGTAAGACATTTATAGAGGATTAGCTTAGAAGAAATGTTTTGTGACACCATCTTGATAATTAACATTGCCCAGCTTCACTCGTATTAGTTAGTGAACTAATTGAATATTATTTTATTGCTTTTGTGATTTCATGCTCCTAGGAGGCCTTAAGGATTCTGGCATTAACTTAGTACCACTGTAGCCTTTTCAGCAAACAAAAGCAATGACCCTATGTTGGTAATTTTCAAATTGCATAAACCACAGAACTGATAAATTTATTTTTAGGCAACTGTCCTCATTTTGAAACACGTTCAATCTGATCCTTGGTGCATTCCCTAGAAAATGTATTACTGGCAAAAAATGCGTTAGCCCCAGGGGCAAATTAGAAAATATATTATTAGATTGTCATAGTATCTAGCCACTCTCTCCACATTGCCCAGTATAGTCCCCACATTTTGTGGTAGCATACCACATTCTATAACACATGCCCTGCAAAATTCAGCAGAATGTTTAATACTACAGTGATCATTCAGTTGTTCAATGGACTTGTAGTGAATCCAGAGACCACATGCTGCGATTCCATAATTGAAATAACCTATACATTCTGTGGACCCTGCAGCTACTTTTTCATACAGCAGCCTGTCACACTAAAGAGAAATTTTGGAAGTCCCACTGCACCAATGCAGATTATTTGCAGGGTATATGTGCTATCCAATTTAATAGTAGATGTGCTAGAAATAATTATAGGGAACACTCATAAGCAGTAAACAGACTGAGCATGGAAATGGCATAGAAAAGTTTCCCATCACTCACCTGATATTTATTCCCAAGCATTTATATGCAGTTTAGGTCCATATGTTGGAGTAAATAGATTTACAGCTCATAGATATCCTTTTGTGAATACCCTGCAAGGGTAAATTCAGCTGATGTTACGAATAAACCTACATTTTGCCTAATATAGGATTTATTAATTGATCCCACCATATAGATTCCAGCTTGATTCAGTGCCTCTAAGCAATGTTCAGCATCAATGTTATTCAACGGAAGTGCCTAAGGCAGAGCACCGTGACAGCTACTCCTATGGCATCATAAAAAGGATAAGCAGATGAGGCAATTACACCACACCATTTACTGCCACAAAGGACAGTGCATTAATAATGTAGTAATACCCCTCACAGCTCCCATGATAACATCCAAGGCAGTAGAAGAGGTGTTCCTCACAACTAGCAATAGAGCCACATTTATTTATTTATTTATTTATTGGAATTTGTATAGCGCGACTATCGCTCCGGAAGGAGCATCTTGGCGCTGAGCAAACAGCGACAAGATGGACCAGCAGCTGCAGTAAAATCGAATTGTTGTATCTGGTCTGCATTAGAATTTATGGACAACCAGCATTACTTTTGGCATCCGCCTAGAGCCCACCAACGCTTTCTCTGGTGTCCAGTCCCCATTTTGGATCACCCCTCAAGATCTCCCTTCTTGTTTGTTCTGATAACCTGATCGTATTGCCTAAGCAAACCCTTAAGCTTATTTAATAATAAATATTAAAGAATTTTATTGAGCGCACAGCTACCCCCAACGGGGTGTTCCGGCGCTATAGCAGACAGAGAGCAGGGGAAGTAAGACGCATAACTAGTTGATTCGGCTAAATAACCAGGTTTTAAGGGATTTGCAGAACTCAGGATCTGATTGAATTAGGCGTAAATGAAGAGATAAGTTATTCCAACATTTAGTGGCCCCCACCTCAAAAGATTTGCCTCCCATTCTAACTTTTGAGAAACGAGGGGTGACCAGTAGGTGTTTGTTGTTAGAACGTAAAAGTCTGGTTTGAAGGTAAGGACAGAGTCTCCTCCTTAAGTAGAGTAGCCTTTGCCTCTACCTGCCGGAAAGGCTAAGGTCAAAACCTTAAATTCAATCCGCTTAGCAATGGGCAACCAGTGAAGTTGGCTTAAATAGGGAGAGATATGGTGACGAAGCTGAACTCCTCAGATCAGTCGAGCCGCAACATTTTGTACAGTCTGAAGCCTGCGGAGCAGGCCAAGAGTCCTGAGTCATGGATAAG
The DNA here is from genome assembly GCF_964263255.1 of Lissotriton vulgaris. Taxonomy (NCBI): domain Eukaryota; kingdom Metazoa; phylum Chordata; class Amphibia; order Caudata; family Salamandridae; genus Lissotriton; species Lissotriton vulgaris. Next base: position 1,424,938,013 of record NC_141695.1, read on the forward strand.
AGACACTTCTAATCCCGATATTCATCTAGCTACTCCTCCGGGTTACCTCTTGAAGGGTATTAATCGAGAAGGTGGTAAAACTGGGGGGGGGGGGTCTTGCTATCATTTTAAAATCACACCTTAATCTGACTATCAGCAAACTCACGAACATTGGAATGATTGAAGCCATGTATTTTACCATCTCAGACTCAGCTGCTGTAATTCTTGCTGGTATTCTAGTATACAACCCACCCAATACATCTGCCCTCTCTCTAACGCTATTAGTTCACTTGATTGCAGATCTTTCCCTCAAACATCCACACTTTATAGTGCTTGGCGATTTTAATCTGCATGTGGATAACCCGCTATGTTCGCAGGCCACTGAGCTGTTAGAAACTATGCAGGGTCTGAATTTGTATCAACTAGTGCAGGGCCCAACTCATGTAGCGGGCCATACTCTTGATTTAATCTTTTCCAATCACTCGGATATTAGGGTACATCCCTCCCTCCCCCTCACCTGGTCAGACCATCACCTTCTCCCTTTTGACCTAACCCTCTCCTCGGTACCTAGGCCCGCTGCACTCGGCAAGGAGTACGGGAGAAAATGGCATAAAGTCACCTGTATCGCCTTGGATCCCTTATTCTCGTATCAGCCGGACCCCCTGTCTAATGACATTGACGAAAGTGTGTCCAAACTCAATTCCTCTTTGCTGCTTGCTATTGACTCCATTGCTTATGACCTTGAGTCTAAAACTATTTACAATACTGCTTTAAAAAACTTCCTGAAACTAAAACGATCTACGATGAGAGACTTTTTCTCTCTACAAATCAAGAATGCAGATAACTCCTCAAAAACCCTTTTTAATATTGTCAAGGACTTTATCAATCCTCCCGCTATGGTGCCTCAGAATTCCTCAAGCCAGGCCTTATGTAATGGTTTGTCTGACTATTTTCAAGAGAAAATCAATAACATTAGATCTTCTTTCTCTACTGACTGGACTCCTCCGATTCCCTGTGATAGGGACTTGGAAAAAGTATCTTTGAAGTCCTTTAAAGAGTTGACTATTGAGTCCTCATTGAGGCTGTTTACCTAGTGCAAATCGGGTTCCCCTTTAGACCCGATCCCTGCCAAGGTTATGGGTAACTTGGCCCCTTTACTGGTCAGACCATTCCTTTCTATTTGGAATACATCCCTACGCACCGGCCAATTCCCGACTGTTTGGAAGGAGGCTATGTTAGTCCCCATCCTGAAAAAAGTGGATGCGGACCCAGCGCAATTTAGTAACTATCGTCCTATTTCCCTCCTCCCCAAACCGGCTAAAATTCTGGAAAGGACAGTGCAGCAACAACTGGCGGAATATTTAGAAACCAACTTACTATTACACGATTCACAATCCGGATTTAGAACGGGTTTCAGCACTGAGACTGCTCTCTTGGAAGTATCTGAGACGATCCGTGAGTGTGTGGATGGAGGCGAGGAGGCCATGTTGGTCCTCCTCGACCTATCCGCTGCTTTTGATACGGTATCCCATGAGATACTATTGGATCGTCTGAGTCAGACTGGAATTGGTGGCGTTGTGCTGACCTGGATTGATTCCTTCCTCAAAGGACGATCTCAGAAGGTTTTTCTTAAACCTTTTAAATCAGAGGGTAAACCCCTCCTTTGTGGTGTCCATCAGGGCTCTGCCCTGAGCCCCCTGTTTTTCAATGTGTATCTTGCCCCACTGGCTAAGGTGGTGGAGTCCTGGGGGCTCAGAGTGATCTCTTATGCTGATGACACTCAGCTTGTGTTTTCATTTAGAGATCACTCTGACTCCAGCTTTGCCAGTTTTCGCCATTGCTTGGACAATATATGCTCCTGGATGACCACCAATCATTTTAGGCTTAACACCGATAAGACGGAGGTCTTATTTTTTAATCAGAAAACTTTGCTGCCTGCTAGTCTGTGGTGGCCAACGGTGCTCAATCCTCCTCCCACCCCAGTCCAAACAGTATGCAACCTGGGCTTCCAATTTGATAACGCTCTCTCATGTAAAACCCAAATTAACAAGGTCACATCAGCCTGCTTCGCGAAACTACGTATGATCAGAAAGATCTTCCCATACCTTCCTTTGGATGCCCGCAGAACCATCATTCATGCTCTAATTACTTCTCATTTGGATTATGCCAACAGTCCTTATGCCAGTGCCCCTCTGTACCAAATTGAGCGACTGCAGATCGTGCAGAACGCGGCGGCGAGACTGATTGGCAATATCCCCTATCGTCAGTTGGTAGCATCCTACCGCAAGAAGCTACATTGGCTTCCCATTGCTTGTCGCATTCAATTCAAGATGTTGACCCTTGCTTTTCGTGCCCTTAATGGCTCCGGCACAGGATCCTTGAAAAAGCAACTTGTACTGTCTCAATCGGTCAGATCCTTGAGATCGAACAGTCTGCGTCTCCTGATTGTCCCTCGCTTTCGCCGTTCCAGAATGGGCGGTAGAGCGTTTGGTGTAATGACCGCCAAACTCTGGAATAGCCTTCCACTTGACCTGAGATTCATCTCCTCTGAATCTCTTTTTCGCAGTAAATTGAAAACTTGGCTGTTTTCCTTTTCTCAAAATTATTTCCAATGGTTCTCCTTTTCTGAGCCTGCAGTCTTTAGCGCTGGGACACCCCCTTTGGGGGTAGCCGTGCGCTCTACAAGCTTCATAAATAAATAAATAAATAAGAGAGAGACCCAGATATAATCCATTATCATAATCCAGATGGGAGGTTATCAGCGCATGGACCACGGTTTTACAGGTTGCATTGGGCAGATAATTAATACATATTTTAATGATTTTAATTTTGCTGAAGCAAGCAGCTGAAACCGTTTGGACCTGCGTAGATAGGGACAACTGTTTGTCCCATCTGACGCCTAGATTCTTGATCGAATCCTTGGGTAGGGGTGCAGTTCCTAAATCATCAGGCCACCACAATTTCAGCGAAAGGGGAGACGGTTGATTAAAAAATAAGATCTCAGTCTTATCTGCGTTGAGTTTTAAAAACCTACGGTCCATCCAGGCTGCGGTGTTCTTAAGGCAGTCTTTTAGCGGCTCAAAGGTGGAGGCGGACACATCCTGAAAGTTAAACAATAACTGGGTTTCATCTGCATATGATATAATTTTAATCCCAGTTTTTGAGATCAATTCTGCCAGAGGGGTCAAATACACATTAAAAAGAAGCGGACTCAGGGCCGAGCCCTGAGGCACACCCCATTTAAGGGGTTTGACAGGGGAGATAAAAGGGTGGGTCCGGACCTGTTGTTTACGGTTAGATGAGAAAGATGATATCCAGTTCAGCACTGTGCCCTGAATGCCAATATCCCTAAGTCGATTTAAGAGGATAGAATGGGAGACGGTGTTGAATGCTGCGGACAAGTCCAGCAGCACCAACACCGCCTTAGATCTTTCATTGATCGCCCAGCGTATTGAATCAGCCATTTCAATCAGTGCTCATTCCGTGCTATAGCCGGGGTGAAAGCCAGATTGAGAGTTGTAAAGAAGATCATTGGTCTCATTAAAGCTGGCCAATTGCTGATACACTAGTTTTTCTAAGACCTTAGCAGGGGCAGGTAACAGCGAGATAGGTCTGTAGTTACTAGTAATATCTGGATCCGCGGTCGCTTTTTTTAAGATGGGCAAGAGAAAAGCAAGTTTCCAAACTGCAGGATAAATACCCTGTCTAAGTGAAGAGTTCCAAATAGAATTTAAATGGGGGTTGAGGAGTTCTGCCAGAGCGCTATATTGTTTAGCTGGCCAGGGGTCACTTGAGGAACCAGATTTGTACTTTTGCAACTCAAGGAGGGAGGCTTCAGCAGAGACATCAGCAAAATCTGAAAGCACAATACTGGGGGTCAGCTTTGGATGAATCTCTGTAGAGATCTAGGATACTTCAGGTGGTTCAGGAAAGGAAGCATAGATCACCAAGATTTATTCCTCGAAAAACTCAGAAAGTTGATTGCATAACTTCTGAGGGGGGGGGGGGGTAAGCGCTGAAGAGTCAGTGAAAGATTTTACAATTTTAAAAAGGAATTTTTTGCATTATTAATTTGAACGGGAAGGAAATCTCTTTTGTATTCAATAAGGAGTTTGCGGTATTCTTTAAGCGCTGCACAATAGCTTGCCTTACTAGCCGCAGAGTAGGTAAGTCTCCAGCAGTGCTCTACTTTTTTGCATTCCGATTCCTTTATTCTGAGCTCCTCCGAATACCATGGAGCCGAGGGTAGAGCTTTGAGTGACTTTATTTCTTTCAAAGGGGCAAGGCAATCAAGCGCATCAACAACCCATTTATTCAGCTTTAGGAATCTGTCATTGAGATGGCTAGAGAGGATGGGAGTGGAGTCCCTTAGATGTTGTGTAAGGTGCTCTGGGGTAGCTCTCCTCCAATTTCTACTGGACTCTTTAGGGATGGAGCTGACTCTGCCAGTGCCAGTTAGCTGAAGTAAAAAATAGATCAAAAAATTATCTGACCATGCTACTGGCAGCGGAGAATGAACAATGATCTCAGGAAGAGTAGTACAAATCAAGCCCAATATATGACCTGCTGTGTGGGTTGGCTGAGATACCTGTTGTATCAGATTGCACCCGGCTAATGTGGAAATAAAATTGGAGCTATGAGAACAGGATTAGTCATCCGCATGCAGATTCAAATCCCCCAGCATAATAAAAGTAGAGTAGTGTATACTAGCCTGGAAGATTTAATCCACCAGGATGGGAACTTAGTTAAGGCTAGAGTTAGGGGGCCTATAAAGCAACAAACCTGAGCAAGAGGAGGATGGTGAGAGTTTAATACAAAAAGATAAACCCTCGATGGAATCTACCTGATCAAAGTTAGAGGCTGCTAACACCCATCTTGATTTATAAATCTTAGCAACTCCACAACCCAGTTTCCCATTGGACCTGTTGGCACAATACCATAGTTTTCAGGGATAGTCAAGGATAGAGCGGGGTTGGTGTCATCCTGGAGCCAAGTCTCCGTCAGAAACAGAAATTCCCAGTTATTGTCTTTGAAGGACTGAAAATATCCAGTGCGTGTTTAGGCATGGATCTACAATTTAACCACCCGGCTTTTAGTTTCAGTACGACGGGTGCTGGAGAGGGATGTAAACAACTTAGACATCACATACTTAATGGAGAAACAAACACACTCCAAGGAGTATAGCTTTGACCTCATGTTCTCCTTACTTCACAATCTTATTATATCTAGTTACCAGTCTCATTTCCTCTGTGAAAGATTCTAGTGTATCCCTACTTCCAACAATCTGATGGTTAATACTTAGCACATACAGCATCACCCAATCATCAGTTCCTACAACGATGTTTATTAAATGTAGGCTGACGACACATAGCTACATGTTCAAACAACAAGATACATCAGACGATGGGCAGCAATTTCACACTTGCCTTGAACTGGTACATGAAGGAACTCAATGAAAGTGCACTTGAATACTCCCACTGACATTTTTCTAATATTCTGTAAATACTTGTTGATCCTTGCCCACAGAGAACTTCTGCATACCTTTCTGTGAAATATATTGTAGAGCATCAATTTAAAGAGCGTTTGTGTGTTCCGTCTACAAATCGCATCTTGTCGGGTCTCTACTCATATGCCTCCAGAGCAAAAAACAGAAGTCCTGTGCTCCTGCATCCTGAGGCAAGGCAGCCAGGTCTTTCTGGATTCTCAATGTGGCATGTCAGATTCAACTGGAAAGTGTAACCCAAGCTAGCTCTCCTGATGATTCCCAAGCAACCCATGTGAAAGCTCATTGGAAAGCGTAGTGAGCCCTGAGGGGTCAGGCCCATTTGTACAGTCCGAAGAGTACCAGAAAAACTCTGCAGTGCAGGCATAGGCCATATTATTCTCCTTTAACCATCTAGTGACCTGCCGTATCCTTGAACTGAGGTCTTTATCTTAGTATTTTCACCATAGAATGCCAAGACTAAGTTTTGCTGCTCACTCAAGGTTTTTTTTGCCTCTGAGGCCTCTAGCATGATGGGTTTTGAATGGATCACTGTTCAACAAAAGCCGAGAGCACTATCTGCAGAACGTCCTACTTCCATCTCTTCCGCACAGTCTCTTGCTCTTGGATGAAACCTCGTTATGGGCATGGAGCTAGAACTCTCTACTCCTTTCACTTACTGTTTCACGTCCTACCCTCTTCTTCCCTTGTCTCCACTCACCCATGGAGATGGAGCAAATTCAATAATCAGTAATTATGCAGAATTTCACCCGCATAAAAAAATACCCTGAGCCTGATAATGGAGACCTAACTGTTTTCTCCCCTTAACTTGCACATACCCTGCATTAAATGGACAGAATCGAAAAGATCATTCTGGACATTTGGAAAAGAAGCAACAGATTGAGCAGAATATAAAACAAGCATTTGCACTGCCATCGATCTCGCCTTTGGGGCCTTGTATGTATTTAGCTATGCAGCACATTAGCCTCGGTGCTGAAACATTTACTGTTCTTTAAGATGGAGGGAAAGTAAGCACCAAACTGCGTGGCATGCCAGGTATGGGAACACATGGAAAGAAATATTGCCTTTCAGAGGAAATTGGTAAAGTCCAAAGCTCTGTTTTTAATATAAAATCAGGGCCAGCGGTGGTCATATCACTAAAAATATAAGATTTGAAAAAATATTATTTTCTACGGGTGCTCATGGAAGACAATTTCTATGGACTGGATTCTAGAGAATGCTAAAGTGATTCTGGTATTTAACTGACCATTTCTGTTTGTTTTCGATCAAGAAAGTTAAATAGAGGCAGTTGCTAGAAAAGTTAAAAAAAGAAGGTCTCTCAGCAGAAAGCAATTCTGGTATTTTACTGACCTTTGCTTGTCGTTTTCTATCAAGACAGTTAAATAGAAGCATTTGAACAGAAAAAAGTCCCAAAGCGGAAGCAGACAAGTCCTAGGGATGATCTCCAGAGCCCACACAGTACATTCACAGATAAATATGTAATAAGTATTTACTAAAGTATATGCAAGAGGTCTTGATGCTTGACCTAAAAAACAACTGTGCAAAAAGTCTGAACAGCACAAAATAAAAACTAACTAGAGAGCAGTAGAAAAAGCAGCTATGCAGAAAAGAACTGAATCCTACCGATGAGAGACATATAAGAGCAGCCCGGGAAAGTCACTTGGCACAAAATGCTTTTCTGCATTACATAAAACAAGTAAATAGGATAAATGTAGGTTTTGTGATAGTCAGTTGGAGACTGCCTCACAATAGGTTTCTGGCTAACAAGTAACCAGAATAATGGTGTACCAGCAGACACAACAAAGAAACTTGACTCATCCATTGGCAATTCTGTAGCTATTGTCACATCAGATAGAAACAGGGATCTCAGCCTGGCTAGAGCTATAGAAACCAATAGGTTGCAACAACATGGAACATTCCAATCCCAAATGATAAAAAAATTCACAGTAATAGGGACAATCTGAAATGACACTATGATTATAGAGATGTCCATCCCTGGTGATCACTCTATCCTGTGCACAAGATTATGAAACGATTATGAAACGCCTGAAGTTGAAAACACTGTGGAAATAGAAACAATACCAGTGAGTGTAGCTGGAATGAGATTAATCAAGAGGAGACTGTCTGGGGCATATTTACAAGCCCCTATCGCCATCGGAGCATCACTCGTTTGAAGCTCCGGTGGCATAGAGCCATTTTCAATATTTACAATGTGGCGCTAATCCACTTTGTGGATTAGCCATCTTGTAAATAGGCCCCTTTCTGCAGAAGTCCTCTGCTGCAAAGGGGTGTGCAATGGGTGTTACTGTGGGCGTTCCACCGCAACACCCATTGCTTTTTGCGCTGCCCTAGCTATACAAGGAGGTGTAAATCTGAGACAGCTGCGAAAACTAACCCCATTGCAAGAGCAGGCGTTCGAATGGCACACGAGGAAAAATGCTTTTAGTTCTCCTTGTTTTTGCTTTTCAATGTGCGCTGCAGAACTCAGCACACATAGAAGTAACACATCACCATTATAGATTGTTTATGTGCAGGAAGGGACATCTTCATGCACATAAACAATCATTCCCTGCAACTCAGGCACCCTTGCACTACGGTGCAAGGGGGCCTGCGTTGGCGCTAGGCAGGTCATTTTAGTGCCAATGCTAACTCAGGGGTGCGCCATATTGTAGCAAATATAGTGCATCCCCACTTTTCGAAAATGCCAGAACGCAGCTCTGCCAAATTGTGGGCTGCTCCGTGCTCCGACATTTTCTGTCAAATATGCTCCTCTGTTTTTTAGGTTTGGTTGCTTAAAGTGTTGACAACATACAAAGTCCAGAGAGAAGGTATTTCTGGCACAACTAATAATATTAAAGAGAACACTTGATGCGCATTGGAGAGAAAATTGTTGCAAAATATCTAAACATGCAGTGACTGCAAGGAAGCCAGTCTGGCCTTGGAATGTATTCTTAGCTACACTAATCCCTGGGTAAACGCTCCTGGCCGTTACTGTTCTGCACAGTACGATACCCACACAGAATGTGTTACTTTCACCAAACAAACTGTATAATAAAATAAACAAACACAGTATTCTGAAAAAAGGAAAACCCTGAGACGCTTGTTGTCAATGTTGTTGCCGAGCGGGCCAGGGCACAACCAAGGATATATTGTACCACTCACTGACGCATTTTCATGCCCTTCTCATCTCTCTTGCTTGGCATAAGTCAACGGGGAATTAATCGGGAGACATTATTAACTCCTCGTAATAATGCACACATCATAAAACCGACTCCCTTTATTAAGCACTGTTCTTTATACCCAGAATCAAGGCATTCCCATATCATGTGGAATTCTGCAAGTATGTCGTAGGCACCAACATCGTTCTAGAATATTCCATGGCTTGATAGGAATGCGGAAATGCGGGATCCCTGATTGGTTTTCTTTGACATACATTGGATTAGCTGGAAGGTTTGAAATGTACACAGAAAACAGCACCCGCTCTGATTGGAAAATGTAAATCAGACTTTCTAATGTAAGGATCAGCAAAGAGCTGAGCTGTTTGCATAAGATTGTTGGTTCATTTGTTTCATGAGCATTTAGTTCAACATGACTGCCTTTGCTGAATTGTTGAGTGATTTTTGTTGAACTTATTACGGTCTGGGTCTCAACTCGGGTGAATTAAAAAATACGTTTTTATAACTTGTTCTGCTTTTGGCTGCTCAGTGTGTTGCCAGTATGTGCGCTTTGTTGACAGTAGTAAGTAACAGTTCATGGCGGTGCTTGACAGGATCTGCCAACTGACAAACACCTGCAGGAAGACAGGTCGTTGATTAAGGATGTGAACAGTGTCTCCCTAGATTTTTAATTTACATATTATGTAAGTCACTGAACCTAAAGAATTCGATTATAAAATAAACGAGTCAATAATTCGGATAATTCAGAGTTGAATCACGAGTAATAAACTAGAACCTGGAAGCCTGAACATGAGGACATCTTATGTTTGTTGACATACAGAAGTAGTGTATAAAGCAAACCCAGACAGGAAGCAATGGGTTGCTGAGCAGAGAAATAGAGCCTGAGGTACATTCTTAGGAACTTTAAAAGATGCAATAACATAATGGGTACCTAACGGTGAAATGGTGATGTTCCGAGTTAAGGGGATTCTTCAGTGCCTGAAAAGCAGGGATGGTTACGTTCAATGAAGAGGTGTGTCTTTAGTTTTTTTCCTCAGTTGAAAGATGGTGGCAGTGGCGTAGCAAGGGGGGGGTGGTTCGTCCCGGGAGGCACGAGTTTTGTGGCCAGTGGCCAGGGCCGGACTGGGAACCAAAACAGGCCCTGGCAAAGTGTGTGTGTGTGGAAGGGGGGGAGGGGGGGTGGAGGTTGTTGGTGCGACTGAGCTCTTTGCCGGGGCCGGATTTCGGCCGATTTTGTTACAGGGCCGATTTTGCAGGGGATTGCCCGGTGCCCACAACGGCCAGTCCAGCCCTGCCGGTGGCCTCCCCGCTCTTATCTGCACAACCGCGGGAAGTGCCAGCAACCTCGCCCCCCCCCCCACTTTTACGTGCAGCTGCGGCCCCCACAGACAGGAATCGTCAGAATACCCCCCCCACTTGCCTGCAGAGGCCGCGGGAATCGCCAGCACCCTTCCCCCGCTCTTACATGCCGCAGGATGCAAAGGCAGGGACCGCCACAGTGCCACATGGTATAGCTACACCACTGGAGAGTGGGGACCATCCTGATTGATATAAATTGGAATGCTTTTTCCACATAAAATGGGTTCTATTCACAAAGGTGAAATTCTACTCCTGCACCTAGGAGTAGCTTTCCTCTTTTTTTTGCTATTCACTATTTCAGAGTGTAAATTTACTCCCCATAGTGGAGCCCCCTAGTACATCTATTCTTGACATTTTGACTTTTGAGGACACCTGCAGAATCATTACTGGAATCCGAGGACCCCCACTGACTTAGTATTAGAAGTTGGGGATCCTCGGGCTAAGCAGTTTCTACCATTTTAACTTCGATTAATACCCAAAACTACAAAAACAAGCATACACCAAACAAATGCTCAAATATTGAAATAGTATGTTTAATTCCCAATCAAATATGGAAAACGTTTTCACATTTTCAATGTTGCTTCTATATTTGTATATATTTGTAAACCCTCCCCATCGGGCCCCACCACTCTGACCTGATTGGGCTGCGGCTGATCTTTTCACATATAGGCAGAGGTGCCTGTTGTATTTAGCCTGTCTCTTTTCTGCCTGTGGGATTTCATTGTCATTCACATGATGTTACCACTAGAACCTTTGGTGACATCATGGAGTGTTTGGGGCTTAGCCTGGTGACAACTGGCAGTTGGAACCAGGCAGGCTGAGTGACAAGCTGGTCACTCCTGGTGGGTCTTCGCTATCTCTTATTATCTTACCATCTTGAAGACTTGATCTTACAATCTATCCTGAATAAAACAACCTAAATAATACCAGGCTCAAGGCTTCTATTTACAACATTTTTTGGCGACGAGGATGGGATCACCAGGCTAAGCCCCCAACACTCCATGATGTCACCAAAGGTTCTAGTGGTGACATCATGTGAATGACAATGAAATCCCACAGACAGAAAAGAGACAAGCTAAATACAACAGTGCCCTACAATAGGGCAGATATATCCATGTGGTAAAGTACAAGAAATTCACAAATCTTCAGTCGTCACGCGTGATCTCGCGTGGTGACGGAAGATTTGTGAATTTCGATCTTGAAGAACTCTATTCCAAGAGGAGAATTATTCTCTCCAAATTCTCTTATATATAAAAGAGACAAACTACATTCATAAAGAACATAAGGAAAGCCTGGATGTGAAAGAAAGTAATTTCATACACAGACCAGCCTGAGTGACGAAAATTGTACAGAAAATCGGGACTGACATAAGGAGTCCGCTTAGAACTTGCTTGCTGAAAATCACGTCAAGATCAGTTGAAAAGGGGTCACCGCCACATGTAAATATCTGTTGTCCTGAGGAAGGTTTAAGGAGTAAACGACAAAAGACTGAAGCGTCGACTATTGAGTCCATTTCTTCATTTATTAACTTTATAAATGACCTCTGCTTTAAGAAAAATAGGAGTTGTTGATCTTTTTGGTTTGGACTTTTTATTCATATGCACTATAGGAACAATTTGTAAATTCCTTTCTCATTTGAATGTATTTTGTTCAATTGTAATGGTTGATATGTACCCTTTGAATTTATGAACAAAAATATACATAAATGAAATATCTTTTGATATAAAAAAGATTTCCCTTGTTGCTGCTTCTTTTTACTGCTCTTTTTTTAGAGTTAGACAAACAATATAGCTGTGTACAGACACCAATTATGTTGGACTAGACTTATGAATATAAATATACCTAAGTCTGTTTTCTGTTAAATATATTCTTAAACAAATTCCCTTGCTGGCACTTTTTTCAATACATAGGCCTTACTCTACGGCATGACTGGAGTACATTTACGACTTGTTGGGGACTTTTTTGGCTGTATTAACTTTATAAGTACAGATTGTGAATAGCAACAGGCTTATTCTTGTGTAGGTGTGTGTTTTGTGCTTTCATGTCCCTCCCTGCTCCCTCCTTACCCCTCTTGAAAGCCTCTTATATCGTTGTAAGTATTTCCCATTTTGCAGCCACTTCTCACCATTCGATCTTACATGTACTACTAAAATTGATACCTATAGGGACGTGAGCAACGCAAGTGTGGTGGAGTTCTCCAAATGTAGGTCTGTAATTTGAATTTTGCAGTGCCGTGAGTAGTACTACTACACTTATATTAAAAGTACTCCAAAATGCAGGTTGTAAATTGGCCCTTCACTGTGTGTAACGGGAAGACGTGCCTTCTGATCATTCCTTTCGTTCAGTTCCTACTTTCCAGTCTGGCAAAGCCTTGCCTTGTGAATTTTGTCCTTTCCGCCCATGACGTCTGATTTCGCAGCTAGATATGCAGATTTAATTTCTGACTGAAGTGAACTTGCTGGTCTTGAAAATATTGAAGGAACAGAGGGCAAGCCAGAGTAGTATCTTCAGAGGTGGGTTGACGTGGTAACATTTCTTCTGGGTTTTAGTGTGGTAAGTTGTGATGTGTAGGATGTCTTTTTGGGGTGCCACCTTGGACTCACAGAGGCCACTAGGCACATTGCTGCCTTTATCCAAATGGGAAAATTAAAGTGCATTGTCCTATTCACCCAACATTGGATTCCAATAGGAAGTGTTTCATTTTTTCAAGAGGGTACTGCGCTGTGGTGTGCGTTTGTAGTAATGCCCCTTAAAGGCAAACAAAAATCAAGTGATTTTGCATTAGTTGTCAGCTGAGGGGTGTCGCTGTTGAAGATCATGACTGCTAGAAAGTAAGTAAGTAAGTAAGTAACTGAGCTTATAAAGCGCCTGGTTACACTAGCCAGTGTGTCCCCGCGCTGTATCGCTGAGGAACACATCCTGGCCTGTTCCTGTGAGGCGCCCACTCCTGGGAACCCCAAGGTGAAGCCAGGCATCCTTAGCGATTAGGGCCAGTGTGGAGATTAGGCAAGCTATTGCCCAGAGTTGCAGAGTGGGACCCATGATTAGAGTAGGCACCATGGCGAGAATTATCGGGTGCGCAGACATTGAGCCCAAGACTCTGCCACGACGGGAATTGAAACCTGGTCCCAGGTCAGATCTCTGCATCAGGGTCTGCCACTCTAACCAGTGAGCCACACTTCTCTGAAGCCAGAAAGGCTTCAGACAGTGGTTGCTTGCTGCTCCTGCAGAACTGGAGGAATCTTGTTTTGTCGGGCTGAGTTTTAAGTTGGTGTCTGGCATCTAGTTTCCAATTTTCTTATGGCCAGTGTTGTTATATATATAGTGTGTGGACCAGAGATGAGAATTTAAGTCTGAGTTGTGTGACGTCATCATAATGATAGATCTTGATGTCATCTGTAACTAACGTATCTTGAGGGTCCATGGACAGGCAGAAGATTATAGAGAAGGGTATTGGTCCTTGCGAAAATCTTCAGGAGACAGGGAGTTTCTGGTATTGTTAGATGTCCTCATAAACAATTTGAGAGAGAAGGCTAGAGACACTCTCAGTCTCCCTGGGTTAAATGTATCCAACAAAAAGAGAGTGTCATGCGCAAAAAGATCTGTGTATGAACACTGAGGCAAAGACTGTAAGAAAAACCCTTCTAAGAACACACTGGAAATCTTTTAGGGATTTTTTGGAAGCCCTCACTCACCAACCTGGTTGGTGAAATGCTTCATCATCGGGCCCACCAGGAGAAGCCGAATGCCTCCCTGGTGTGCTACAACACCAGGTTACTGCGGAGCTGGTTGTTGTGACAGTGATGTGAAAAAGTGATTTAAAAATGTCTAAAACTGTACCAAACAAAAATTTGTATTCATTGGTCAGTTCGACATGGTTAAAAGATATGTGTGGGAAAACTACCATAAATTATGATGGAAGTTTCCACTTATAGTGGGGTCGACATGTTTCTGCCCGTCTAAGTGTATGATTTACTGGGCATTCTTCAGGACTGTGTTGCGTGTACCTTGGCGGTATGGGCGTGCTACGGCTCACCCTAACCAGAGGACGTGAAAGTTAAAATAGAAATAATAGTGTAAAAATAAGTGCAAGAAAACAAACCACAAGTTGTGGGATTTACCTCAGTTATGAGGAACCTGTGTAGTTTGTAGTTTAAAAGATCCACGCCCCATAGGTCTCGGAAGGAGGTGAAGGCGACAATGGCACACCGCCTGCAACGCCTGGCACCCGCTCGGCACCTAGCTTCTCCTGCAACCGGACCTCACGGTGTGCCATTGTCGCCTCCACCCCTCCCGAGACCAACTTGTTCGATGTACAAATAGTTCTAGGGTTCAGGAGAAGTTGTTGTCTAAGAACCCTACATTGAAAGAAGCTGTAGCCATTGTAGAGGGCATGGAGAATACCTCTACATGGGTCAAAGAAATAAGGAAAGATAAAAGTCATACCGTTAGTGATAATAAAAAGAAAGCCCTTGACTCTGTACACATGTTGGAAGAAGATGAACTTGTTGGTGAGTGTCATGAAGAAGTTGCTAAAGTCAGTGTAGGTTCAAAGAACAAACCTATTCAAAAGACTTCATTTTCTCAGAAAAGTACCTTTGAAAATCGTCCTTCTTCTTCTAAAGAGTCTGTCTTGTCTAAAGAACGTGATTTTCGTCAACAACGTCCTTTTAGCAACCAGAAAATATGTTGTTTTAGGTGTGGAAGCTTTTCCCACACTTCTAATTTTCCTAATTGTTTTGCAAAAGACAGTATTTGTAATAACTGTCGAATCAAAGGGCATTATGCACGTGTGTGTTGGTCTGGTAAGAAGAGGGATACCAATGAGTCTATCTCTGACATTGTACGTACTGTTGTGGTTTCTAATGTTATAGGTGAAATGGTTGACACAGAACACATTTTCATGCCATTCTGTGATATAGGAATTGACAAATTTGTATTTAAGCTTATGGCAGACTCTGGGTCCCCTTTTACCATAATTGGGAACAAGATTTGGGATGAAGTTGTAGGTTTAGAAAATGTTCAACTTCTACCTTCTGACACTTCTCCTCTGAGTTATACTAAGTCAAAAATTGAGATTTTGGGATACACTGTAGCCAACATCTCTTTCAGAGGTAAGAGTATTTGTGGCAAGGTTTATGTTGCTGTCAGAGGTGACAACCTTCTTGGTTGGCGACATCAGCATGATTTAGGTATTATTCTTAATCCTGGAGCCGAAGATCCTAAGAACCAAGTCATGATGATGGAGGATTTTCTTTCTGGTTCTCTCCCTACTCAAGTAGATTTTGTGTGTGGGTCTGACAAATATTTTGCTGATTATCCTAAAGTCTTTTCTGATACTCTGGGGTGTTTAAAGGGATTTGAACACAGAATCATTCTTAAGAAATCTGCCAAACCTTGTGTGCAAAAAGTTAGGAAAGTACCTAACATGATGCTTGAGCCACTGAAGCATGAGATTGAAAGATTGTTGAATTTAGGTGTGATTGAAGAGATTGAATCGTCTGAATGGTTAAGTCCAGTAGATTTAGCACCCAAGGATGGTGGAAAATCGATTAGGATGTGTGTGGATCTGCGCGGATTGAATGAGTGGATCTGGTTGGATCGACAGCCGTTGCCCAACATAGCTGAGAGTATTAGTATTTTGAAAGGCGCAAGGATATTCAGTGTACTTGATCTTTCTACAGCTTACCACCAAATTGTGTTACATAAGGATTGCAGACATCTAACATCTTTCGTTAAACCTTTGGGTGCTTATCAATTTCTAAGAATGCCATTTGGTTTAGCTTCAGCTGCGTGCTTTCAAAGAGTGATGAAGATGGTTCTTGGCAGTCTTTCCAATGTGATGTTCTTTCAAGACGATATTTTAATTTATGGTGTGGATGTGTGTGAACATGACAAAGTATTGAGGTCTGTTTTAGACAAGTTAAATGATAGTGGACTTACAGTGAAGAAGGAAAAGGGTCGTATTGGTTTAGAGTCTGTCACATATTTGGGACATGTTATTTCTGGGAGTGGAATTCAGCCCAAATTGGAGCTAGCTGAGAGCATTGTAAAGGCACTGACTCCTGTGGACAAAGACCAAGTCAAGTCATTTTTAGGAATGGCAGAATTTTATTCCAAGTTTGTTAAGGGTTTTGCCAGTCTTGTCGAGCCCATAAGGTCTCTTTTAAAGAAGGGTATACATTTTACTTGGTCTGTTGATTGTGAGAAATCCGTTCGTTGTTAAATCTGATCATCGTCCCCTGGTTCAAATTTTCTCGTGTCATCAGAGTGATCATATGACGCCTAGGTTGAAAAGGTGGAGTGAGGGTTTGCAAGAGTTTAACTTTATAGTACAGTATATTCCAGGATTGAACAATAAGCCTGCTGATTGTTTGTCACGTCTTCCTATCGAAAGAGATTGTGTTACAGATGGTGTCACTACATGTATAAATTGGGTATTGGAGTCTATTATATCCAAGGAGGAATGGTTACAGTGTGTGGAAGATGACGTAATTTTTCAATTGTTAAGGAATGTCATCAGGAACGGGTGGCCAAACTTTGATGCTCTTGAGGGGGTATTGAAGCCTTTTTGGACAGTGAGGGATGATTTGTCTTTTTTCCAAAACAATTTGATGCGAGGTGACAGAGTTGTGCCCCCAGGTGATTTAAGAGAAAGAGTTGTTAATCTTGCTCATGAAGGGCATTTGGGTAGAAATCTCACGAAGGCTCGGATCAGAGAGAGGTACTGGTGGCCTGGTATGGATCGTATGGTGGAAGCTGTTGTCAAAGATTGTCACTTGTGTGCAGTCAATGACAAATCACGTACCACTAGTCCGTCTCCACTTTCACCTGTTGAGGTTCCTGTTGCTATATGGACTAAGTTAGGTTTGGACATTGCAGGTCCGTTTGAGCTTATGCCCTCACATGAGAGATTTGTTGTATTGTTGGTGGATTACACCTCTAAATGGGTGGTTTCCAAATGCATGAGTGTTGTTAATTCTAGAACTGCGATTGAGTACTTGAGGGATGTGTTTGTGTCGGAAGGAGTGCCAAAGTACTTGCTCACTGATAACGGGGTGCAATTCACCTCCAGTGAGATGGATGGTTTCTTGAGAAGTCTTGGAATTATTCATCAGAAAGCAGCTCTTTTACTCTCCACAAGCGAATGGTCTCACAGAGAGGATGAATAGAGTTGTGAAGAGTTGTGCACAGAGGGCTTTGGAGTCTAAAGTTTCTTTTAGCAGTGTCTTGAGGGAGACGTGGTGGGCACATCGCACGACTCCTAATGCTGTCATGCAGAGATCTTCTTTTGAGGCTTTGAGGGGCAGATTAGCTAGTTCTAAGCTCAACCCTACTTGGCTTCCGGAGAGGATTGGTGGTGACAGTGTTGAAGAGGAAGTGAGAAGGAGAGAAGCATTGTCAAATTATCAGCAGAAATATAAACAACGTTACGATGCTAAGATGGTTGTCAAACTTAGGAAATGGAATGTGGGTGACAGTGTTCTGGTGAAAAAAACTAAATTTGGTCACAAAGGTGTTTCGAACTTCACTGGTACTTTCACCATTGTTTCCATTAGGAAAAATGTTGTCACTTTGGATAATGGTTGCACTTGGAATATGTCTAAATTAGCTAAGTGCAATGATGTCACGAATCATTTCAATAGTGGTTCCGCTCTCTCCAGCAATCCTAGTGTTGCTCCTTCTACTAGTTACCAGAGAGATACTCCTAGGAGGTCTTTACAGCTTCCTAGGAATTTCAATGATTATGTAATGTGTTAATTCTTTTTATTGTTATACATTCTTTTCCTAATTTGATGTTTTATACTCTCTCTCCTAGCTTTATTTTATTTCTTTTACTGTGTATAGGGGATGTGTTATGTTTGCTGTCTCTTTAAGAGTGTCCTGGCTTATTACATCATTAATGGAATGATTATATTCCAATTACTGAGCATTCAGTTTGCTGTTGCTTTATTGTACAACCAACAACAAGCAAAAGTAACTCTCCAACTTCTACTTCTTCTGCATTGAGTGCTTTTATCACCAAGCTCCCACTTTCTGTAGGGTGGATTGGAGGGCTGATGGGATTATTGTCTCTAGAGATCTTGATGTATTCCTGTGTGTCATTATCATAGGACTAAACCATCACCTGTGAGTCAATAAACAGTGAAAAAAGTGGGCCAGGTAGAGATGTTAAAGAGAAGGGGAGAGAATGGTAATCCCCATGAAACCCATTATCATGAAGTGGCTTTAGAAACAAAGGAACCAAGGCCACTCTCTAAGAGCAGATAGATAAAAAAAAGATAATAATAATTTATAATTTCTAAGTAACCTACCAAACATTGAGAGATGTTGAGGTGGGTAGGTGCATTATCATTGGGGACAGAAGAAATTTCAGGTATCAATTTCAGTTGCGCCCGCGTAATCTTGCATAATGCCGGTAATTTCGCATAATGCTTGTTCCGCAAAATTCCTAAAGTTGCACTAATATGCCATACAGTGTAATTCTGAACTGTTTCTGTCCGAAACATAACGCAAGAGCACAGGACCACGAACGACCAGAGCGTGTGGCTGCTGTTTGCAGTGCTTGTGTTTTTTGCATATTATTTTAGCAGGAAATGCATCCTTACATCCATCATAAATGTGAGGATTCATTTGACACTAAAATATTGCACCATATGCTGATTTAGCATTTTGCGTAATTAATCTATATTTTTTTGAAAATTTCATGTAATTGCATGAAGGCAAAGTACATAAATTCCGCACAACCCAAAATTGAACATTTGTAATTTGTGGGACTGTAGGCGAATCCATTTCTCGACTGGGCAAAATGGTTTTCCTGGTGGAGAGTAAAAAGTGTGCACTGACGGGGAAATCTGTGGATGCCTAGTGGCTATAACCTGTGGCTACGGGTACTAAGTGACAGTCCAAAGGCGTAGATATAGGCTGCATGTAAGCAGGGCCCAGACTATGTCCTAGCTTTTCCCTGAGTATGAGGTCTGTGAAAATCAGAAAATACTGGATACCTACCCAAGTCATATATATGTGCCAATGTCTGGCTAGAGTTCCACATTTCTCTCTGAATTTTCTTCTAAAACTCTTGCTGGTGTTAAAAAATGTACCCGTAGAAATTTGCTACTCTCTTGCACGGTGTGACATTATTTTTACGAAAAGTACTTAAAAAGAAAATTATTTTGCAGCTCCCTATTTGAAGAGTTCCTGAAACATAGGGTTATTCCTCTGATATACTTGGCCGCCCATAGTACTTCTAGGATACACCATATAAACCAGGGGTGTCAACCTAGGGTCTGATTCATGCTAGAATGGTTAAACGTCCACTATGCTAATTAGTTAAATTCATTTTTGTCAGAGACGGAATCTTGAAAATCTGGCATGGATCTGGCCACATGGGCCTGCGTTGGACGCCTGATTTAACCAACGACTCTCGGTTGATCATTTTTCAATATTCCGGCTTGCTTTCTGTATTCACCCTGTGACCAGTGGGATAAAAAAAGTTATGCCACATTAATGCTAACATATGGCAGCATCGTTCATTGGATAGTTGTTTGAACTTGAGTATGGAATTAAACGTTTTCAGTTAGTAGTTATTAGTAACTGAGCTGTTTCACATAGAGTGGTTGATTGTAGTAAGAAATAGTTGTATCCCTGCATCGACTAACTCAGTAATGACAATAATTTTGTGACACCATACATTTGGTCTCTTTTTTAGAAACATGTATTTTGTAAAAATGCACGCAAAATATTGCTCCTGAGGCAGGTTAAACCACTGTAGATATGGCCATTATATTTAGGCCTGGGCGCAGTTCGCTGAAGTGAGCAAAGAACTCCACCGCACTATGCTGATTTCCGCAAGTGGTGGAGTACTGTGAAATCTATGCAAACGGCACCACACGCAAGAGGGCGCAGCTTCTCTCTGTGGCTTGAGTAGATGTTCTACTTGAGCGGCAGCTTCCTCAACGTGAGCGGAATGTTTCTGAACACGAGCAGTAAGGACCAGCCAGACCACCTCATGTTGAGAATTGTCACCAGGAGGTGGTCTGGAGTAAGATTTTCCTCGCTCGCCAACGTAACATTGGTTAGCCGCGAGAGAGAAAATCCTCCACTCTGCGCCACTAGGCGGAGTTTTCCAGAACTCCACGTTCTACGCGGAGCGCTGAGAGGGGAAAACTCTGCAAACAACCGGAGTGGTAGAGTGTTGTTTTTTTTTGATTGATAATAGCTTTGGCCCTGTTTGATTGATGTGCACACAACTTTCCCAGTAACCTGTTTATGTGCTTAGATTAGTCTGTAAAAATTCCTCCAGATTGGTTGAAAGGAGATATGAGAAATGGAGGGGGCAGAAAGTCGTATTTTTTAGTCCATATTTACACAGCAAGATCTAATTTGTGTTGCAGCAATTACAGGGTGAAATTACACAAACTTTAGCATGAAGATTGTGTTTATGACGCCACAGTATTGTTCTACAAATCAATTTATTTTGTAACTAGCAGCTGTGCATAAAATTCGCCAAAGTTCATCCAACGTAATGCTTTTTTGTGTCATTCAGTGCATGTCCTAGTTTGGAAAGATTTGTTCTACCATGTAGAATTGTACAATGGTGATAAGGATGTCTTTTTTAAAGCACATGTGCGACTCACTCGCCCTCATTACAAAACCAGCTTTGGGAATCCTAAATAAATTGTTTAGGAACAAATCTAACTTATGTAGTTCTTGTTAAAATGCCATATAAATGTAAAAAGGGTAGCAAGCGCTATATAAATACAAACCTTTTCCCCTCTTCTCTCTCGGTCCCTCCACTATTTTTCTCAATCCAAATACCTGACTAACATATCCACCACTTCAATTACTTTCATATTTTCACTATACTAATTCATCACTAATCCTTTATGGGTTCTGGAGTAGCGTGCTACTTGCCAAAAAAGCGCTTCGACACCTAGTCAGGGGTAGTAAGAGCTATATAAATGCAATTACCATACATCTGTGGTTGAGTTAACTAACTGCACAGAAAAAATCATAAACTCAAGCGTTATTTCTATAGAGTATGATGGTGGTGGCCCTTTCCATGAACGTTATACATCTGTATTTTCGGCTGGTTTCCTGAACTGCTGATATGACTTTATTTTGTCTACAGGAAGGCTGTTTTGCTGAAGTTAAGTGAGTATCGATGATTCTCTTCAGATTTAGACTTGGGGTATTAAAGTACTAATTTAGTGTTTTGATTGTGACAGTCTTAAGGGCCAATTCACACATCATGCCAACTCATATTCTGTTTTAATAATTGAACTGAAGTATCAATCTGGGTTTTATGAAAATTTAGATAAGCGGTAATTCACAATTAATGTGACACTCTATGACACTTTTATTTATTTGATCAACCCAGGGCTGTTTTTATCAAAGGGTTAATTCGCTTTGCACCACGCAATGGGGTGTAAAAGCGATGCAACGCCCTTAAGATAAGATTTATCAAGCGTCGCAAGGTCCCCTTGCTTGGCTCTGAGTGGCTTGATAAATACAGAGAAACGCAACACAGTGTAAATCGCTGCGTTCATGACCCTACCCCAGGGAAGCGTTCCAAGGGTGGTGCGTGGGTGTTCCAAAGCAAAACCAATGGATTTTGATGCGTTCCTAGATTTACCATGAGTTGTAGACCTGGGAATACACCAAAACTGCTTCTCATCCCCAGGGAAGGAGTAACGAGGGGAAATATCTTTATTTCTCCTTGTTTTTTCCTTTTTCTATGTGTGCTGCTTAGAAAGAGAAAAATGCCTTTAGGTGCCTCTTTTCTGCAGGAAGATGTCCCTTCCTGCACAAAAACAATCCTGCCTGCAACGCAGGCAGCCTTAAACCATGGTGCAAGAGGTCCTGCGTTGGCAACACATTGTGTACTAGCGCTTGGAAAAGACAGGAATGCACCATATTATGGTAAATACGGCGCATTCCTGCCCCTTCCCTGTCTTGCAGTGTGCTTTGTGACTTCTTCATAAATACACCTCTTACGGTTTATATTTTTGGTTCAGTGTATTTGGTATGATGGTTTAATTACAGTGGCTAGGAGAAGAATGAGAATTAAAGAGAAATCAGGAAGGAGAGAGGATTAGAAAGTGTTTGACTCAATTTATGGAGTATAATATTCTCCATGCCAGTTTCACAAAGATCCTACTCTTAGAATCCTGGTGCTAATCTAGCCATCATTCATCTAATACTGCACTTTGAAAGAGCCAAATGGCACAATGAAAGCAATAATAAAACAATACATACATAAATGTTCAATCAAAGGTGAAAAAAGGAACTGCTACAAAACCATCTCAGTGGGAGGAGCCACTTTGTATCTGAAGTCAGCAAATAAATCTGCGTGCCAAGACAAATCCAAAAGGAAAATGATAAAAGTTATGACAGGTCTACTTCCTTTCCATTCTGCAAACGTGCCAAGAAAGAGACACTTCTGAGAAAATGCACCTGTATTTAAAGAAAGACTAATCCTGGGCTGATGGACAAAATGTATCTGGTGCTTCTGTCTTTCGAATAGTCTGTCTTTTCTAGGATGCTAGGCACCATTTCGAAAAAACTGAACAATGTAGGTCTCCTGATGGTTCGCAGACTTAAGGTTGTAAGTCTCCACCCTGGTGGGGAGATGCTCCTTTGGTGGCTAGGGTGATGCAAGTGGCAATGGTGGTGTTATTGCCATTTGTCAACATGTGCAACAGGTGGCGATCACTTGCTTGGAGTGTGGGTCACTGGAGGTACTTTGTAGCCATGTAACTTGTTGCATCGTTAGTGTGGTTCTTCTTTTTCTTTGGCATGTGCGGTTGCTAGCAGGGATGCCATCTGCCTCAAGCAGCTGGTGCCTGGGAATGGACTGTCGTACTGGGAAGCGTGAGGAAGGGACGCGGTTCGCGCTTGCTGGTGGCTTTCATTTGGTTCTCCTGCTGAGCTGTCGCTAGGGATGTCGCTCCACTGCAGTGGCTGGCTTGCGTCTGTAGCTGCAGTCAGTAGTGGCACATAGTAAGTGGCACAAGTACTCGGTCTTGTCGTCTTTATTCATTTCTCCTGCACACTTGTGGTTGTCGGGACCTTCAGTTTGACAGATCAGTCACAAGCCTTTCTTTCCTCTTCAATTCTCCTTTGTGATGTGGCGTCATACTTGCCTCTTCATTTGACCAGATCTGATCATGCACACTCCTCTCGTCTCCTTTTTTAGGTCTCGTGACCTATCAATGCGCATGCGCATTGAGAGAAGCGAGACTATAGCGACTTAAACAGACTTTACCCAACTAGTATCCCAACTGGCGATTTGGTGCTGTGCCCGTGCGCTTTTAGGTCAATGCGCAAGCGCATTGACCTAAAATGTGCGTGCACATCATCAAATCGCCATCTGTTCCCCAGCAGCACTCCTCCCACACCTTTGAAGTGAAGCTTAGCTTCACTTCAAAGGCCCCTGCTGCTTCACACCCCGCTCGGCCCCCTCCCCTGCCCGCCGTGTCGCATTTCTCCTCTCCCCTCCCCTTCTCTCTCTTCCCTCCGTCTTGTTTTTTTTTTTTTTTACCCGCTCTGCCCCCTCCCCTGCCCGCCGTTTTGCATCGTGATGGCAGTTTTGAAAGTAGGGTCAGAAGAGAGCCACAGCTCAAATGTCTGCGGCTTCATGACACACAAACCTGCAAAAGAAGTTTCAAAATACCTTTTCTTAAAATAAATGCTTCTTTTCTGCTTTGGTTCCCGGGTTTAATTATAGACATGATTAAATAAACAACATAATCAATACATAAGTAAATTTACGTGGTTCAATATGCCATTTATGGTCCATAATTTATGTGTGATGGGGAGCGGGCGGACAGAGGCTACTGCGTACTGCATTCCTCTATAAATCCTTCTTTATTAGTAATGAGACCAGATGACGTCATGCACGCACAAACGTCTGTGTGCATTTTAGTGCACGGATACATACCTCGTCATGGACAGCAAGCTCTTAACTAATGGAATTACAATGCAGTACTTATATTTTCTGTTCTGCAAATCAGCGCTTCTGCTAAACACATTTGCATATCTAAGACACACATATAATAACAGTAATAAGAGGAACCTACAGACTGTAAAATCTCGGTCTGATGACCTATATTGCTATTAAAAAAATCCGCATGAATTGAATAAACATTCCACACGTTTGGAATGCCCCTGTTTGTGCACCGACGTGCTCATATTTCCGTATGGCTTGCGGCAAGTACTTTAGAAATAATGTGAATTATACGGTGCCCGTAAAACATCTGGACAGATTTTTAAGATGCTTCGATACATATTGATTATATTATAATCACAGCTACTTGTGTGATTCATGGCACAGCCTCCCACCTGCCCGCGCTCTGCCCCGGCCTCACGCCCCCCCGCCTCTTCTTTCACACACCACCAGCCAGCTTTCTTCTGTACCTCCCTTCCACCTTCACCGCATACCTCCAGCGTAGCCGAGCACACTCTGCCCAGCTCCCACCGCATTCCCACTCCCCCTCACAAAGCGCTCATTGTTGTAGCACCGACCTCTGGGATTTCAAGACCCCCCCAAGGGCGCTAATTGATTGCACCCTTTATCATACGAGCTCAGTGGGGTCGATGTGCCGATGCTAATTATTGGAGCTTTCCAGAATCTTCAGTGTAACAAAACTATAACAGAAAACACAACCAACATCCAGCTGTAAATATCAGGTAATCAACCCAACAGTACAACTAAAACATTGCCGAAAACCATAACAATACCTTAAATTGCATACCATACAACATAACATAACATCGCTTAGCATAGCATAACATAACGTAACATAACATAGTACAGCATAACAGCATAGCATAACATAACATATTACATAATATTACATAACATAACAGCATAACGTATGATAACATAGTATAGCATGGCATAACAGCACCCTCACACACACTGCACCCTCACACACTCAGTGCCACATAATTATATGCTACATAATTACACTGCACTTAATGCAACATACACTCCAAACAATACCACTCAGAGCCATATAATTACATGCCACACAATTACACTCTACTGAATACAACATACACTCCACACAATACCACTCAGTGCTGCATTATTAAATGCTACATAATTACACTGCGCTCAACGCAACATACACTCCGAATACCACTCAGTGCCACATAATTACACACCACATAATTACACTCTACTAAATGCAACATACACTCCACACAATACCACATAATTATATGCCACATAATTACAATGCAACATACACTCCAAACAATAACTCAGTGCCACATAGTTAGACGCCCCACAATTACACTCTACTGAATACAACATACACTCCTCATAATACCACTCAGTGCCACATAATTAAATGCTACATAATTACACTGCGCTCAACGCAAAATACCCTCCAAATAGCACTCAGTGCCACATAATTACACTGCACTCAATGCAACATACACTACAACACCCACTCAGTACAACAACATTTTATGCTACGTATTTACACTGCGCTCAACGCAACATACACTCAAAATACCACTCACTACCACATAATTACACTGCACTCAATGCAACATACACTCCAAATACCAGTCAGTGTCACATAATTACATGCCACATAATTACCCTACAATCAATGCAACATACACTCCAAATACCACTCTGTGCCACATATTTATATGCTACATATTTACACTGCGCTCAACGCAACATACACTCCTAATACCACTCAGTGCCTCATAACTACACACCACATAATTACACTATCTATCACCCTCACTCTATCTATCTATTGCCATCACTCTATCTACTGCCCTCACTATACCACTCTACCACCCTCACTCTACCTCCCTCACTCTACCACCCTCACACCCTCACTATACCCAGTTCTCAGCAAAAATGCAATGTATCAATGTTTAAAGCTTTATTACAAAAGTACAAAAAAAATAATATTACACTTTTAATCTTGATTTAAAAAAAATCTAACATACGCAACACATAATCTTCTCACAATTTGCTCAACGCAACATACACTCAAAATACCACTCACTACCACATAATTACACACCACATAAATACACAGCACTCAATGCAACATACACTCCAAATACCAGTCAGTGTCACATAATTACATGCCACATAATGACCCTACACTCAATGCAACATACACTCCAAATACCACTCTGTGCCACATATTTACACTGCGCTCAACCCAACATACACTCCTAATACCACTCAGTGCCTCATAACTACACACCACATAATTACACTATCTATCACCCTCACTCTATCTATCTATTGCCATCACTCTATCTACCGCCCTCACTATACCACTCTACCACCCTCACACCCTCACTATACCCAGTTCTCAGCAAAAATGCAATGTATCAATGTTTAAAGCTTTATTACAAAAGAACAAAAAAATTAATATTACACTTTTAATCTTGATTTTAAAAAAATATAACATACGCAACACATAATCTTCTCACAATTTTTTTTAAATGTAGTGCCATTATACATTACAAAAATTATGTAATTAATAATTACATATAAAATGTATAAGCCATTAAGATTTGTCATATCAATACATGTAAGACAGGGGAATACTAAACATCTAGCTTTAATAATGCTATAGGTGGCATATTTGCAAATTCTATAAATATTGGCATTTCCAATAACAAAATGAATACATTTGCTATTATAAAAACATAAACATAACTTAAAAAATCATTACATTTACAAGACCAATAGCTCCAACTTTTCTAATGCGAGACCTATTGCATTTCCAATGCTTGTTTTGTTCTCACTGTGATGCGGCACCCTGCCACATGTCTCATGTTCACTTCTCATGGGCCTCTCACTGGTCACATCCTGTTCCTAGGACAGCATATTTACTTCAATTGTGGACCTCCCACCGGTCCTATCCTGTTCATAGGACTGTAAATGTTCTCCTATTGTGGATGTGGCAACCACTCACAATCCTCCTGCCCCTTCCTCAGGGATTTTCTTGGTGCTCCGCTGCAGAGGTGGAGGGTCATTTTCCTTCCGCCTTTGCTCGAGGGTGCAGTGCTTGTGCTTCAAGGCTGCGTCATAGCGTACTCTTGCTCCTGGATAGGTTTGTGCAAGTTTGTCAGGGTTGGGGCTTCAGTGATTCTCAGTAACGGGCCAATGGTGGCCATTCAGTGCTGCGGTGGCCGGCAGGTGCAGCCTCTTTCGTGCTGGATTACTTCTCACCCTCTGATACCTCACTTCCTTTCTTGTGCGGGAAGAGGGGCACTGATAGTGGTGCTGGGCATACACTAGTAGTGTTCTTTCATAGACTTCTCTGGTGCAGTCGTAGATTGACTCTGTGCCCCATGAGTTTGTGCCATTTCTGTTTGGTCCTTGAGTGCCTGCTCTTCTGTCTTGCGGTGGTGACTGTTCACCTCCAGGGGCTTTGCAGCGCTCAACTCTTGAGTGCAGTGGAGGCAGACAGCCACGAGGGGCATGCTTTGCACTGTGCTCCTCATGCCATTTGGGGGCTTGCTTGCTGACTAGCAGGACTTTTAAGTGTTCAGGGCTCACCCTTATCTGCTGGTTTCTGGTGGAGCAGGGCCCTGCGGGTGTTGACAGTCTCCTTCAGCAGAGGGAGGCCAACAGTCTATGTTCATCCTTGCGGTAATTTGAACGTTTGTTTCTCGAGCAACCGCCAGGGGGCACCAGCGTGATTTCAACACTGGCCATGACAGCCTTACTGACACTGCGGGACACACTGTCCCTCAGAGGCAACACAGTCTTTTATCCTAGGAGGAGGTTTCTGAGTCACTGAAAGTCATTGCAAATGAGGGGCGGCAGGTATGTTTATGCAGGTGCCTCAGTGGAAACCCTTACTTATGCTTGGGTACTGCCTTTTCCGGTTTGCTACTTTGGGCTTGGCTGCCCTTGGTTTCACTACCATGGCTGGGTATTAGTTTGGCTACTTGTGGCATTATGGCCTTGGCTTTCGCTGGACTCTTGGCAGCTTTCTTGGCTGGGGCTGCTTTGGGCTTCTTCGGGCTCTTTGCTGCCGCTTGTCCCTTCACCTGGAGCTGCAGCCTTTTGTGGGGGCTGACAGCCATGCATGTCTGCACTAGCCTCCTCGGGTACTGTCCCTCAGTGTTTCCCCATGCTTGCTGTGCGAGCCACATGTATCATCTCTCAGGCCATGGTGCAGTGCAGCACGCGACTGTTAGGTGACTCTGCAGATACTCTTTCTATGTCGTGGCAGCTTCGCTGATGCTGGGGGCCACCTCAGGGCTTGACACTGTTGCGGGGACTGGAACGCTGGGGCAGTGCTTTCTTCAGTGCTGTTGCAGGGTTTGCACACTGCAGGAGTGGCTTGTACGTGTCTTGAGTGTCCATTCAGTTGAGGCTGGTTATTTGTAAACGGTGTTCTTATTGTTGGTGCAGTACCACAATTAGCCATTGCGGGGCACTGTGATCACTTTTCTCATGCTTTGGCGGCTTTTCTCAAACTGTGGGCCATGCGGCATTCCTTTTACATGCAGGCTGAGCGCCGTGTTCATCAGTAGGCTCCTGGGGCACCGCTCCTGTTTCGGTGTTCAAGAGGACTGCAGGGACCGTTCCTGCAGGGACAGGTGCCTTTTTTCCACCCAAACAAACACTTTAGGTGTAGGGTTCCTTATTCTGTGGAAGTGCAGCACGCCTCAAACGTGGAGGGCCCGATTCACAGAACTAACTAATGACAAAATCCTAAACTTACTACCATTTTGGTATTCACAGAAGGCACTTACTCATTTTGGTATTCACAGAAGTTAGGATTACTAACTTTAGGACTCCTAAATGCCTTCTGTGAATACGCAAATTCTTAAAGTTAGGATTTATTTCAGTTTAGGAGTAGTAAAGTTAGGACTCCTAACTTTAGGACTCCTAAATGCCTTCTGTGAATACGGAAAGTCTTAAAGGTAGGATTTATCTCAATTTAGGAGTAGTAAAGTTAGGAGTCCTTCAAGGTTAACCCACACTTGCCACCGCTAGTGTCCACCTGCTGGTGCTAAGACACCAGGGCTTCTAAGGTCTTGTAGGGCCTTCTGAGGTGTTTAGTAAGAGAATGTGCTCCCTCAGGAGTGTGGCCTGGTGGACTGGTGATAAAGGCTGAATGTTGTTCCCCAGTTCCAAATTTGGCAGCTCTGACCATAGTGCCACATCCTCTCTCCCACTGAACACCATACTGCCCCACTAAGAGAAACTCACACTGCCTTCAACTACATCCCAATTGTGACCCGCTATAAACACCTGGATGCAGCTCAATCCAAATTACACACTAGAAAACAGTAATATGCTGCCAAAAATAAGTAACAACATCCTGGAAAAAGCAAACACTCAAGGGAATGTAAGATTAAGTAAAGCATGTTAAATGTAAGAAGGAACAACATGGTTACCTTAACGCTTCTAAACTCATTATTCAGAAATCAATAAGTGTTTTCCCTGAAAAGTTAAGTACTTGAGTATAGAGCCCAGAAGGGACCATTTTCAATGTCCATTGCTTATATTCTTACGAAAAAGTAAGAAGTATGGTTTAAAAGCACCACATTGTTGAACACAGAGCTGCTGTTCACAATTTGTTTTCCAATCCACCCATCAAGCATGTATTGCACAGTACCTACAGGAATGGTGGGCTTCCCCACCCGGGGAAAACAATGTTGTTCAAAGAAAGACAAGAAAACAAAAGTAGCGCTTCACTGGCAAACTGAAACATGGCGCTAATGTTTTGGGTGTAAACAAAATCAATCTGGCAACTTTGCGACCACTCTATCTTGCTTTATTTCTCTCCATCCCAAGCCTGCTCTTTGGAATAGAAAAAATGTCTGAAAAAAGACAACATATCCAGCAAAAGTGTTTTTCTTTTTTGGAGCCATTTCACAGAGGAACAAATAAATGAAACGTGAGGAAAGAGGGAGTAATGACCGTTTCTTAAAGTCACGGTTTTCAGTAAGTTAGGAGGAGCAAGACAGAGAGAGAGAGAGGCAAAAAGAGTAAGAAAGTGGGGGGGGGGCAGAGTGGGAGAAGTGGACACTGCACTTGTCTTCTCTGGGCAAGAAGGAAAAGACAGAGCCCTTTTCCTTCTCTGACCACCCACCTGTCCCGAATGGCCACGAACACCAAGCCTTATCTATAGGCCTTGGCTATTTCTGCTATCCTGGGATGCATGTTTCAAATGTTTTAAAGTAGGGGAACTAAATCTATTGATGCCCTGCTGATCCCACCCACTTTGACCACTGCGTTGAGGATGCCCTGTCTCAGCTGCAGCACTCACCCCCTTTCACACATCTCCTACATGCACAGCTTCATGCTGTTCTACCCTTGGGGCTCACCTCGTGGCTGGCGAGTAAGCAGGTACTTCTGGTCTGCTGCTGCCTTACTGAAAATTGCAAAAAACACAGTTGATGGACAGAATGCAGAACAATGTCTTACATTCACCCCAGTACAAAGATCTGGGCCTAAATCCATCGATTTTTTGCACTCCACACCACCCTAGGTCAGACACTGGCTATATGCAAATCAGCCTTGACCCTGTGCCTCATGGGAACAGTCCAGCCCGAACTACCAAGCCATGTCTTTCCTCGACCGGAATCAAGCATCCAAGGACCGGTTTCTGGCTATCAGCCTTCTTCAGCCTGGATAGCTTGACTCCAGTGATGTGGAGAGCCTGGGACTCACGTCTGAGCATACCCAGCCCACTCGGGGTGAAAATTGCAAAAAACACAGTTGATTGACAGAATGCAGAACAATGTCTTACTTTGCCACTGGATTCAAGAAAGCCGGGCTGAAGACGGCTGGAATGTCAGAAACCGGTCCTCGGAAGCTTGTTTCCGGTCCAGGGAAGGCATGGCTTGGCAGTTCGGTCTGGACTGTTCCCATGAGGCACGGGGTCAGACTGATTTGCATATAGCCATGTCTGAACTGGGGAGGCAGAGTGGGCTAAAGAACGGTGATGGATTAAACCCAGATCTTTTGACAGGGTGTGAGTGTTTGATTGGTTCAGATGCTCCGTCCATTACCACCCCCTTTTGTACCGCTTTTGGCCGCCATAAGTGTGGCAGGGTATGCTCAGACGTGAGTCCCTTGCTCACTTTGCCTCTGGATTCAAGCAAGCCGGGCTGAAGACGGCTGGAATGCTAGAGACCGGTCCTCGGAAGCTTGTTTCCGGTCCAGGGAAGGCATGGCTTGGCTGTTCGGGCTGGACTGTTCCCATGAGGTACAGGGTCAGACTGATTTGCATATAGCCATGTCTGAACTGGGGTGGCAGAGTGGGCTAAAGAACGGTGATGGATTAAACCCAGATCTTTTGACTGGGTGTGAGTGTTTGATTGGTTCAGATGCTCCGTCCATTACCACCCCCTCTTGTACCGCTGCCTTACTGGAGTCACTGCAGTAGAACATGAGGCCTGTTTTAACATTTTCTTTTCACTCCTACTTCGGGGAACTTAGCCGATCGGTGTGCTGGCCAGTGCCGGACTGGCCGTAGCAGGCACCTGCCATTTCCCCGGTGGGCTACCCAGGTAGGGGCTGGTATTAGACCCCTGGGGGCTGGTTTTGTTACAGGGGGCAGTTTACAGTGTAAGAATATCGGCCCCCAGCAACAAAAGTGACACAAAGATTTCCGCTACCACCCCCTCCCCCCCTGTCGGCCGAACTCTTTGCCAGGGCCGCTTACGGTTCCCAGTCTGGTCTTGGTGCTGTCTCACAGCAGGCAGGCGCCTACAGGGGCATGAAGGCAGGACACCATCGTCCTTGCTCACTGGGTGGCCTTATTCTTGCCCTGTCCTGCCTCGGTCATTGCCTTGCAAGCAGCATGTGCGGGGGCTCCTTGGACTAGGGCTATTCTTCCCCCCACTTGGAACTGCAGAGCTGCTACAAGTGCACACGTGGGGTCAGACCTGCTTGCCGCCATAGTAAGATTCAGAGCCGTAGGCCTGCATGCAGATGCAAGGATGGCACAGACACATATGTAGGATACATACAACTGCATGTGCCCTTACCCTTTTATTGGCAGCCGCCACGTCATTCATGACACCTGTGTTAGATGTGAGATGAGATGAGACTAGCCCTCAGGGATTGGCTGGATTCAGTGACGTGTCCAATAGGACACTACCAACAATACTGGTTGTTTTCAGATATAAAATGTATGTCTTATTTTTCGCATATCAAGGTAGGAGACATGACAACACCTAACCAAGTGAAATTTGTTGCTAGAGTGACTGTGGCCATGGGTTTGCCAATAGACCGTTAATACCCTTCTGCTCTTTCCTGTGTACACAGGCGCATGATTCCCAATTAACGCCCCACCCCCAAATCATGTATTCACAGATTTTTTTTAAAAACTTGTGGCAGTTCCGCGTCACATATCAGAGTCCAGACATCAACCTGTAGACATTCCGAGAATATTGACTACCAAAATATTCTGTAGGTAAATGTGTTGTCAAGGTAATTGTGTCAATTTACTCTTATTAACTCTGCCTTCTTAATATTGTGGGAGACAATACTATTGTTGCGATAGCTCTAGAGATCAGTATTTTGTGAGACTGCTCATCTATGGCCCTAGTAGCAATCTGTCCTTTTCAAGGCACTTTTTGTTTCTGCTGTTTAAAGGATATATTGGTACATTTAAACACTTAAATGGCACTACCTGTATTACATTAATATTTTAGCTACATGCAGGAATAGATGTTTGGTGGTGGGGCACAGTGCACCTTGGTTCTCATTTAATAGAAAATGTTCTAACTTTATTATTATTATGACAGTATTCATAATCATAAAAAACCCTTGTAGAACAAAGCTTAACCATTCCCCTCACAATGACATCACCCTTTTCCTCTCGTGGTTATATATTAGGAACCTCTCAGCCTTTGCAATGCATGTATATATAATACATGCTATTCTGCAATCCCTGTATAAAAGCATGTCTCTGTTTTCTTTATAATAGAATAGGTGACTTGTGAAGCATCCAGTCACTAATTATAAAGTAATTACGTAGCTGCTCAACTGTAAAAACGTATTACATTCAGGAACTGAAGTTAAAATGACTGGTGTTTCTTCTGCTCTGTTTTTCGAGCTCTACAGTGACAGGCAGAATGGTGATATTTATAGCAACATGTCTATTTTTTGCACTCCCTATGTAATTATAAAAAAGCTAGATTTTTTTTTTTGGGGGGGGGGGGGGGGGTTAATATAGTGCAAACTTGACCCGAAGATATTAGAGCGCTCTACGTGTGCACTAGTTATGTTGCAGACAGATACATTCATTTTTGGTAGGCACGGGGAGATGAAGTGATATCCCAGAATCACAAGATGTTGAGCACCCTTACCGGGGCTTGATCCTGGTTCCCCAGCTTCAAGGTCGACCGCTCTACTTGTTCGACCACATCCTCTCCTTGTTTCAACACATTTGGAGCTAATTTACCTTAATTTTCATTTTTTTAACTGACTTGTATCAAACATATTCCAATATACTTTCGTAATAAATATCTAACTGCTTTAATGATAAGTTTAGCTTTGTACTAGGGATTTTATTTTTATTCTTCATGTTTGCAATCACGCTCTCTATCATATGAAAGAGCTACATGCTAAATATTTTTGTGGTCTATAGGAAAGAGGATGATGTGACCATGTATTATATAATAAATAATTAACCCCTTGCCGTACATGCTAAAGATATTTCAGGTCACCTCGCAGTTTCATAACCTTATAAAGGAAATCGGCTTTCGGCCTTGTAAATCTACATGGTCATGGAAGTCCTTGGTGACTTACGATATCCTCATGGTGAACCGCAGGGAGTAATTTATCCATATGACAGGCCTGGGCTGTGATTCCTTCAACAGATTAAAAATCTTATGATTTGAAACCCCTTTACTTTCAGCTTCAAGCTGGGAGTAGTATTTCCGGCCCACCATTCTAGGCTACGGTTTTTACAGCGCCAAGATGCTCCGTGGAGCGATAGCATGCGCTCTATAAAAACTATTTTACAATTACAAGCATATGATATGGAAACAGCACAAGAAATCCCATATCCAGACGCAGCTCGTTCCATTCACTGCCATGAAAAGTTGGGAAAATGTCTGTTCTTTTCTTTATATTATTATAGGAGTTACCATTTATGCTTTCTCCAGTAATCGCTTTTTTTAGTTATTCGTCTAAGTATAGCCAGGCCATTTAATTGATAATAAAAAAATCTATGTCAATATCATTTAGTAACTGCTTCTCAGAAATAAGAATGTATACTCACGCGAAAGTTTCTATCAACAGATTAAAAGAAATTAGCAGAATTCTGACACAATGGGGAATTGCCCTCCTTCGGTGCAGCCTGAAATTTTAGAATTTATCAGAAAGAGCAGGTTAACAAAAAACATACAGGTTTTAAAAATCATGCTGCTCGGAGTATGGTACAGGGCAAACAGCCACAGTGCCATTGAGGCCTAATTGTGAGGCATTTTCTTTTGAACCAAAGCTAGAGTTGGGGTTAAACTAAAACAATATGAAATGTGAAATCCAGTTACTAATTACATAAAAAGTGAAAGTTAGAGTATACTCCATGATCTATCAAATGCAAAAAAACTGCATATAAAATCTAATAAGTACACACAGTATCCCTATAGTATGTATGTCCAGTATAACGTACATATGATTGATACTGATCAAAGAGCCTATGAGTGGTGATAGAGATACACTAATTGTATGGTAAACGTTCTGTCTGTAAATAGATAGGTGGACTGTCAGGTGGATATGCAGACCAATTGATAGAATAGTGGAGAGATTGAAGAATGTGTAGACTGAAAGGTAGATGGACGAGGGAATAAAGATGAATCAATGCACCTATTAGTGGGATGTCTGGTGAATAAATCAGACAGGGCTAGCTTGACTGAGGGACATATAGCCTAGGGAAACATGGATAAGCAGATGCAGAGACTGAGAGATGGACCAATCGATTGACAGAGCAGTGAATGAACTGAAAACACAGGTAGAATGATTGATAGAGAAATAGACTGCGAGATTGCAAGATGTGAAGATAGATCAGGGATGAACAAGTGGATTGCTTTAGGAATAGAGCAGATGGGCTGGATAGAGAGACATATGAATAGCAAAGAAATGTGCTGATGGATAAATGTGCAAGAGCTTGATAGAGCAACGACTCACAGATAAATTGATACGGTGCATAGAATACTGAGCTGAATGGACAGATATATCTATAGATGAAAATATGTGTAGATAGTTGGTCTTTAAAGCTGGCTAGAAAGACAGGTGGATGTAGGAAATGAAATATACACAGGTGGGTTATACAGCTGAAACAATATGCAAAGAAAATGGGCAGACATCACAACAAGAGCTGGGAAGACAAATAGGTGGGTATATGACTGGGTAGATATATGGAAACAATCATTCGCAAAGCCTGTAGGTCTGGCGTTGGCTGCCAGCCCTTTGATTGTGTCATTGCTTTGTTTGTCATGTTTTTTGCAAAACTTTATTGTTGGGGAAGCTGCTGGGCCCTCGTCAATCTAATAAAGTAACATTAGCTAAGAGCAAAAATCAATTTCTGGTCTCAGAAAAGCACCCAGTGCCTTATTAGTCCTTGGCACCTAAGGGAACAACTTTGTTTGTGAATGTAATCTTTGTGAAAGTGCAGGATTTTGTCACTCACAAGGAAGTTGACCAATGGCTGAAGTGGGCTGAACCACTGCCCCATACTGAATGTCGTAGTGGGCAGAAAAAAATGTAAATGACACACAAATTAACCTATGGAGGAAGAAGCCTGGCTGAAAGCCCCCATATTAGTAAACTCAAATAGTCTAATTTTTAGTAAAAATCAAAAGTTCTTGCCTAGTCCGTTAGTAGGTGAAGTGATAATCAGTAGATGTAAAGATATATATATAGATCGTCAAATACTTAGGCTGGCTCCCCTTTACTCACTCTGCTGTACAAGTGTGTGGGTCCATTGCTTGAAAAAGGGTGGGGGGGGGGGGGGGGCAGCTGACTAGAAGGAGGTCTGCTCCCGGGTATTTTGGGAAAGTGGAACAGTCGGACGACTGCTCAGGGGTTTGGGCTTCTTTTGGGCTATGTGGTAGCCTAAGGGTATAAAACCTGCCATTTTGTCTGCCAGACACTATTTTGTCAGGTGGAAGTTTAAGCTTAGATAAGAAATTTAGAGGGCTAATAGATGGGGAAAGAGTGAAGGGGTTTTGGAGCTAAGAGTTACATTCGAAAAGTATTTTATCAGATACAATGTTGATGTATTAAGTTGCTATGAAGGGATACATTAGAGGTGGCAGGGAGAGTAAAATAGGATTAACTTTGTATAGTGAGGTTTTGGTTTGGAAGGCAAAGGCCTAGGTTAATTGTGCGCCGGTTTTCCACACAAACCTGGTGTCAGTGGTCTGTGCTGCTCCCCTCTTCCCCAAAGAAGCACAACACACCCAATACTTTAGCGAGCGAGGGTGGAAAGTGGGAGCGGTGGAAGGGTAGGCAGTGACCAAAAGGTGCATACAGAGAGGTTCTCCACAACAAGTGAGCAGGTTTGCTGACAAGCCAGTGCCCTCAAGGTCAGCTGGAAGCGAAGCAGAACTTGGAATACCGAAACGCGCTCCGTGTACACATTCCTGCCCGACTGCCTACCCTCGCCCCTCCCTCTGTCGCTCCCGGCAGGTATCAACATACCATCCGATCTGACAGCCCGTGGCCACGCCCAACCCTGCTGTTTACAGCTGTACAGTCCCCTGGCTTCCATCAAAGCGTCTCCTGACCCGCCCACGCAGCGTGACCTTTGTACGCAGAGCTTTGCATGTTCAGCTTGTCGCGAGCCTCCCTTCTCTTCAAACGACATGTCAGATTTCAGGCAAATTTGTCGCAGGTTGTGACCTATTTAGTTTCAATGCGAAAACATTTCAAAACTGGTCTTGAAAAGGCAGAGAAACCCATTGTGTTATTCTAGTCAGTTACCGTATGTTTTGGCTGGAGGTGACTGGCTTTTAGCAATTTAGCAAATATGCTAGTCATTAGCAGGCCTGGGATATAGAGAAGGAGGGTGCGTTCTAGTTCTTCTCTTTTAGTTACAACTAGTGCTTATTTTTTTTAGTAAAGAGTCGGTGACGAAAATGTATCTTCGGAGGCTGATGTCCCTTCCCCACACTGGCATTGCCCACTTCCGTCGCTGCCCCCTGCCTGCATTGAGAGTACCTGCCTGCATAGATTGCACCGAGCAACCAAAGAAAGGTAGAGGTTATCACAAGTAGAATGTGGTGGGTACAACCCAACCTACAATATGCCTCTCTTGGCGCTTTCCATATTTCAAAAGCCTTGTAATGTATTCACACACTGCTCTTTGCAATGGGCACACATGTGACGGTTACTCTGTGCATTTTGCTGAGAGGCCCAGGATTGGATGAGCATATATTAAGCAACAGATCTACGATACATTAACTGCCACTACTGTCAGACACCTGGAAGGCTTTCACTCTCGACTCCAGAGCTCTTTATCAAGCCATCTTTATTCACTCCGACACCTAGAGGCAACTCAGTGCAGAAAGTGCTCCATACTCATACAGGACTAAAAATATGGTACACGAAAAACTACATCACAGAAACATGTAGAGAAACAAGCACTGGCGTTGCCAATAGGTCTCGCAGTAGGAAAGTTGGAGCTATTACAATTGCAAATAACAATGCCTTTTATTTTTGTTTTCATTTTAAAAACATAAAGGGCTTTGTCATTTACAAAACCAATAGCTCCAACTTTCCTACTGCGAGACCTATTGGCAACGCCAGTGCTTGAGGGCATGAGGGTGGTAGAGTGAGGGCAGTAAAGTGGTAGAGTAGTAGAGTGAGGGTGGTAGAGTGGTAGAGTGAGGGCGGTAGAGTGAGGGCGGTAGAGTGAGGGCGGTAGCGTGAGGGCAGTAGAGTGGTAGAGTGAGGGCCGTAGAGTGGTAGAGTGAGGGCAGTAGAGTTAGGGCGTGAGGGCGGTAGAGTGAGAGTGGTAGAGTGAGGGCGGTAGAGTGATGACGTGAAGGCGGTAGAGTGGTAGAGTTTGGGTGGTAGAATGAGGGCGTGAGAGTGGTAGAGTGAGGGCGGTAGAGTGACGGCGTGAGGGTGGTAGAGTGGTAGAGTGAGGGCAGTAGAGTGAGGGCAGTAGATTGAGGGCAGTAGAGTGAGGGCGTTAGAATGAGAGTGGTAGAGTGAGGGCCTGAGGCCAGTAGACTGGTAGAGTGAGGGCGGTAGAGTGGTAGAGTGAGGGCGGTAGAGTGAGGGCAGTAGCATGAGGGCAGTAGAGTGGTAGAGTGAGGGCGGTAGAGTGGTAGAGTGAGGGCGGTAGAGTGAGGGCGTGAGGGCAGTAGAGTGAGGGCGGTAGAGTGGTAGAGTGAGGGCAGTAGAGTTAGGGCATGAGGGCGGTAGAGTGAGAGTGGTAGAGTGAGGGCGGTAGAGTGATGACGTGAGGGCGGTAGAGTTAGAGTGGTAAAATGAGGACGTGAGAGTGGTAGAGTGAGGGCGGTAGAGTGATGGCGTGAGGGTGGTAGAGTGGTAGATTGAGGGCAGTAGAGTGAGGGCGTGAGGGCAGTAGAGTGAGGGTGGTAGAGTTAGGGCGGTAGAGTAGTAGAGTGAGGGCGGAAGAGTGAGGGTGGTGGAGTGAGGGTGGTAGAGTGGTAGAGTGAGGGCACAACTAAGAAACAGAACTAAACCTACATGCTACATCTCAAACATACAGACACGCATGATAGCCCTGATAAACCAACACAGGGAGAGACAAAGTCACACACA
This sequence comes from Lissotriton vulgaris, assembly GCF_964263255.1. Classification (NCBI taxonomy): domain Eukaryota; kingdom Metazoa; phylum Chordata; class Amphibia; order Caudata; family Salamandridae; genus Lissotriton; species Lissotriton vulgaris. The sequence continues at coordinate 1,424,976,801 of NC_141695.1, forward strand.
GCTGCACAAAAGCACTCACCAATAAACACACGTTTATGAGTTTACGACAATCCAAACATAGAGATGAGGTAAACTGACACACACATCAAGTAAAACAATATAACCAACAAAAAAGAGACATGGGGATAAACCCAAAAAGACAGTCATGTGGACGTATACACAGACTTGCGAGTCCTAGCTCAGACAGAAAAACGGGGATGCGCATACTGACATATTTGCAGCAACACGCTACCGACTGTTACTGGAATACAACTCTAACATGCCACCAATACCTCAGACAGATAGACAGTACAATAGACACATTAAAGTATACTTGCATACTCACACAATAACGTACAAAGGCTAAGACCAGGGCCACTGGAATTATGCGGCAGGGCTAAGTAAATGATGTGGCAAGAGAAGGCAAATTCACAGCAACTCACCACAACTAAAACAGACTAAGTATGAAGATAGATTGATAAGCACAAGACCTCAAACATCCATACAGTCACATATCACAGCCTAAATAATAAATAAAAACACAAACACCACACACACATCAACTCATGTCAACCGACTAAAACACAGATACCTGAAAACAAACACTCTCAAAAGATACACAATTATACATAAACGCACACACAAAAAGTTAGGCAGGGAAACATACTTATGGGCACATAGTTGAACACAAACGTATGTATACACATGGAGATGCACCCACATGGGTGCCACAACAAAGACAGTTGGGTATATAGCTATCCTATTAAAATTGTTTTAATTCCAACATTCAAAACATGTGCCAGTACAGATTTAGACAGGCTAGTCACATTGCCAACAGCTGTACAGAGATGTAAACACACTGTTACACAACACACACACATGCACGCCGTCCAACAACGCTCTCTGTAACCTGTTGTGTAGCAGGCGACCCGCACCACTCACACACGCACACATCCTGCCCGTGAACCACCAGATTGATAAGAGAATTTGCTTTTCCAAACTGCTGAGGGTTGGGCCAGGGAGGGGCCAGCTGATGCAACATGGTGCATTACAGCACCTCTCTGAGGGCAGATTATATCAAAGGTGATTACTGACTCAGGATAGTTTAACCCTCGGATTACCAGCCAGAGACAGGTGGGGGGTAGGGAGGGGCAGCAAATTAAGTAAACCATAGGGGAAAAAAGAAAAAAGGGAAGAAAAAGAAATAATATTGTAATTACATTACTAGGCATGTGCTGATATTTTCAACAATCAGTGACTCAGAGGAATGGTCGTTCTACTGTTAAAATGAAGCATAGCCTCTCAATACAGCAACAGGTGAGCATGGTGGTGAGAATTGTTAAACCATGCAAAATGGTACATGCACGATATAAACAACGGCAGGGTCATGCCTCTTAGAGAAGTCCTCTATTTGGGTTTGTTTAAAAAGGTACATTGATAGCGCGGTGTTAACATACATCAAATACGGCGCAGTGAGAGGCTGTCTTAGACGTGGTGAGCATGTGGAAACAATTGGTAGATCAATTACTGCGCAGTGAATTGCAAGAAGGATGATAGTTAATGTTGGAGAAACAAGTTAAAAACAGTTGTGCATGAAAGACGATAGTAAATGTTTGATAAGCAAAATAACAAGACGGAGGGAAGGCAGAGAAGGGGAGGGGGGAGGAGAAATGCGACACGGCGGGCAGGGGAGGTAGCAGGTGTTGAAATTTTCAACAATCAGTGACTCAGAGGAATGGTCGTTCTACTGTTAAAATGAAGCATAGCCTCTCAATACAGCAAGAGGTGAGCATGGTGGTGAGAATTGTTAAACCATGCAAAATGGTACATGCACGATATAAACAACGGCAGGGTCATGTCTATTAGAGAAGTCCTCTATTTGGGTTTGTTTAAAAAGGTACATTGATAGCGCGGTGTTAACATACATCAAATATGGCGCAGTGAGAGGCTGTCTTAGACGTGGTGAGCATGTGGAAACAATTGGTAGATCAATTACGGCGCAGTTTGGGTTTGTTTAAAAAGGTACATTGATAGCGCGGTGTTAACATACATCAAATACGGCGCAGTGAGAGGCTATCTTAGACGTGTTGAGCATGTGGAAACAATTGGTAGATCAATTACGGCGCAGTGAATTGCAAGAAGGATGATAGTTAATGTTGGAGAAACGAGTTAATAACAGTCGTGCAAGAAAGACGATAGGGAGAGTAAGAGAGGCAGAAAGTGAAGGCACGGGACGGCGCGAGGATGGCTCGGCCATGAATAATTAGGAGACAAAGTGAAACAACACGTGCCTGATAATGCAGAGCGGCTGGGAAACTGAAAGTACAGCCGGCCTGCGGCCAGCCATGAATAATTAGGGGAGGAGAATCCGCACAGCGCACGCTGGGAGAAGCCCTTTGATGTGCTGTGCGGCCGTGAATGCGCGTGCTTGTTTGGTCACGTGATTCACGTGAACTTAATGAAAACCGCAGCACAAGAACCCCTTGGTTTGACGAGGATTTCGAGCACTTGAATTCTCGCTCCGCTCAATGCGCTTGCGCGCATTGATAGGTCGCGAGACCTAAAAAGACTAGTAAGGAAACACACACCATGCTGCATGAAGTTCAACATAATGTAATGTAATGTAATGTAATGTGTCTTGTAAAGCGCACTGCTGTCCTGAGGCGTCGTGGCGCTGTAGACCGCTGGGGAACCCGTCCTGGCTATCCCTGTGAGATGGTCCCTACTGGGTATCTCCATGGTGAACACTGTGTTAACAACAAGGACCCCCTGATGTGGATCAATATCCTGGGACAGGGTAAACAATATATGCAAAATAACACTCCCAGGCATACACCTAAAGTAATTGCACAATAGATTAAGCAAACAAACTAGTTCAGTTTAGAAAATATACATTTTTAATTTGATTAAAAAGGAATAATAAAAATCAGTGCATTGATCAGAATTGATAAAATGACATTATATTGATACATGTGTATTCACAAAAAAAGTTAAAAAGAGATTAGATGGTATCCGGTCGACGCGTTTCGACATAAAGACTATGCCTTCATCAGGACTTTTACCATCAAGTTTCTGTAAAAGAGATCATAACAATGTTTTACTTTTTTAGCCTCCTACCGTGAGACAAGCTCACAGAACTAGTTTCATGTTTGCTACAACATTCTATTGGCAAATGATTATCAAAATTATGATGTACCGCTTTTTATAAAGAGAACAAATATCAGACACCTATGTATATAAACAGGTAAAAGAACATGCTTTGTTTTCCATTTGCAAGCAACAAGATACGATGCAATACAGTTCTTTACCAAAATACAAAATTGACACCTTTTTTAGGATATATTCATACATTTTGACATCTACAATGACTACTTTCATGATTACAATACCAATTATTAGATATAAAGGTTATTACTCATTTTTCATGATACATAATGTCATCAATAGTCCTAAATCATCCTCACTCGAATCACAATATTTTGCATGTGAGTTTTAGGTGCTTCATCTCGTTCTAACATAGAACCTACAATAGATTAATTAAAAAGGAAAGTAAGGGGGTAGAAAGATAGAAAGAAAAAGAAAAAGAAATAATATTCAGGTTATCCTCCTAATACTTTATACATCTGTCCCCTAATGACCGTTTTTCTAAAAAGTTTCATGACACCTCTATCATCCGTTGGTGAATGCATATTCAATACCTTTGTGAATTATATTTGTGAATTATATGCTTATTGCGAAAAGCAATATACAAGATTTTGAACTCCCCCTTATTTCAATTTATGAAACAAACCATGTGTTACTTATAACCAATGTTGTGCTCTTACCAAAAATGTACTTATGTACAAAGGCAATGCTGTTTTTCTGTAGCGGGGCTGTATTGCCTAATCCCTAGTTGAATACTTTAGTTAAAATTTTCTAGAAAAACAAGATAAAAAGCGGGTAAGTGGTCTTATGTTCTTTTCACTTTGTGGCGCCACTAAAGAAATCTAAACTGTTGTGCACCGAGCACTCCTATTTTACTCAATGGGTTTAACTAAACCTAAACCTGATATTATGATCTGTGTGCTGCGACTGATGGAGTATACCCAAATACTCTACATAGTAACATGAAAATGTGGCTGGTCAACAAACTGTTAACACAGGCTCAGTTGCGCACTACTCTAGTAAATTCTATTGATCAAACTATTGTTTTTAACATTAAACACATATTTTTATTCATATGTATTTTGACAATCAGTCAAACTTTTTCAACACAACATTCTGTACTTGTACATTTACGCATAATTTTCCAATTGTACTACAATATCAAACATTTATATACATTGAAAAAACATTAAATTTTCTTGTGTGCATCGTAGTTCACCCAATGCATTTCGGGACCAAACGTGGGGTCCCTTCTTCAGGGGCAATGCTGAAAAATAACATATACAGGCACATCAGTCTACTTATATATATGTCACATGGTTCATTGCATTACTTTGAGTTTCCTCCACCAAAAGAAAACACACCCATAGTGCATACACGAAAAATACACCTTAACCCATCAAGAGAGCGTATGAAAACTACTCACATTTACACACAAGTAAATGTATTCTTGTAAGCTTCGCTTCTTCTATGTCCAAAACAACTATAAAAAGCAATGTAAAAATAAATCAGGCTGTCGCCTAAAACAATGTGTAAAAAAGATTCTGACTACAATAGACTCTGACGTTATATCAAGGCATACCTGCATTTACTTCAGGTAAATACGTTCCGTGGACCCTCTCTCGCTCAACTGCGTGATCGTTTTTCGATACCTGCCCGTGACAAAGAATAGACCACTTAATCAGCCGTTTGTTTCCGCAATCACCCTTATACAGAACGAAAAGCAACTCACTCCAAAGGTTCTTACCGTTGTTTTCAAAGAGCGCAGCTCAACCAACAATTCCACAAGGTAATCTTCCGATATTCGGAGTCTCCCGCGTTTGTGTAACCAGCACCATTTCCTGGTTAAACTACTCTAACATCAATCCCTATTGGCTACACCGCTCATCAAATCCACCAATCAAATACAAGATGCCAATCCTTTTCGTGTACGTCACAGGTCACCACGGTGACCGTCCTCTCATACCATTGTACTCGCCACCTTCAAATAACGCACCTCCGAACAAGGGCAAGTTGACATGTTATTCAAATGCCAGTGATTAGTTTCAAAGATATTATTTAACTATGCAGTCTGATGCCCGACAGGCTCTAATTTGAGAAACGCATCCAAATTCTTAATATACAGATCACGCGAATATATCTTGAAGTCAAAACCTCGTGTGCCATCAACTCCAAAAAACTTTATTGAACCCAACAATCGAAACGCGAGTCAGTGATTAATAACAATAAACTCTCTCCACCTACTCTCGAGTTCCGCAAAAAATAACAAAGGTGATAAAAATAAACAAAAGGGAGAAAAAAGAAAGAAATATGGAAAGAAAACCATGAACCAGCATTGTACATATATTTTGATGAAAAGAACAATTAGAGGTTCGTCAAACCCTCGTGGACTTTTATCGGTAAGAGACCGCGTACGCCCTATCGATCTAAATAAATCTAGACAACGGTAACGAGCATAATAACGCAAAGAGTTTGTACTTTCTTTATTAGGAGTAGCGTGCGAACGGCTGTTTAAAAGAAAGAATATATAACACAACGCCATCGCCGCATACGTTTTAACCTGAACACGAGGAGAGATCCATACTACTAATAAACAGCGCCCTGTTAGATTTAGGTAAGCGTGAATGAGTTAGTAGCCGCACTTGACTGTGAATAAACATGTAGTTTAACTTATAATGTCCGTTTGTTTTGTCAAATCTAGACAACGGTAACGAGCATAATAACACAAAGAGTCTGCACTTCCTTTATTAGGAGTAGCGTGCGAACGGCTGTAAAAAAAGAATATATAACACAACGCCATCGCCGCATACGTTTAAACCTGACTACGAGGGGAGATCCATACTACTAATAAACAGCGCCCTGTTAAATTTAGGTAAGCGTGAATTGGATAGTAGCCGCACTTGACTGTGAATGAACATGTAGTTTAGTTTATAACATCCGTTTGTTTTACATGCTAGGACCTTATTTTACAAATCAGGATACAGCTGGAATGTCCTTCTCATAGAGAGATCCCAGAGGAAGAAAGTATCCCAATTCATTTGGGGTAAGATAATCTAAAATTGTGTCTTTCTTTAAAAATAACTAGTAGTAAAGGTGTCAATAATAAAAACATATTCTTTTGCCTATAGGGAGTTGCCGTCCTTTGGACCTAAATAAACCCATGTATTGAATACCCTACTGGAAACTCACAACAGATATAGAAATATTAATGCAAGGTGAGCAGTAACATGCCATTTCTTTAGTGGCGCCACAAAGTGAAAAGAACATAAGACCACTTACCCGCTTTTTATCTTGTTTTTCTAGAAAATTTTAACTAAAGTATCCAACTAGGGATTAGGCAATACAGCCCCGCTACAGAAAAACAGCATTGCCTTTGTACATAAGTACATTTTTGGTAAGAGCACAACATTGGTTATAAGTAACACATGGTTTGTTTCATAAATTGAAATAAGGGGGAGTTCAAAATCTTGTATATTGCTTTTCGCAATAAGCATATAATTCACAAATATAATTCACAAAGGTATTGAATATGCATTCACCAACGGATGATAGAGGTGTCATGAAACTTTTTAGAAAAACGGTCATTAGGGGACAGATGTATAAAGTATTAGGAGGATAACCTGAATATTATTTCTTTTTCTTTTTCTTTCTATCTTTCTACCCCCTTACTTTCCTTTTTAATTAATCTATTGTAGGTTCTATGTTAGAACGAGATGAAGCACCTAAAACTCACATGCAAAATATTGTGATTCGAGTGAGGATGATTTAGGACTATTGATGACATTATGTATCATGAAAAATGAGTAATAACCTTTATATCTAATAATTGGTATTGTAATCATGAAAGTAGTCATTGTAGATGTCAAAATGTATGAATATATCCTAAAAAAGGTGTCAATTTTGTATTTTGGTAAAGAACTGTATTGCATCGTATCTTGTTGCTTGCAAATGGAAAACAAAGCATGTTCTTTTACCTGTTTATATACATAGGTGTCTGATATTTGTTCTCTTTATAAAAAGCGGTACATCATAATTTTGATAATCATTTGCCAATAGAATGTTGTAGCAAACATGAAACTAGTTCTGTGAGCTTGTCTCACGGTAGGAGGCTAAAAAAGTAAAACATTGTTATGATCTCTTTTACAGAAACTTGATGGTAAAAGTCCTGATGAAGGCATAGTCTTTATGTCGAAACGCGTCGACCGGATACCATCTAATCTCTTTTTAACTTTTTTTGTGAATACACATGTATCAATATAATGTCATTTTATCAATTCTGATCAATGCACTGATTTTTATTATTCCTTTTTAATCAAATTAAAAATGTATATTTTCTAAACTGAACTAGTTTGTTTGCTTAATCTATTGTGCAATTACTTTAGGTGTATGCCTGGGAGTGTTATTTTGCATATATATCTCCATGGTGAAACCAGGCATCCCCGGCGAATGTGGGGGGCCGTTGTAGAGATGAGGCAAGCTAATGCCCAGAGTTGCCGAGTGTGATCCCTGGTTAGAGTAGGCACCGAGGCGATAATTATCGAGTCCGCTGACCCTGGTCCACAACCCTGCCGCGTCGGGAATTGAACTCCGGTCCCGGGCCGTTCTCTGCTTCCGGGTCTGCCGCCTCTAACCAGTGAGCCACACCACTCCACACTCCACACTCCACACTCCAACGTGAACTGTGACTATACGTACGCTTCACTGACTTGGATTAATTTAAAGGTTCTTGCACTGATTGTTGAGTAAAAATCATTGAGTTTGCTTGTAAAGTTAAGGTCTTGAAGGAGCTGGTCCTTTAGGGCCTCATTTCATTTCTGTTTTTTTTAACATTGCTGGTGCCGAATACTGACCCTACAAAAAGCCCTGATTAACACCCAATCATTCTCTCTTATTCAGACATTCGCTCTCTTACTCACTTGTGCTAGAATGTCAGAGAGGCCATTAGTGTTGTGTGAACAGAGCAGCACCAATATCCCACTCTTTATACTAAGCTAACAGACTGTTGGAAAGAGACCATGGTCCCTTACAGTGAGTGCCGGTGGGGCCCACCTGCACCGACTGGCACAAAGTTATCACTGGTTCCGACTGAGACCCTCTTTCTTTCATTCGCTACCTAACCGTGGCCTCCTTTACCCTGTCTTCTTTCCCCTGCCATCCTGTGCTGCTCTTTTCCTTGGTAAACATTGTTTATACCGCATGCAACACAACATATGCCATTACAACGCAGTCAATACAACAACCGTGTTGTTTTAACGTATGCCATTACAACGCAAGTCAGAACGGAGGGGTCAGAAGGACTTGGATTTAAAATCCAATTCCTTCCCTACTGTTGCACAGATTAGAGTTGGAATGATAAATTATGCTATTCCAACATCCAGCAGCCCCCCCACCTAGAGCAAGTTGTTGTTCCAACTTGCGTTGTAATGCTATGCGTTGTAACAACTCGGTTGTTGTAATGACTGCGTTGTAATGGCATGCGTTAAAAAAGCATGCAATGTCACAGGTCATATTCCTTTTCCTCAAACAGCATCTTCTCTTCTTTCCCTCTGCAGCCCCATCTCCACCAGCTCAGCACCCCTCTCCTCATCACCTCCCTGTCTCAAGGTGTCCTTTGCCTCAACGTGGTACAGACCCGGTGGGCATGATCTCTATGAAACGCCAAATGCTTCGGTAATCAGGGTAAACAATAGATGACGAAGGTAACTTGTTAGGTGTGCACTTTCTAATCCAGGTGATAACCACAGTTTATGGACAAATTGACAGCTTTGTGGCCCTGGATTCTTCTGAAAAGGCATGTTCTGATTGAGGAAAAGTCTGAACAGGCTTCTCATAAGTTACAATAAAGTAGTTGCATTACAGTGCCACCAGCACAGGCAGGAAAAGACTGTAGAGGGGGTTCGGAGGCGCTGCCCCAGGCATAAATGCATCTTTGCTAGAGATTTCTCTTGCACCGTTCCTGTGTCTTACTCAGGGGTGTCCTGATCCCCCGCTTTGGCAGCTACAGTGAGGGTTGGGCTGTTTTTGAGCCTCTTCTGTCTGCAACTCGTCAGACAAAATCTCATAATCAACATTATAAAAAAATACAGCATCAACAGAAGAACAAAAAGGGCAAGGGAAAACAAAAGAGGAGCACATAGAAAAGGGAAAGAAGGAAGGAATATTGAATAGAAGGAAGGGTGAAAGTTAGGAGGGAAGGTCAGAGGGATGAGTAGGTGGATACATGATTGGGTGGACGAAAAGATGAAAGAATGAGTGAATGGATAGGTGAGTAGACAGGTGAACGTATAGATAGATAGATTGATTGATTGATTGATTGATTGATTGAAGGGATGAACAGTTAGATGGACAGGTGAAAGGATGGTAAAGTAAAGGGATGGATGGATGGAAGTGTGGGTGAAATTATGAGCGAATGGATGGCAGAGTGGATAGAAGAGGGAAAGGATGGCAGGGCGGATGGAAGGGCGATGAATAGATAGCATGTGAATAGATCGTAGGGTGGATGGATGGATTGTATGATGGATGGATCAGTGGAAGGAAGAGCAGATGTATTGATTGGATGGGGAAAGAATGAATGACGCATGCAAAAATGAATGGATGTAAGAATGTAAAGGTTAAGTAGTGGATATCAGCGGAAGGATTGGAAAGTTAAAGGATGAATGTATAGATTCCTGGATGGAAGAGACAGGGGAGCTCTTGTACTGAGGAGTCGGCTCACTTGCTTTTTGACATCAGAGTTTTTATTTCAAAGTTGGGGGTGCTTGCATTTTCTGTCTACTCCCTTGGTCTGATTGAACAAAATAGTTGGGTGAGATGAGAAGGGTTTAGTTGACAAGTGGTGTTCTAGATGGAAATGGTGTTTGAGTAGACACCAGGCTAGGTGAAGAATATGCCCTCTATCACAGCTCGAACAAGTTGGTAGCACAGGGGCATCCGGAGCCAAGGAACAGTTAATGGGAGACGTAGGACTCTGGAAAGGGAGGATAAAGGAAAGCGAACTACTGTGGTGGACCAAAGATAAAGCATGCAGGGCCAGTATGTATTGGCAGTAGCTGTATGGAACAGATCATACTGGGCCTGGAGAAGGTACATTAGGAAGCCAGGGACTCACCAAAATAAAACTGAAAGACAAGGCCAGCTTGGGATGTGTGGAGGGGTAGCAAAAGTACCGGGCAAAGTCAGGAGGGCTCAGGGGAATGTAGGGCCTGCTATTTTCCAGGTGAAGAAAAATCCAATACACAAAGTTGGTGCAAGGTGAGAGAACATGCAAGGTGGATTTCCCTGCCTATGAAAGGCGTTGGGTGAAGGTAAGAGTAGGTGACAGGAAAGGGACGCAAACATCCACTGCAACGTGGGGAGGACACTGAAAAGAGTCTGGAAGGGATAGTTTGGGATTACTTCCTCCTCATCCTCCTCTCAGCATCAATAAGGCGAATCTTTGGGAAAATGCTCTGAAAGGGTGGTGCTTTGAAGTTGCTGGTGAGGTGACTTTCCTTTTAGTGACTCACTGCCCAGATTTAAGCTATATTTAAGCAGAGTCTGTTGGCTCAGCGGGTTAATGCATTTGGTTCAGTAACCTTTCTCTGCCCTCAAGGATGCAGGTTTAGATCCTGGTGGGTCCACTTTGCCTTTCCTCCTCCTGTGATCAATTAAATAAGTACCATTGAGTTGGGTAACAATAAACTTCTGATATTCAGTGCCAAGATTCCACAAGGCTTGCTTTACAAATACATATGTTATATTTAGGTCTCCCTGGTTTTATGGTATTTATTTTTCTACATTTCCGTCTGTATTTATCCATATTTATTTTTTGCAAATTTTGTCTGTATTTATCCATTTCTATTTTGTGTTTGCTGTATAAATGAAGCTGCCATGGGTATTTTTCCACATTTATCTGACTGATAAATGTATACTCACATTTGAATGTCCAAAAGGTTTCAGCATTATACAGTGCAATAGTGTTATCTGAAAACACTTGCATTGTAGAATAGCATCAATACCTGTTGATCTGCACCAAATTAAACTTAATTAGGAAATCTATTGTCTTTTTTCATCTCACCTACCTCTCAATCTGTACACCTACTGACCTGGCACTCATGATTGACAGCAGAAAAAAAACATCCAAAGAAGACATATTTTCTGTATTTTTCTGTATTTAAAAATAAGTACAGACAGGGAAAAAATAGTTTTCTGTCTGTATTTATCTGTCAAAATCAGTAAAAACGAAAAACTGGGAGCTCTAGTTATATCATGTTCTTATCATTCATCTCATTCAGTTTGGATGTTGTCATCACACACTTCTACAGAAAAATAATGTATACTTGAGATGAACAGTACCATCACTCTAACATTAGTATGAAAGTCAGTATATATAAAGGGAGTGGAAGAAGAGGAAAGGACAGATTGAAGGCACCAATAAGAAGCATACTAAGATAAAGGATGACTACCACCAATTGTCACACAGCAGTTCAGGTTATTGATTGAGAATCTACATGGAAATCACATGGTTGTTCTAGACAAATTAAATGGGGGGAATAGCTGTTGGTCAAGGGAGAGAGGAATACTTTGCATCTGAAGAGATAACTGCCATTGAACGTTCACTGGTATACCAAATCAAAGGGAAATGAACTTCCAAGGAAAGCTAAGTATCACCAAAAAATAAACTGGCCTGCTAAGACGTAAACATTGAAATGTTTGCAAATGGATAAAGATGAAAGCGTCAATAGACTATAGAGAGAAGACACAGGGCTAAGAGGAGCGAATATGAGCGTTCGCGAAGCAAATAGAAAGCCAACAAAGAATGGGGAAAGAGGCTAGTAGAGATAAGGTACAGATGAGGTACAGGTAATGGAGAAAGTACCATAGAACTGAGGATTTATAGTTTAGCACCTCTAGAATATAGAGCGGTAAACCACTATACACCAAGATAATAGTGAGTGGGAAAGCATTTGAAGAGAAGAGAGATGCCTCACACCAGCCAAAAAGGCAGCCCTTGTAAGGAATGAAAAAGAAGTACAATGCACCACAGACCACAACGGAAGAGGAGATATGCCCAAAAAATCAGATATTAAAGTCAGGAGAGCTATCACAGAGACAGGAGAGTGGAAACTTCAGAAGGAATTAAGGGACATATTTACAAGCCCCTATCGCCACAGGACATATGTCACCCTAAGTGGGAAGGGTAGGCCCCTACATGGATCCTGTGCTCACAACACCACTGGATTCAAGCTAGCCTAGCTGATGAAGGATGAAGCCCTGAAACCTGTCCCAGGATGCTTGTTTCGGGTGTAGGGAGGACTTGGCCTGGCAGTTCGGGCTGGACTGTTCCCATAAGGAACAGGTTCAAGACTGATTTGCATATGGCTGGGTCCAAACTGGGGTGGTGAGCAAAAGAATGACGGATTAAACCCAGATCCTTGTGATTTAGGGTGAATGTTTGCATTGTCCAGCATTCCGTCCATCAATTTTTTCTTTTGCTTATTGCATACACTACACTAGCTCTGAGGTGGAACATGCTACTTCATATTAAAAACACTTCTTAAGCTTCATATGCACTCCAGATATCAATTAAGATTTTGGGCCTCATTGATGAAAAGTGGTAGTTTTACCATTTTATGTTTCTGCTTCTCGCACTACGAGAAAGCATTGGGGCGAAGCTCCTCCACCCTAGAGGAGGAGCCACCCCTAAATTGAGACACAATTGCCACTGCGGATGAGTGCCTATAAACATAGTGTTTCTGTTAAACATAAAGCTTTGACTCATGGCTGCGCATCCCCGAGTTCCATGTCAACACTAAGCCCCCTTCATTAGCTATATCTTATTGTATACTTGATTAGATAACTGTTTCCCTGGTTCTCTCTCTCACACACCCTGTATCTCTTTTGGGTATATTTTCATTGTCCTCCGTCACAGACTCCAAGTAGAAACGTTCTAGCTTATAGGCAGGGCAGCTAAGATTATACTGCAATGGAGGTCAAAATATGGCAGGTTTGGCTAATTATTCAGTAATTTAAAGCAACATTCTAGGTATAATGCAGCACATCAATTGTAGTCTTCTTTCACTATTTTGACATTATAGCTCACATTAGTACTGTCTGGGAAAAGGTTTGACCTAATTACAGTACTCAGCAACTAAAAGGTGACCTCTTTGGGTTGACAAAGGTTCTGCTAATACACAGTAGGAAGTGTGACTCTTTTCTGGTAACTTTTGATCCGTTTGACCAAGAAACAATTTGCTTGGCCACATCTTCAAACTATAAAGGAGATGGTGTTTTTATACCAAGTGCAGTTAACCCTCAACTATGCAAAAAACGGTGCAGATGCAGAATCATAGAGTTCCCGAGGCCCTGCTTATATATCATTCAGAAAATGGCCTTAGAGTCACTAAAATGCGAGAAATATTGGTGCAGATTTTGACAACAGATCTCAGCTTGCTCTCTGAGGCACCACCCTCTTGTTATGGCTTCTGATATCTGCCTCAATGGATGAACTCTAGCTCAAGCAGTGTGCTTCCTTTGAATTTGTTCTATTCAAAGTAAAGCTTTTAATAAAATAGGAACACTAAAAGAGCGAAAGAAGGACAGGTCGCATATTTACATTCCCCTGCACTGTAGACGTATAAAATGCTCTCCACACTTTCAAGAATGCACTGAAAGAAGAATTGGCAGACGTGTGACTTATAATTTGGCTTTGTAGGCAGAACCTATTTTAGCAGCAAAATGGTTTTCAAGACATCTGCTCTTAAAAGCCTGCCTGGATTGAAATTACATCTTTCGTGTGTATAAAGCTTTTGCTTGGATCTTTGTTCTGAGGTGATGTGAGGACCTCTCTACCTTTACGTCCTCGCCTCTTCATTAACGTGGTGGTTTTTGGATGTCCTCTGCGGGTAGATTCCAGAGGGGAAGTTCCCTCGTTTGCGTTCTGGCATTTGTGAGATTCTCCATGGTGGATTTAAGGTCATTTATTATTTCAGAGGCTTGTAAAGCACTGCTTGTGATAGTTAGGTTCCTTCATTGCCCAAAATAGGGTTGAAAACTGTAGAGTCTGAGGAAAAAATAAAGTAGGGGAGAAAGTGTTCAATGAGATAGGTTATGCTTCCATAGCTGATATTCTGCGGTCATGAACTCTTGTCACTGTAAAGGCCCATTAGAAAGTAAGTCCATTGAGTTCAGTTTCCGAAGAAGACCTGAACCGTATCTGGTTGAGTTCTGATCTGCAGGAGCTGTTGAGGGACTTTCACGGGCTTCTGTGTTATCCTCACAGGTACCCATCTAAGGTTTTCAAACCCTTGAGTGACCGCTGCTATATATGATTAGCAACTGATGAGTGAAGTTTTCAGAGCCAGGTTGTAAGCGTGGATGTACCTTTTGCAGGCTTTTGGCACTTTTCCCAGAAGACCTTCCAGACTGTGCTCAGAACCTTGAATTTAATCCTGGCTAGCAGCCAGTGTAATGCTTCAAGAATAGGCTTGATGTGATCCCGCTTAATTAGGTTGAGACACATTTGGGCAGCCTACTTTAGTAATCTTTCTACACTGGTAATGAGCATTCTGGGGAGGCCAGATTCTACATGTTACATCAGTTCAGTCAATACATGGTGGGGGCTGTAGTCAACTCCACTGGATGGTCAGGTAAGTATGTTACAGCGTAGGGAGGGCTAGAAATTGATTCCTTTGACCATTGCATTGACTTGTGGAATGGGCAGTAGTTCTGAGTCAAAGGGAATCCCTAGATTCCAAGCTTCCAGAATGGTTGAAGAAGGGCGTGGCCCACGGCCTCGAGGCCTTGGAGAGAAAGGACTAACCCCGTAATAGGCGAGTGCTTATTAGCCCCGCTGATTGTTCATGCCTATCCTTCTGTCGTGTGGAGTCCAGCAGTATTATATGTAGCAGACAGATCAAGGAATAGGAAAGTTATTTCTTATCCTAATCTATTGAGAGCAGTAACTTCCCATAGGGGTTTGACTTTTGTGTTAGTCCTCACAGGTCTAATCCCCAATTGTGGCCATGGAGAAAGTGTTTTAGTTCCATATTCTCTTGGAACTATGTTATCACCTCCTTTTCCAAGATACCGCTGAGAAGAGAAAGTTTGGAGAAGGGCTTGTATGTAGCCCTCTGCTTGGGGGTTTGTACTGTAATGGGTTGATAATCGCATGCTTTAGAAGATGAGACATTACTCCTGATCGGAGTGAGGTGTTTATCAAGCTTGTAGGTTGTAGTGCAGTGGAAGGGAGGAGTTATTTAAGACAAGTGGCTGAATTTGGTCCTATGTGAATTTAGCACTTTTATCTTGATAGCAGTGTTTAGCATCTCATTCATGGTCGGTAAAACATAGCAGTGGGTGTGGTGTGCTTGAGATATTATCCAACATGAACTGGGACAGTTCTCTTTCAAAGAAAGCACTAATTGTTGTCCACCCCAAACAGTTACATTCCCATAAAGCAGCCTTTTTGAAGGAAACAGTGGAACCCATCAAAAAACATAACCCTTTATGCCAGATGCTAGTTTGTGGGGCATTGGCGCATGCCAAACAACCCCAACTGGCACTGTCACTGTCCTACATTTTACTCCAATTATTTAAGGAGCTGTTGTGTAGTGAACAGTGAAAAAGGAATGGATGATGTGCCCTTTTGTCTTCTATTACAGTGTGTTGGAAATGGGTCCTTTTAACCGAGGGTTATTCTCAAAATAGGGCACCCTCCAGTATCCTACCCTGTCCAACAAGACATATGTCTTCACAGTCTACAAGTTTGTACCGTCTGTAGAGTATAGGCAAACTATTAAAGCCATTTACCAAATTTTCAGAAGAATCATAGAGGTTTGGAAACCTGTCAGTCTTCTGAATTTTTTTTCTTCACATTTGGACCCATCTAATTTAATCAGCGAATGAGCCCATAATAATCCTTTTGGATCAGGCTGGACTCAGGGTAGGACTGGGAACGCACACCGGCCCTGGCAATTGAGTTGGGTCGGCCGCTGGGGTGGGGTTGGAAAACACTGTAGCTGCTTTTGTTACAGGGGGCCGATATTACAGCTATGCTGCGAAACCGGCCCCGGTTACAAAAACGGCCACCCCAGGGGTCCAAAACTGGCCCCCAACCGACCGGCCCACCGGGGAAACGCCCAACATCCACAACCGCCAGTCTGGCCCTGGCTGGTCTCACCACACCTTGCTGTCTAAGAGTACTATCTTGAGGTTTAGGAGTCTGCTTCTAGAGTATGCAGTCAGGTAAAACCTTGTGGGCTACACAGTGAGCTCATGAGTTGCCAGTATAGGGTTTAAAGGATGTCAGCATGGCATTTGAGATGGACACCTCTGAGTCAAGTCTTCTGATGCAATTTAGAACAAATGAGTAACAACACCAGCTCCAAGGGATATTGTTGAGATGACACCCTTTGTGATCCCTGGTTGCGAATGAATGTGGAGGATAATCCGTCCACATTTAATAAGAAATCGCATTGGATCAGAATGCATGAAATGTGAAATGATGAATCTGTGAGTTATTTGTCCACAGTATTTAGAGGATGCTACATGTAGGGTACTTGGTGCCTTTCAAAATGTATTTAGGTTTAGGTATAACTCAGTAGTAAATTCAAATTCCAGGCCGTTGCCAAGGAAGCCATGATTATCATGTCCTTTAAGGAAGTGCAGTTTAGTTGAAGCAGGCGTTGAAGTACTGCATTGAGTCTAAAACTAGTCCTAGTGAAACAAACTTCCCCTTACTACATGTATCCTGAATGAATATGGTGGATGGAGGCAGGCATTGAGGGTGATTGCTTTGCACTTGTGGTACTTCTGGTATCTATAGCTTGAGAGACTTTGATGGAAAAGTTTCCCACACGCCATAGAACGTTCTGTAGACCTTAAGGTGTTTTGCTAAGTTTGAATTCAACAAAACACATGGAGTTGACGTCTAGTGTAGCGGAAGTGTGTCATACAAACTGTGACCTCTGCTCTTGCTTCTAACAGTATCAACCCAAATAGATGCTCCCATTAATGCCAGAATCATTCAAACAGGTAGAATCCTGACCCACTGTGGAGCTCTTGCGAAGTAAAATAACTCCAAGAGGTTAGGAGTGAGAAGAACATTTTACCCTACACAGTGGCATATCTGACTTGGAAACGTTCAATGCTCATGTCTGGTCATGCAGGCCTATAGGGAGTTATAGCCATTGCTTGCCATTTTTGAGAAATTGAATTCATTTAAGGGTGGTAAGAGACTAATGCATGGATCAGGGAGAACATTACACAATCAATGAAACACAAGAGACTGTAGCATGGCACGTATTAATTGCACTATAGTTTTGTCCCTTTCTCATCACTGCGGCTGCAGTCTGCTCTTGGCTCGTCAACAGGCTCGTACATGAAGGGAGACTTTTCTATATCTAAGAAAGGCAATAGAGTCAGAATGAAGTTAGACACATCCTACAGCTTATCTATCTGCCACATGTTGTTATTTTTTTCACTATGACTTTCTTCCGATCTGTTCTATCGCGCATAGTACTGTGCAAGCACTCTGGTGACCTCTCTCGGTTTGGTATGATTTATAAGAAGTTAATGATGTTTATGGTAATGATACTTGACTTTCACTGGGCTCTACTGGTCTCAAGAGGCTCCACCAAGTCAAGGAATCCCTGGATTTGCCTCTAGGTCAGCTCATCTTAGTTAGTGTCCGATTCTCTTGGCAATTTAACTAAATTGAGATGTATTGCTGAGTGTGACGAGTCGCTGGTAGACTAATGACAGCATAACCTGTACTTCTTGATAGTTTCCCTAGGCATTTAACACATGCAATGGCGGTTCAAGGAGACACCGGAATCTGGAAAAAGACTGCAGTGTTGAAACAAAAGATGAGGAGGGAATTCCCATCATTGCTATCTACCCTGGACAAGTCGAAAGCACTGGTTCACCTACCCTCACTAGTCCTAGCAATTCATCAGTAACACTCCATGATGCGGATGTGGAAAGCTGCAGATGTATGGCCAAAGTGAGTGTATAAGTACTAGCCATTGAGTGAAGGAGTTGGAATGCCTTATTAAATAGAGGGTTTTTCAATGATTTGTTTTTTAAGCAGTGTTATTAGATAAGTAGCCACATGGTATGGGTCCCGTCCCACCTGTACAGTACATGATAATCAATATTTGACTCCCACCCAGCCAGTCTAGCATTTCACGGAATTTTAACATTTAGGTTCATGGCAAATGTAAAAACTATCCACCTTGCTGTGATCACAGGTATCCAAAGTGGAAGGTTTAAGATCAGATAGTCTTCGCTTATTATGTTGCAGTGGACCTCAGCCCTTCTTAATCCCCATGTGCCGAATCTGTTCACCAAACAGCAAGTGACAGATAATAGTGACAGATCATAATATCCCAGGTCCTGCTCTGTCCCCTTGATGAAAAGTTGTGCAGTGAAAAAAGGTTGACCTAGGTTGCATGGTGAATCCTAGTAGGGAAGTGGCTTCACAAGTGGTCCTGTTGTGGTTGGAAACCCATTGCAACATAGTAGAGTGGGCAATAATGAACTGTTCAACACATCATGAGCGTGGGTGCACAAAGTTACAGACACGGGAAAGCACACAGCCACACACCCTGAGGTTTAGGGCATCAGCAGGACTTCAGATTTAATTAGCCTGCAGATGGTGTGCTAGTTGGGTTGTTTGACCGAAGCCATCTTGGGGACTATTCGGAGATTCAGCATGCTATGAGCAGAGATTCTCATGAGGTGTCTGTAGGCAAGTTTCATTATTTGGCCTAACCATGACGTAGGTCTCTAGTACCCACAGTACAATTTCGATAAAAGGATTTCAAGATTTGAAGATAAAGAAGATTACCACATCTGTGCTACATGTGCAGCCATGTGTGTGTTGGCTTCATAGTATGGTTTCGCCCAATGCCTTTGCACTGCCTACTTTCATATTAACCATCGCCAAGAGGGCGTACCTCTGGCCATCCTTTATTTCCTTCTCTCTATGGATAAATCTCCCTTGCAAGTATTCACTCTCACCTTCCTTGGTGCTGATTTGCTTCCTTCCCACCTCTCTTAGGTGTTGGGTTTTTATCTTCCTTTCTTATCTGACCTGTGTATTTGTTTTGCACTCTCTGGTCATTCGTCCTACCCGCTTAATGTACTTTTTATGTTTATGTGGTGCCAGAACCTCATGGACCTGCTCTGCTCCTTTGTTGAGACTGCTGACTTGTTATATATAGCGAGTGAGTCAGAAGAGTTGTCAACAAAACCTATATAGTGACACCAGCGCGTACTGTTAAAAATCACCACTGTGTAGAATGAACCTTTAAAAACATCCAGTCGCTTCCATCTCTTCGCTAAATATCATTGTGCTAAGGGAACTTTCGCTCAATTGATAAGGAAGACGTACTCATTGAATATGGCCAATACTTTTCTTCTACATATACCTTAATTTATGGGGCGAAATCCATTGATGAAAAGTGTTTTTATGAATCTAGTGAATGTAACTTTTACCTAAAATATTATATTGGTTTTTTTTCTCATTATTTTTCTTCGCAGTGTCATTAAAGCCGTGTGAAGTTGAGCTGGAAGCCGGGTTTTGCCGACTGCTCTGCCTCACCCTGCACTGTGGTGAGATACAAGAAGCTTGGTTGACTAGGGACAGGAAGCCCTTGGAGATGTTAGTCACTCCCCCACCTATCCCGCCCTTGGGGTGGGGCCTAGCAGGGCTACGCTGTCAAGTAAAGGCTCAGACACATTGCATGACTAATCTCGCATAGTTCCCGCCTTTTCCCAACTGTGGTGAGACGCACATAGGCCCAGCGATCATGAGGATTATTGAATGACGCAGCCATCTGTTGCATGAGAGAGGGAGACATTTCTCCACCACCCTGAAGAAAGGGAGACCATAAGTAGGTCCGCTGTGTTCGAATCCGAAGAAATACTCGCATCTGGAAGGCATCGCTTTAGGAGAGGCGGGAGCTTTGTTTGGTTGTGGTCGGATGTTGTCAAATGACGTTATCTGTTGTTTGCAAAGCACAGAGCTGCCAATGTTGTGGAAATATAGTGCTGCTGCTATGAGCTGGAGACTGCATGAGTGCGGTGAGATGAGTGCGGTAGGTGCTGTCCTGTGTGGGAATAATTGGGGGTGGTTTGTGATGTGAAGTGTCTTGTCAGTCATCTTACAGGGACATGTCTCTACAGATAAGCATGCTAGAGTGGTTTTAGATCCATATGGATAATGTGGTTCAAAGAGAGGTAATAGAGGTGTGGTTAGAAAGGTCGGAGTGATGCATGAGATGTGCTCTGAGGTTATGGTGGGGGTCTGTTGCTGCAGCTAAGTGTGCGAGTGTTGTTGAGGGGTTTAGGTGAACAGAGTATTCAATAGATACAAGCCCTGCTTTTTTGAATGCCATTTCAACCACACCTTGTTTGAATTTATATGTCCAGTTATAGACCACGAGTCATCAGTGTCACTGGACCAAAGATTCATGGGTAGCAAACAAAAGTGCAAAACTCTTAGATGGCAGGCTCTTTCCATCTCTGTAATTGTTTAAAAAAGTTTTGCAACTACACAGTACATGAACGTCTACGTGTAACAATGTTGAGAAAAAAGTAAATATAGGTTACTAAAAAAAAATCAAAAAGTCTTTTTTTTTTGGGAGAATTGGGAACTATCATAATTTCATAAATAATATGTTTTTGCAGACAATTTCACCAATAGTTGCAGTTTTGAAATGGTGATAAACTTGCAGCTTAATGTCGGTGTAGTATTTGACACTTATGGAAACGTTCGGAGTAAGGATTATAAATGTGAACACCCCTTTTCCTTAGGGCTTTTTGGAAGGTGAGAGGGTGTTATAACTAGTTCCTAAGGAATGCCACAATTTATTGTTTCAGACCAAAATGTAGGTATCGCGTAGGCCAGATTTGTAAAAATTCGAAAACTCTTCATGGACCTGAGACCATTGAGTCTCACTCTACCCTTATAAGGGGCAGAGTGAAGACTCATCTGAACCTCTCTTTTCATTTATCTTTACCACACTCTCTATGAGTGTGCATGTATTTTCCTATGGTCAGCCAGGTGGCTTCTTCACTTTCCGCCACCTCCTGTGCTCTCCATATTCTCGTCTATTGCTTCCCTCCCACCCTTTGGCTTTTGATTCTTTTTTCACTTTCTAAAATATAAGCACACCTCCTGTTACTCCATCCACCTTTGATCGCTGTTACCCTTTCCACTCGTGGCATTTACTCCACCACCCTACCAACTCCACTATTCCTCCCCTGCCCACCCCATCACAGAATTTTTATTTTATTTACTTTTTTGGAGGCCGGTAGCTTCAAATTGCTGCCACCACACCCCCGGACTGAAAATGCACTTAAAAATGTGTAACATATCTATTTTTATATCCAGCTCCAAAATTGGTGTCTCCCGACATAGAGCAATAGATAAATTACGGCTGTGCCATGGCATAAGTGAGCTGATAAGGAACAGCTGGGCCTTGTCTGACTACCCCATTTTTTGCTGTACATAGTAATTGCTCCCACCTGCAACAGCCATATAGGATTTAGTCACCCTGCTGACTCCCACCCATCTGCATTACCTATAACATAGAACAAACATCCAGGCATTTCCCTGCATCTTTCCCTTGCTTCTAGCATTATAGAAACTTTCAATGACCACATGGGACATGCATAATATATAAATAATTTCGAGTATATTTTGCAGACCTATTTACCACACCTTCTCCTCCATCAGGCTGCTAGGTGCTGTGCCCCAGAACAAGACAAGAATGCCCCTCTGGTCTTTTACAAACGCCACCGAAATGCTTAGCACTTAGGATCACAACAAATACGCACTCTGGGGACCATGCACTTCCCCATCGTGAAGCAAGCTACTCATCCGACAATGTGTAGGCATGCCATAATGTTGTTTGAAGTGGTGCATACATGCTACTGTTCAATTCAATAAGTCATCAGATACGGCTGTTGTGCTTCTCTCATATGGCACTCTGTGGTTGGGGCAACCTCTCACAATGGAGAAACTATCACTCATCATTGATGGCTCTTCAATAAGGGTGTCAAGTCCCAGCCCTGCCTCATGCGAGCCCAGCATAGTGCCCGTTGCCCCTAACCACTGTGCTCTATTGTAGGTCGAGGACGGAAGGCTGGCTTGCCAGCCGGAAGTCGAAGATTTAATGTCTTTCAGTAGGGTGCTTAAACCCTCCTCTCTCCTCGTCTCTCCTCCATTGGCTGGCTTCCTAAACGGAGGCCAGCCATTGGAGGAGAGAGGCGTCACTCGAAAGAAGCTCCGTCTCTTTCGGATTCGGGGGCGTGTTCGTTCTGTTCTTTCCACTTTTCAGCCACGCCCCTTTTTAGAACGCCGAACACGCCCCTGAATCTGAAAATGTACGGAAGCTTGCGTCTGCCATTTCGGACGTGTCCCCGGGATCCGAGATTTTGCGGTGAGTGCTGTGCCTCCCCTTCCCCAAAGATGGGCGGCTGTGCCCGGCCCCCGTCGTGGCTACGTCCGTCATGGGGGAGAGCAGCTCCCGGGGACAAGGGGAGTGGGCATTTAGTAATGTCTGCCCAGAGCAATGTGTAGGCGCTGGCCGGGACCCGGTCCAACTCGGGCACCAGGGTCGCCGCCGCTGCTGCTGGTCGTTTGGGTGCTTGTCCTGCGTGGTATCGGGGTGGGGGATGATAGTGAGTCTTCTTTGCCTCTCTCCTCTATTGGGATTGACTGCCGGTAGCTCCCGCCACGCAGGGGGATGCGGCCCCCAACTGGGACGCGGCCCTCACCAGCAGGCCATGGTATCGGGGTGGGGGATGATAGTGAGTCTTCTTTGCCTCTCTCCTCTATTGGGATTGACTGCCGGTAGCTCCCGCCACGCAGGGGGATGCGGCCCCCAACTGGGACGCGGCCCTCACCAGCAGGCCACTTCCAGGGTCCTGGCCCCAAGCCTGCCCTCACCTTCCTCTCGGGGGTGAGGCACAGGGTTGCACTCGGAGGAGTGGAAGGAGCAAGACGGGACTGTTGAAGGGGGAGGGGGGCACACCAGTTGCGGGCTCCCCCACATCCCAGTGTTACCCGACTGGTCCACGGCACCTTCCCCGCTGTTCAGCTTTCCCCGCTGCTCGTGGCACCTCAGCCTCGCAACCACTCCATGACACCTTCCTGGTCTGTGCACATGGCGATGGGGTGGGGGGGGAGGTAGCGCTTCTTTATCCCTGTTCCTGCCAGGCACGCTACCCCTGCCTTTCCGGTGCGGCGGGGCAGGCAGCGAGGTTTGTTCAATGAAGTTTATTTCAGGTCCGGCCGCCAGCATATCATCCGACGCCCCCGTGCCAAATGCCCATGGTGAGTTGCTTGGGTCTCAGGCGTTTTTGCCGGGAAGCGCAATGAGAACTCTGATAGATTCGCCCTTTATGCTCTGCATAGGCGACTGGGAAGTTTATAACTGTCACGGTACAAACTAGGAGGCCAACGATTAGACGACAGTCATGGCGGGTATTTATGCGTGGCGCTGCCCGTAGCCGGTTTTGGACGTACAGGGAAATTTACTTATTCTTATATGCATAGGCGCTATGAGACCGCGCTGAAAAGTAAAGGCCACAATACATGACTAGGTAATGCCTTGAGCACGGTATTTATTTATCTATAGGTCCAGTTTTGTATTCGGGATGCGTGCTAAGAAAAAGGGAGCGCTTTCAATTGGAAGTCGTGTTTAACCTTAAGTATGAAAGCGCGCTCACAACCGAGCACTTCTAAGAGAAATATTATTTGGCTTATGCCTCTTACACAATCTGCATGCGCCTGGGCAAATCACTTATTCTCCCTGTGCCTGGCAAAAATGAATGTGTGTACACTGTAACTTAACTGGTGCTATTTAAAGTGCTCTGATCCCTGTTTCGGATCGCAGTTAGTTGGTGAGGCCACTGAAGCATTACAAGTTGGGGAGACTATGTAAAAGGAACCACCTTTCATGGTGTACAGAAATAAGTCGTTTCAACACGAACTTTAGCAGTAATAAGTTGAGAAAGGGTTTCTGTGTTCGGGGAAGAGGTTTGCAGGATCCACGTGTTTATTGGTGCCTAACTAAGATGCACTAGAAACTGGATAATATTTGAAGGTGTCTGCATAGCCAGGAGTGGTAAGCTAATATTTGTGATGGTTGAGCTAAAATGATCAAGATGTCAATCATTTTAGTACAGTCGATGTAAGAGCTTTAAGATCTCTGAAAGTAAGTTCTCATTTCATATAGTAATAATTGAAGCAACGAACTACAGGAAAAACATGCATGATATATTTACACATATAGAAATGTGAGAATACTTTTGTGTTGAGTCCTCGAATTGGAGAGCACCCAGTCGTTGCCATTTTATGCTTGTCCTCGAGGAAGGAATGGTACCGGGTGGATTTGGTACTGCGACAAAACATTAATTAGGGACCGGGTGAACAGCTTTGTCACGGTGTGGCTCTGTGTGTGTGTGTGGCTCTCTCTGTGTGTGTAGCTCTGTCTATATGTGTGTGTGTGTGGCTCTGTGTGTGTAACTATAAGTGTGTGCGTAAATCTGTGTGTGGCTCTGTGTGTGTGCCTCTGTGTCTAGGTGTGTGTATGTAGCTCAGTGTGTGTATCTCTGTGTGTGTGTGTGTCTCTGTGTGTGTGTGTATGTGTGTCTCTATGTGTGTGTGTGTGGATGTGTGGGTGGTGCTGTGTGTGTGTGTACCTGTGTGTGTGTAGCTATGTGTGTGTAGCTCTGTGTCTGTCGCTGTGTGTATGTGGCTGTGGCTCTGTGTAGATAGCTTTGTAGGTGGCTCTATATGTGGATGCCTCTGTCTGTGTGAGTATGGCTCTGTGTAGGTAGCTCTATGTGAATGCTCCATGTAGGTAGCTTTGTGTGGGTAGCTCTGTGTTGATGTAAATGCAATAAGTAATGCATTTGCGAACAATAAACATATTAGCATTGTAAATGACAATGCCATTTCTTTAACGATTAAGCTATTGCCTATGTAAATGACAAGGCCATTTATTAATAAACATTTTTTTTAAAAAAGCAATGCCAATAGCTCTACCTTTAATAATGCGAGACCATTACATTGTAAATGCTTGTTACATTTAGCAGTGTTTGTGCAAGCATGACTTATGCTTTCAAGAAGTCTGGCAGTGCACAGGTCAGCCCTCTCAGTCTCTCCAAGCTCCTGATGACAGGAGGGGGCTGAGGAGACTGACCTATGATCCTCTACAGGGTGCTGTCTAAGAACGCATCACTCTGTAGGTAGATGTCTGGATTGTGCATGTGTGAGGGGCATAATTCAACAATGGCACAATCCATTGGATTTAGCAGTCATACTGTGCCTGTCTCAGGTAGCACAGTATATTGCTACAATTGGGCTGTCAGGAAACACACCAGAGTATCCCGATTCCCAGTGAAAATCCACACAGAACCGCATGGGCAGGATCCCAGGCCTCTCTCGACCCTTGAGTGGGATGGATGTTAGCCCTTTCAGAGGCTGGGAGAGGGCTTGAGGTAGGTTTTTCTCTTGACGTTGCTTCACTGTTTGGTTCCACGTTTGTAGCATGTCTTGCTACACCCTATGTCCAGTGCTCAAATTCTGGCATGCTACTGCAGTGGAGGAGTCACCCCCGTAAGTAAAAAAAAAAGTAATTCCTAAGTTGTTGTCTGTGCATTTTTGAGAGTGTGTGAGAGTGAATATATGAATGTGAGTGTGTGCAGGGGCAGCCGCGGCCCATGCAGGTAAGAGCGGTGGGGTCAGGTGGGGGGGATTTTGACAGATGATGACGAGGGAAAATTATTTATTTATTTATTTTCCCTCAACGGCGTCTGCCGAAATCCCCCACCCCCCACACCGACCCAGCCCCACCTCACTTACCTGCACGGGCCACAGACGTGCAGGAGATTGCATGTGTGTGTGTGAGAGAGAGAGTGAGTGAGAATCCGTGTCTGTGTGTGTTTATGATGAAAGTGAGGCATGTAACCAAGAGAGAAAGAGAGAGTTTACCTGAGACCGAGTTAGAGTGAGTAAATGAGGGAGTGAGAGTGTGTGTGACAGGTTGAGTGCCGAAAGTGAGAGTGAGTGAGACAGAGTGAGTATGAATGAGCTAGAGATGGAGATGAGATAGAACTGTGAAAGAGAGCAAATGTGTGTTTGAGTGAGAATCAGTGAGTAAAGGTAACATAAGGGGTATTAGAGACAGTGAGTGTGTGTGAGAAACAGAGATGTACATAGATCAATGAGAATGAGTGTGTAAGAGTGAGCGCGTGTGTGTGGGAGTGTTAATGTGTGTGAATAAAAGTGAATGAAAATGAGTGAGAATTAGTGAAAATGAATGAGAATCAGTGCGATTTAATGAGTGACTCAGAGCATATGCAAGTGTGTTTCTTAGTGTTTGTGAGTGAGCCTGTGAGTGTGTGTAACTGAGAGTGATTGAAAGAGTGAGAAGGAGTACGTGAGAGAAGGAGGCAGGGGGAGCAAGTGAGAGGGATGTGAGGTACTAAAAGTGAATGAGGCAGTGTGAGTGACTATGAGTAAGATGGAATGAATGTATGCATGAACATAACATAATGTAGAGTGTGTGTGCGGGTGTGTTTTTCTGTGTTATGTGTGTGAGAGTTGTGCTTACAATGTCAAGTTGTGGGAAGAGCTAGGCTTCATTGGAACACCATGCATGTACTGGAATAGTTCATTAGTGCCTTTTCAGAACCTGTGGCCTTTTATCAAATTCATAATTAGTTCTACTTTAAAATTCTAATTTGAACCCGTTTTTTACAAAGTGGTCTTGGGGTGGAGAATCCCACTTCTCCCACCCACACCACACGCCCCCAGCCCTCCAACAAGTTGAGTTTATTTCTACGCTCGGTCCCTGGTGTAATGCCCTAGAATCAGTTAGCATTCTAGTGCTAACTCTGTATCTACATTTAACACCCACCCACCACTGATGTCACTGGTCATGTGACACAGCATCAATAAAAGAGGCCGAGCGCACATGCTCTGGGCCAGTTGCACCATACCTCCAGTGTGTCCTGTGTCAGTGCTTGTGTGCTGTCAGCATGAGGGCCTAGGGCCCACCACAGCCCTTTACAATGGCGACGAGGGTAGCTGTGCCCCAGCGTGCCAGCTAAAAGAAACATCAAGAAAAAGGGGAAGAGAATGCTGCTCGCCTGAGAGCACCCCCTGCGAAGAATTGATCCGGCCGCCGAGAGGCCCACGAGGCGTGTGTCGAGCCCCGGGCCTAGAGGAAAAGGAGAAGGTGACCGAGAGCCCACCCCGCACCTCTCCAGCCTGCCATGACCCGCCCTGCCGTGGCGGTGCCCTAAGACGACGAAGAAACCATTGCGGTGCCCACCCGCGGAAGAACAGGCCCGTCGGCCGAAGGTGAGCCCCAGACTGTGAAGCACCAAAAGCGGAGCCCACCCGCCATAGACTATGAACATCTAATGTGCCTCCTGAAATGCGAGCGGCACTCAGTATTGGCCCCCGTAATTAAGACAAGGCTCGTGGAGCCCACCCGTGGCCTGCCTGCAGCGTCCCCCGCCGCGTGTGTGAAGTGCTGCGGCGGGGGAATGAACTTGAAAGAGAGCGCCCGCAGCGTGTGACGAGCTGCCGGGCGCCTAATAGTTGAAGCGGAGCCCACCCGCAATTAATTTAGCCATCAGCGGAGCCCACCCGCAATTCACCATCAGCGGAGCCCACCCACAATTAATTTAGTCATCAGCGGAGCTCACCCGCAATTAATTTAGTCATCAGCAGAGCCCACCCGCTGTATAGCGCTGTCACCCCCACCCCGCGCGTGACGTGTAGCTGCGGCGGTGGGGTAAAGGAAAGGAGAGATCCAGCAGCCGGGAAACGAAGCGCCAAGCCCCCCTTGCGCAGCCTAAAAGAACAAACTCACCGGAAAGGAGAGGCGGTCCAGCGGTGACCGCCTGCCTCGCTCCCTCTCAGGGTGGAAGACGCGGCTGCTCCGGGCGCGTGTAGCTGAAGTTTGGGACAGCCCGGAGTCCAATGAAACTCGGGGACAGCAAGTACGAGCGCCGCGGCGTAAACTGAGCTGCCAGGACCACTGATGTTGTAGCAGCACTACCCTCTAGTGGCCGATTCACGGCAGCGCATTCTGGGAGACCAGACAGTGAAAACAGCACCGCAAGGACTGGCCAAGAGAAGCCAATAAACTCCTCTAGCAAAAACGGAGGTGAAGAATGTGCATACATGCACACACAAGGAAGGAAACAGTGCACGTCAGGGAGTACACTAAAGGACTTGGGCTAGGGAGAGACAAGACAATACTGTACCAGAAGGGAGCAATGCAACTCAGGACATTGGGACACGATAGAACACGCAGACAGCAGCACAGGACAAGGGGTTGGCAGCACACAATAAAAAGACCCAAGCAGACTAACGTTCCCCAAGCAAGAGTCTACACAAGCCAAGGAAAAGTTTTCAAAGGACAACAAGCCTGCGACAAGCCAAGGAAGTACCAGCTGCCACACAGTGACTGACCATAGCGCAGGAACACCCTGATGTCACAAGTGACGCACAGAGACTGGTAGAGAACCACCTGCTGGCAGGTGGTTACTCGCAAGGAGAGAGAAACGTGCCACAAAGCACAAGGAAGGTCTGCAGTAAAAGACTACGAAGGGCAGCAACCTGCCCGCCGTCACGTCCAAAGAAGTTTACAAGCCATCACACCGCCGAGGAAGAGAAAAGGTAAATGCGCAGCAGCGCGCCAGAAGCACAAAAGAGCGTGAAGGCAACCCTAAGAACGCGCCAGAGACCCCAGAAGCGCGTCAGGAGTGCAGTGACTCCTCACAAGATATTCAAGAAAACGCGTGACAAGTGCGTCCACAAGAAGATCACAAGAATCACAACTAGCACCAAACAGAAGAAGCAAGACCAGAAGAACGTCAACGGAGTGGTGACGCAACCCTCCAGAAGCAAACACCCAAGAAGCATCTACACCACGCCAGAAGAGAAGACAGCGATGCCTAGTGGCCACAGGCCATCGCTGCAGTAGAATGGCGAAAGTAAGAACACCACACACGAACCAACGATGGTTCTAGAACCCAGCACCAGGAAGTGCGAAAGCGCATGACGCAAATGCGCAGCAGTGCGGACAGCACTAGCCCAAAGCAGCAAGTCACAAAGAAGACACAAAGAGCGCACCCAGTTGCGCACCAAAGCAATCAAACAGAGATGAAAAGAAAATGGTTGCGCAGTCAACCCGCAGCATTGAAGAATCCGCACAACAGCAACATGACCACTCAGCATGCATGGTCACCAAGCACCAAGAAGCTCAGCACCACAAATCTTACCTGCCAGACCTCGGCAGAAGGGACCAGCACGGTGTCCAAGAAGTTCAGACAAGGCGCGGTCCGAGGACCTAGACCCACGAACTTCAACCACACAAATTAACGAAAGCGATAGGAAGAAGATGTGAAGGTCGTGACGCTAACCCTGGAAGTGGGTGACAAGAAGACAGTGTCCTAGGACTAGGACAAGACCAGGAAGACACATGCAGAGTGCGCGCGCTGCATGGAGAAGCCTGGCCAGAGAAGATGAAGAAAAGGGGACCAGGGTACGTCGCGAGAAGAGGAGAAGAGAAGAAGAAAGATCGGAGTGGCATGCCGCCACCGAAGAAAGGAAGAAAAGAAGAAAGGAGAAAGAACAGAGTGGCCACCGCCACTAAGAAGAAAAGAAGGAAGAAGTAATCAGAGTGGCACGACTGTCAGGTTAAGAAGAAGGAAGAAAGAACAGAGTGGCCGCCGCCACTAAGAAAAGAAGAAAGAAGCCACCCCTGCGCAAAGTAGGAAAGTAACAGGCACCGGAACACCTGAGTGCAATGGAAGACAAACCTGGCAAGAGCACCGGCAGCGCCGAACAGAGACAACCACCTACGAGCCATCCATCCACATGGCGATCGCAGAAGAGAGCAAGATAGACTGTTGGCGACATCTACCCCTGGGGTTTGAGCGGAAGATTGGATGGCGAGACTACTCAGGACTCCGGAAGTGGAGGACCTGACCTACCTCACACCAGCCCGTGGCAAACCAGTATCAGAAGCCTCAAGGGACTCTGGTGGCAGCAAGTCCCGCACGGGAGACAGATCTACAGAAGCACGTTTGCAGGACCCAAGAGGATGAAAGCCTCGCGAGCAATGAGAAGAGTCAACAACTCAACCTTCAGGTGGAACTAGGACACAACGGTGAGGCTCATGGAGCGCCCTGCTCACGGCCCGAAGGCTATGGTAGAGCAACGCGACCAAAAACACCAGTCCAGTGGAAACCTGGCAAAGAGGTCCTCCCGGACATCTTGTGGCAGAAGAAAACCGGCGAGAGGGGCATCCTAGTGAGAGGGATGTTCGCACCTACTCTTTTCACCTGCCAAGAAACACACTGAAGCCTGCCTGGAAACATCACGCAACCAGCATGGAGAAAAGAAGCCGGAAGACAAACAACAACCATGTCATCCATCTCTCTTTAACTATTCATCACCAAGAGAGCAAAGCAAAATGCAGGGCTGAGAACAGCAGACAGACAGCACAGACAAAGAATGAACCCTCCGAACAACTGCGAATCATGCCACCAAGAACTGTTAATCCAGAACACAAGAACTATACTGCCTGCGGTTTGCAAGCAGCCAAAGAGACTCGTTTTGAAAGCGCAAGTCCAATGTTATTTTCTGTGTTTTCTTTCCCCCCACAGGTTTTTGGACTTTTTTCTGTTTGGGTTAATTTTTAACCAATTTGGGGAGGGATGTAATGCCCTAGAATCAGTTAGCATTCTAGTGCTAACTCTGTATCTACACTTAACACCCACCCACCACTGATGTCACTGGTCATGTGACACAGCATCAATAAAAGAGGCCGAGCGCACGTGCTCTGGGCCAGTTGCACCATACCTCCAGTGTGTCCTGTGTCAGTGCTTGTGTGCTGTCAGCATGAGGGCCTAGGGCCCACCACAGCCCTTTACACCTCGAATTCAAGGCAAGAATTTGCCCGCCACATTCAGATCTCACTAACCACCACCGCCCCTCACCTTCCAAAGTCCCTCAATACCTTCATTTCCTCTAATCATCTCTCTAGTCGGGGCTGATCCTCCTTCCAGGCCCAGACTCTAAAGCTTAGCTCCTAGAAGCACCACACATACGCCTCAGTCACCGTCTATCCCAGAGTCCTTCGCTTCGGTGATTCAGCCCCTGCCAGACACCAGAAATGACTCAGTGAGCATCTCTCCTCTGAATGAAGCAGCTGGAACCAGCTTCCTGCAGGAAATGGTCATTTATCAGAGCGGCAGGAAACCAATAACACTCGGACTCCACTGAATTTAATAAGCTCTCCGCCTCCATTACCAGGGTGGACGGCTGCTTGAGCATGGCAGCCGGCGCCGCGCTGAGCTGGGCTTCAGTGCGCTGTTAAATCTCCTGGCTTCATTTTAGAGGTTATAGTATGTAGTGTTCGAATGGCCGCAGCTAACTTGGTCGTTTTTTTCTTATTTTCTTTTCAGTCTATACCAGGAGTCTCCAAAAGGGTCCTGGCGGGCCGGATCCATGCCAGATTTTTGAAATAACTACATGTATCTCAATGGGGATATCCCAAAAATGTGGCAAGGATCCGGCCCTCCAGGACCAGTTTGGAGACCCCTGGTCTATACCATACAAGGTGTCTACCTAGCCAGCTTGGACATTAATTGAGGTAGAAATTGCTACTGCTGGTTACTAGCCCTTGAGTCATTTGGCATGGTCTTAGATGCTACCCCTGGTCTCAGAGGTAATGACCTCTGCGGCAGGAACAAAAGTTGATGTGAGTTTTACGAACCCTGTAGTGCTCCTTCAATACTCATTCTCATAATCTGTCAGCAGCAAATAGAACACTGCAGGGTTACGTGGGGAACAATTGGATCAACCCTATGATGTTCATGGTCCCCAAATTATTGATGTCACTCAACCGCTGTTATCTTAGTGACTCGACGGGCATGTTAACAAGCGTTTGCAATGCAATAAGTCTCGAATTTGTGAGAGTTTAAGCTCTTGGTATTGTAAATGACAATACCTTTTATTTATCTGTTTTGATAATTAACACATAAATAAAAAGCATTGTCATTTACAATGCCAGTAGCTCAACTGCTTGTAAATGCAAGCCTATTTAATTTCAAAGAAGCGGCCGCCATTGTCCCGGGCTGCTTGGAAAGTGGAATCACACATGGCGCGCTGAATGTTGCAGTAAAACATGTCATGCCTGCAGTAGGAGAAACTCATTAACCCCTTCTGTGCTGATGACGAGCCCAGGCTCGTCATGCAGCACGGTGCTCGTGTGCTGGTGACGAGCCTGGGCTCGTCATGAGCCGTGGAACGCTCACACGCGGGGCTAATTTCCCCGCTGTGCTGAGCGTTCCATTGCGCGGGCGTGGTCATGACGAGCCCAGGCTCGTCACCAGCACACGAGCACCGTGCTGCATGACGAGCCTGGGCTCGTCATGAGCACAGCGGCGCCGTGCGCGGCCCCCGTCCCCCCGCGCTGTGGGGAAATTAGCCCCGCAGCGAAGGGGTTAAAGAAAATAGTGCTCACAGACTAAATAAGGCATACCCTGTAACAACAGAAGTAAAAGGGCCAGTCCTCATGTGAGGTTAGAAATGAAGACAAGGCGGTACTAAGGAGGGACTTAAAAGCCTAATAACGAATAAAGAAGCAGTATTTACAAAGGACGATGACACAGGTCAATGAAAAATATGGGCGTAGAGTGGGCAGAGTTTCAAGTTCATACTCTAATACAGCATGCCTCGCAGAACAGCGTATGTGCTCGACCTAAAAAGGGAATCACTGGTAGGATGATACCTATGAAAGTCTGGCATGGATGTGGGATAACCAGCCACATATTAGGTTCGACCCAGCATTTAATGACATCGGCCTATCAACTATCCCTCTATTTCCCTGTCTGCTATTACCAGTCTGTACATTACTTGAGGTTGCTAGACTGAATGTTTGTCAAAGAATCGCAAACACAGGCCTATCAACATGAATGCAGACCTTTCTCCTCTAATATCCTTCTCAATTCAAATAACTGACTAGCATATCCACTGCTCTAATTACTTCCATATTTGACTATACTAAGTAACTACTAATCCTGTATGGGTTCTGGAGTAGTGTGTTACTCGCTGAAAAAAAGCTCTTTAACACCTCAGAGCAAGCGCTATATAAATGCCAACCTTTTCCCTCTTCTATCCCTCCACTATCTTTCTCAATCCAAATAACTGACTAACATATCCACCACTCAAATTACTTTAATATTTCACTATACTAAATCACCACTAATCTTTTATGGGTTTTGGAGTAGTGTGCTACTCACCAAAAAAGTGCTCCAACACCTCATAAGGGGTAGCAAGCACCATATAAATGCAAACCTTTTCCCTCTTCTATACTTCCACTATCCTTCTCAATCCAAATAACTGACTAAAATATCCACCACTCAATTTATTTTCATATTTCACTATACTAATTCACCACTAATCCTTTAAAGGTGCCAGAGTAGCATGCCATTTGACGAAAAAGCGCTTCCAACGCCTCGTCAGGCAATACATAAAGCTGTCTCTTGCATCACTGTTGGGGAGCACCCAAACCATGTCTTTCATATGTGAGCTGATTTGAGTGATACCTGTAATGTTAATTTATTCCCATACTGATGTATTCAGTAAATGTTTAACTGTAACCCATGCATGACTGTCTTTTGTTGTCAGCAGTTGAACGCTTCTCATTAGTCGCATTGAGCTCAACAGTAATAACTTAAAGATGTTTTCATTATTTGAGCCCCTAACATCAGTTCTTTAAATGGGCCAGTACTGTCCGGCACTGAGTACCGGCACTTTTTAATTTTGAGAGGGAGAGTACTGACACTTCTCAAGAAAAACGTAATACTTTTAATTGGAGAGTACCGGCACTTCTCAGAAACAAGCAGGTACTCTGGTACAGAGTACCTGCACTTCTGTTTTAACATTTTAAGCACTGCTTATCATTTTTAATAGCTGCTGAATTGTTCTTTAGTGATTCGCAATCATGGGAGATACTTTTTCTAGCTTTTATAGGGTATACTTTTAATATAGCATGTTCCCAAGCCCCAGTCACGATTTGAGTGCAAATTCCGTTCAATTTGAGGGCGTCTGCTCCTGGGATTACAGCAGATAAAACCTTGTAAACTTCCTGTCAGCAAATAGCGCAAATGTGTTCTTTGCACGTATTGGAATAGGGAACTAGTATATGCTATCCCGTTGTATGTCGACTTCCCACTACCCGCCCACCTATGCCCCACCCCACCTCTCTTACCTGTATCGGCTGTGCCTGCAATAATGTAACATCTTGAAAAAATGTTTAGGGGTCGGCATCAGAAGCCATGTGTTCCACTATTGAGAAAGTGCCAAGTCCAGCACTATAACGAACAAGCATTGGCAAAGCCAATAGATGTGGCTTTAAAGTGCCACAACATGACTAATCAGAGATTCACAGATGCTGTTTTCAAGTTTTGCATACAAAAATCCTGTTTAGCACATTAAAATTATATATTTTTTGTCAATACCAGGAAAAAATAGTAGCAAAAAAGTAGAAGACAAGTAAATGAATGTGACAAACTGTCATAATATATTGTACTTTTTGGATGTAAAATAGACCCATATGCATTTTAATGAAAACACATCCCAGTGAAAAATGATATACTAAACAGTCAATATATATATTCGTTTTGTAGAGCGTTTAAATGTCTGGAGGCTTACTGGCAGTAAGTCTATCAGCAAAAAGCATTGAGAGTCCGGCCGGTTCAAGCTAGAACACTTACATTTTCAAGGACTTCCTATACTGCATATAGCTAGTCATAGATCGCAGATGACTGAGCAAGGAGATCCAGAGAGACGACTCCTGGAAAAAAAGTACAGCTGATTTGGCAAGACTTTATGGATCCTAGGAACGCACAGTCCCGAAACATGAAGGGAGCGCAGAGATCACTTAGGAATTGAGCAACTGAGAGTTGCAATATGAAAGAATGACTATTACATTCAAGAGTTTAAAAAAAAATGCAGAGACATTTGAACATGACATATTTGTGTATTGGAAGCCAACCAAGTTTCTCTAAATTATTGCATATTAGAGTAGCAAGATGGCGGCCGCTTAGTTGTGGCCGATGCGATGGTGTGGTGAGGGCTGATTGCGGAGTGGAGCCTAACGCTATGCAGTTCTAAATTTGCACCACATACCACCTTCCCGGTTTCTGCTGGATTTGTTCGGAGGAAAGCAGGCGCCTCACAGCATGATTACAACACTCTCCTGTCGCGGGTCAGCGTCCCGGCTGTTGCGAGAGTTATCGGCCGTGCTGGTTGCTCTCTCTCCCAGCTTGCAGCGTCAGACGTTCGCCGGAGGGCGGAGCCGCGCAAGAAGGATTCGGCTTTGCTGGAGCTTCGGGTGTAGAATGGAGTATCTTGACAATAAACATCCCGTACACCTGAGTGGGTTTGCGGCATAGAAAAGAGATTCTCGGGAGGTTATGGCTCCGAAGTTAAATCAAACTTCGAAAGCAGCAGCGGCTAAAAGGAGAAACCAGCGGGAGGAGGGCTCTGCAAGAGCTACAGGAGAACCTTTACCTGCACGGGAGAACATGAAAGGCAAGTAGCAGACTGCAGCTCGGACCAGGCAGACTACAGCCATGATACCCGATATGTTTAATAAAGTCGGTAAGGAGAAGGAGCCGGAGGCATTGCCCGGGACTGTAACAGGGGAGGTATCAGTGGAAATTAAAGCCCCCAACAGTATGACTGATTCTCAAACATTGCTTTCACCCCAGCTGGGGATGGATGATAAGTTGAATGGCAATATGGATGGGGTTCTGGATGGGGGTGTCCCCTTTGTAGAGGAGCTAATGGCTGATGCACATGGAGTTTTGAAATCGTCAAAAACAGGAATTATGTTTGAAGACTCTGCAGCATCTCTGAGAGAGATATCTGAGCATCTAGTCTTCTCTCAGCCTCAAGTACTGGAACAAGGTCAGAGCGATATTAAAGGAGGTGAGCAGCATGCTCTCCTGGAGCAAGGAGATGAGGCTGGAGGGAGTGGGGATGGAGCTCAGAGTGAAGCCTTCATTTCAGCATCGGATCGCGGAAAGTGGACTGAGGATGAGAAGGAGGGGGACTGTAGCTCCTTTGAGGACTCAGAGAGTGATCCGGAGATTGAAAAGCCGGCCACCGCAATGAAAGTACCTGTAGTGAGGGTAAAGGATCAGGGTGACCCCCAAGGCAAACTACAGTTAGATCAGCCCGTCCCTGCAAATGGTAATGCGGATATTGAGTTGGTTCAAATGACTTTGTTGGAGACAATCCATCAGGAAATTATTGCCCATAGGGAGGAGACACGACAAGAAAATCGGAAATCACAGGCTGCGTTGAGGAAAATCAGGGGTGTTGTCAGAAAGTTATCTAAGGCATGTGCGAACACTGGCGATAGAGTCTCTAACCTTGAAGATAGAATTGTCTCTACTGAGGCGGAAGTGGAGGTGGCTGTAGCTAAGGTGAACGCTCAAAGCTCTCAGGTTGTTGATATACAATGGAAGCTAGAAGCGATGGAGAACAGGCTCCGCCGGAACAACCTGAGGCTTTTGGGAATTCCGGAGGGGGAAGAGGGGTCTGATGTCAGGTCATTTATAATCAAACTTTTTGAAAAGGCATTCCCCGAGCTCACTAACTGGAACTGGGCCTCAGAGCTGCAGAGAGTTCACCGCACTCCGTTTAAAGTGAGCAGGAACTCAAAGGAAGGAGATAAACCCAGGGCAATATTGATCTTTCTTGGAAACTTTATCCTGCGCCAAGCAATTTCGGATCTAGCAAGATCAAATGCCAAAAGGAATTGTGATGGGTTTCAGTTCTTTGTAAAACCAGACTTCTGCCATGCGACGGTGGAGAGACGGTGGCGGCTAAGGTGTCTGATAAAACACTTTCAAGACAAGAAGCTTCAGACCTACTTAATAAACCCAGCGCAGTTGAAAATCATTAATGATGGGAAAACTGTATTCTTCTCCTCAGAGATTAAAGCGAAGCAATACTTGGACTCCTTAGGATGATAGGATATTTGGCTGAAATACAGCCCAATTGGGCTTCTGACATTTGATGATGGTCTGGTCGGTTCATGGACGTTGTTGATAAACTTGTTTAGGTGACTCACTAATTATGTATCATTAGATGTTTGGGCGAATTTGGTTTGGCTAGACTCCATGACTTGGGCAAACTGGGTTAGGTTAGTCTCCATGGTTTCTGGTTGGATATTGGGGGATCTGATTTAAACCAGCCTTCACCACACATCGCGAACCATCACATGCACAGACTAGGTCAGTGCGCTTCACAGAGTAGGGAGGGTGGTGGGTGGAGGGGGGCATGGGAGTGGGTGGTGGTGTGTGTGGGTGTCCGGGGGTGGGAGAGGGAGGGGGAGGGGAAGGTGGGGTGGGGTTGAAAAATGGAAAAAGGAGGGATTGGTGCAGTATTGGTAATGGACACAGAGTGTCAGCGAGGAAAAAGATTTCTGAACAGATTTTTGGTATAGGTTGCTTCACTCAATTTGATGGTACACATTAATATCTGTACAATGAATGTGGGGGGGTTAAACGACTGGAGGAAAAGACAGAAATTAGCATATGTGGTGAAACATAATAGAATAGATCCTCTCTGTTTGCAAGAGACTCACCTCCCCTGGTCAAAGAGAAATTTGCTTTTCATAAACGGATTTGAATTATTGGCCGGTACAACACAAACATCAAATATTAGAGGGGTCGCTATTTTAGGAAAGAAAAGTCTAGGAAAAGTTAGGAAAGTGAAAGTAGACGGCAATGGAAGATGGGTGATTATCGAGATGGAATTGGGCCTTACTATTTGTATGGTATATGGCTCTAATGAGGACAATCCGGAAATTTATGATTTTTTAAAAACTGAGTTAGCAAATTCGTCCTCTCCTTTGGTTTTTACAGGAGATTTAAATATTTCTTCTGAATGGGGGACGGGTATACTGTATAAGGGGAGAAAACCCAGAGTTTTTAAGGTGGTCCAGGCTATGATAGGCTCTCATGGGCTGCAGGATGTATGGCAAGCTAAAGAGCCCTCGAACGCAGTATATACTTACTTTTCTAATCCAGCTCAGAAATATTCAAAATTGGATTACTTTTTTGTTTCTGTGTCAGACTCTGAGAAAGTTAAGATATGTAGACTTCCAAGGGTTATTTCAGATCATAACCCCCGGATGTTAAACTATGATGTGGGAAGGTTGGAACGATCTAAAGCAAACTGGACGTTTGAAAGAAGACTGCTGGCAGATAGTAGATTTGTTGATCATCTGAATATTTGGGTTGGAGAATTTTTGCGGCAAATAGATACAGCACATCTCGGAACGGGGTCTGGGAGGCCTTTAAAGCTGCTTTAAGAGGAGAAACGATCAGTTGCTCTGCCAGGCTCAGAAGAGAAGATAGGGGTGAAGTAGAGAAATTAATGGATAAGCTCGTTATGGCGGAAGAACAACATATAAAGGATATTCAGGTGGTAATAGTGAGGCTGGTCAGAGTGTTTTGCTGGCAGTAAAAGAGGCGTTGCAGAAAGAGGTTACGCAGAAAGCAATTGGGGAGTACCATTCTTCGAGGGCAAAAAGATACAAAACTGGAGAGCAAGCTGGCAGAGTACTTGCCCTTCGGATAAGACAGGAAAGATCGAAGAACGCGATTGTATGAATAGAAGAGGAAGGGACAATATATACTGAGATAAAGGATGTTTTGATGGTGTTTAAAAACTCTATCAGAAATTATATGAAGAGGATCCTATCAATGACAATCAGGCGGAGGGGTGTATTGATAGTGGCCCCTGTTTGGATGATGTAACAAGAGCAGCCCTCGATAAGGATATTACGTTTGCTGAAGTCTTATCTGCCCTGCGAGAGTTAGCGCCAGGGAAAGCATCTGGCCCTGACGGGCTCCCCTTGGAGGTGTATAAAGCAATGGAACGCGAGATTGTTCCTCTATTAGTAGATTTATTCAATGGGATATTGTATTCGGGGGTGGTCCCGGACTTGTGGAAAGAAACTAATGTTATAGTCTTTCATAAGGAAGGGAAACCAGCCGAGAAACCAGGGTCGTACCGGCCAATATCCTTAATAAACGCTCATACCAAACTTTATTCAAAGATCTGGACTAAGAGGTTGGGCATGATCATAGGTGGTCTTGTCTCACAGTGGCAACATGGTTTTGTTCCTGGGCGCGGCACTACAGATCATACATGTAGAGCTATAACTTTGTTTGAAGCCCAGGAAGCCGTGGGGGGTGGGATGGCCATGATCCTGCTCGACGCAGAGAAAGCTTTTGACCGGGTGGGGTGGAGCTTCCTCTGGGATATTTTGGCAGGGATAGGCTTTGGACCGAATGTCATCAGAGCTATTAAGGCTATGTATATGGATCCAGTGGTAAGAATTATGGTTATGGGGGAGAAGTCAGATAAGTTTAAGATAAGTAGAGCGACGCGTCAGGGCTGTCCCTGCTCCCCCATTCTTTTCTCTCTGTACATAGACCCGCTTATTCAGAAAATTTTAGAGTGCCCCAGAATTTCTCCAGTGATTTTTAATGGTTATGTAAATAAGATTTTAGCCTACGCTGATGATCTGGCGTTTATTACGACGAATCCGCAGCAGGCACTTCCGGAGTAGGTACAGATGGCTAAAGTTTTCGGTCAAGGCTCTGGATATCTTTTAAATGAATCTAAAACCCAGATGATTTGCTCTAAGAATATATCGAAATCCGACTCAAGATATGTTGATTCCGCTGTATATTTAGGGGTAAAGGTCAATGCTTCAGTGGGTAGGATAGTGGAAGAGAACTACCCCCCCCTAATTAAATCTATAGTGGCCGAATTGAAAAGGATAGATGTTCTTCATCTTTCTCTGGTTGGGAGGGTAAATGCGTTAAAAATTGGGATGTTTCCCAGAGTGTTGTACCTATTTAGAGCCATTCCCCTATTTATTGAAGAGAAAATTTTGAAACAACTCGAGTCCGTCTTTATTAGGTTCATATGGCAGTATGGCAAGGTTAGACGATCGACGAGCCTTATGTCCCTACCGAGGGAACGGGGTGGGATGGCACTCCCCAATTTGAGACTGTATCATTGGTCTTGTCTCCTGATCCAGATGTGTATCTTGCTTCAATGTGATACCGGCTCGACTAGAGGAATTATTAATCCAGACAGCCAGGGCCCCCCTCCAATTTTCAAACTGCTGTTGGGGGGGAAAGCAACAGGTCTCCTGTTGTCGGAATTGGAATACAGGTTCTATAAGAAGGCACGATTTAAGTCCCTGCTGGGGGCATGGCAGGTCTGAAAAACAATCTTAAAATTCTTTCATGTCCCTAAAATCAACCTTCTCTTCTTCTGGAAAATTCGAGTCTTTTTCCTCAGTTAAGAAACAATAGGAATCTACAAGTATGGAAGGGTTTGGGGGTTAAGACTATCGGAGACCAAATGGTAGGAGACAAGATAATCAGGTTTGAGGATATGCAAAGGAGGTATGGCCTTCCTGTAAATCAGTGGCTTATTTATGGCCAAATCTCGCGCATCATACAGGCTTATAGGACAAGACTTAAGCCCCTTGTAGATTTCCCTGTGGTTGAGGTCATGGGAAGAGGATGCAGGAAGATAAAAGAGGTTTGGTTTCTAGAATACAGGACGATGTAGGAAAAGTTGAAAGTGACTGGGCAATTAAACTGGGAAACCTGGAGGTTGGTCTGGACCTTGCATTATAAAAAGATCTTTCGGGCTTCGAATTTACAGGCTCAGCATTTTAAAACAATTTTTAATCTGTATCATACACCGGCTAAATTATTTGCTTGGGGTGTCAAGAACGATGATCGCTGTCTGAGATGTAATAAGGGGCAAGCAGATTTATTACATATGTTTTTTACCTGTGAGCGGCTGGCCCCTGTTCTGGATGCATTTATGAAATTTTGGGAGGGGCTGCTAGGTCATAAGATTGATCTATCCCCAACATTGATGTTATTCGGCTCAGATTCTAAATTGGTTTTAACAGAGGATGAGGCCGCTTTGGTTTTTATGTTGGTTGCCGTGCTCAGAATTCTGATCTCGGCCGGTTGGAAGGATGTTACAGCCCCCTCTTATCAGATGTGGATCTCTAGATTTTTAGGTATTTATAATATTGAGTCTTGTCTTTATGATCTTAAAGGTGCTAAAAAACGAGAGATGGGAAGACGCCTTTGGGCCCCGGTTAAGAAATGGCTGGAGGACAGAATAAGATGTACTGTATGGTTATATTTATTGGTAGATCTTTTGCATTTTATCCCCACATCATGTAATGTGTTTTTAGCTGTTTATATTTGAGTGATTATTTATTTGTATCAGATTTTTTTATACCTTGCTTGTGATTAATTAACTCTTTTGTCTTTATGCACCATGAACTTCAATAAAAATAATTTAAAAAATTAAAAAAAGAGTAGTATGAGGGAATTTTAACAGAAGCAGTATTTTGGACAAGCTATAGAGAGTTAGTGATGGATGCAGGGAGGTCTAGATGGAGGGCGCTTGCATAATACTAGCAAGATCCAACTGTGGCTTGCATGAATTTAAAGTGAGCATGGCCTTGATGAAATTGGATTTTTAGATGAAAAAAGCAGGGAAAGCTTAGAAACCTGAGACTTACAGAAGAGGGTGCTTTCAAAACAGATTCAAGATTTGTTGCTGTAGAAGAAAGTGTTAGACATTGTCCTAGTGCCTGCAGCCATTGGTGAATGATGACTACATCGAAGGGGAGCCTCCAGCAACACAACTTCTGTGTGGTTTATGTTAAGTTTAAGGCACTTGTCCTCTTTCCAAACAACCAACGTAGAAAAATAGAATTGGAAGTTGAAGTGGGACATCACAAAGTTTCCATCTAGCCTCGAAATAAGCTGAGAGTCATCCTCATTGCACATAGAGGACAATCTGAATGAATGAATGAAGAAGCCAGGCTAATGGGGACACACAGAGGTTGAATAAAGTGGGTAGTGGTGGCCAACATGACTCACGGGTGGCAGGGCGGCGCAGAGGAGGAGGCTTTGAGGGGGAGGGGGGGCACCGGGGCACAGGGTTGCACAATTAAAAAATAAAAATATACACTAACCTTGTCACTGGGACCTGCGTCTCTACTCCTTGCTCCTGCTCCCCTTGTGGGACTGGAGGAACAGGAAGCCTGGAAGAACAGCCAGGCTTCCCTGACCAATCACAACGCTGCAATGCAGCATTGTAAATGGTTTTGAGCATCCTGGTTCGATGCTCAACCAGGGAATTGGGGCCTGGGAATGTTCTCCTCCCAGGCTGTAATGCAGCCTGCATGGAGAACAGGGAAAGTGCGCATGACTGTTTTGGGCGGCTCCTCCCCTGCTCTGCTCCGAGAGCAGAGCAGTCCCGCCCACCTGCCCGCCAAGGAAACATAAAATGATAATAACGGAAAGGTATTATCTTTTTATATTTCCTTTACTTTACACTGCTCAAAAGCAGTGGGGCGATGCTCCGTCGCCCTAGCAGTGGAGCCACCACTGAAAGTGGGGCTCAGCAAGGAGCTCTGAGCAACTCCATAAGTAGGTTTGCCTGTGGAGGAGCGAAAAGGTGACAATGAAACCTTTTGATTGGAGATAATGTAGAGGATCCAGTGTAGGCCTCGTCCCATGAGCACTGCCCCAGGCAGCCTCGTAATTTGAGCTTGATGATACATGGTGTCAAAATTTGTAGAGAGAATGAGAAGGATGAGATCCACCACGACCCTCTGGTCAAGGATCATGTAGAGATCATTCTGAAGAGGAATTGGTGGGATAGGAATTTAGAACTCAAGCACAATCTTGAACAGTCCATAAAAGGTCTTGTTTGCTTTGATAAAGTTTGAGGCACAAAACTGCATCCCAGATCTTCCGATCTCCCCGGAATTTCTAAATTTGTCATTGTACTGACTTTTAGTAGTCAAGGAATAGTCTAGCAGAAGATGCTTGGCAAGGCTGTCTTTTTTCCACGAGAAAACAAGTATACCGAGAAGCAGAAGAACTTGCTTAATGAGAGACATTTTTATTGGGAACCACCCAAATGTTAAGGCTGTTGGAATTGATCTGACCGACATTAGCCAAATCACAAACAGTAGTTGCCCATGATGTTTGTGAAAGAATTAATCAAGATGTTGGATAAAACATGTCTCAATCTAACCGCACGCCTGGCATCCAGTCTCCTTGGTCAGAGATTCCCAATGTATAATTGACCACCACCCTCCACCTATGGTAGCCTTCTGGTGAACAAGGTTAGTTTTGTGACCAGAAAGGGTAGTTAGCGAAATCTCGGGCAATGAGGTGTCTTTAAGCCAGGATTTGTACATCAGGAGCATGGTCTAAAATGAACTGATTAATATACTGATTAATATGACATGGTGTTTTACTAACAATCTGGGCAGTGCACAAACTGATACTCAGCAGAGCAGTGCGTATTGTTTGTCAAAACCTTAAGAAACAAGGACACACATCGCTTACCAAGTAAAGCAACCACCCGGGCAGGTAGCCAAGAAATTAAGCTCTTCCCAGTGGTATCAGACAGACCAAGTATTCGGGACCAGAGGTCCAGGCATTGACCACGACTGTCACCCAGGCATGGATGGGCATAGATGATTTCGCCTTTGGTGTGTCTTCAGCACTCTAAGTTCACCAACCTTCAAGCCTGTTGCGCAGTCACACAATCAAATTACTTTCAAATTTTCACTATACTAATTCACCATTTATCCTTTCTGGGTTCTAAAGTAGAAGCTACTCGCCAAAAAAGCGCTTCAATACCCCATTAAGGGTAGCAAGCGCTATATAAATGGAAACCTTTTTCCCTCTCTATCTCTCCACTATCCTTCTCAATCCAAATAAGTGACTAACATATCCACCACTGAAATTACTTTCATATTTTCACTGTACTAATTCACCACTAATCCTTTATGGGTTTCGGAGTAGCGAGCTACTCGCAGAAAAAGTGCTTCAACGCCTCGTCAGGGGTAGTAAGCACTATCTAAATGCAATAAAAATACAATACATTACAGCATGACTGTTCTGTACATGCGCAAGCGGCCAGCGATCAACTAGACCAGTGAGCTTAAGAGAAAAAATGGCCTCCATACCAGAATCTGCCTTAAGAGAAAAAATGGCCTCCATACCAGAATCTGCCTTAAGAGAAAAAATAGAGTACAAGATGGCGAGATAACAGACCAGAAGTAGGTTACCCCCCTCAACAAAAAAGGGGCAGCAAATCAGGAAGCATTAGCATCAGAGGAATGCACACATAAATGATTGACAATCCACAATGAACTAATAAAAACAGGAATTAAAAAGATCAAGTCTAATCAGGTAATAAAGGGCCACTGAAATAGGCCCAAAACCAACAATTTGTCTTCAGACAAACTCTAATAGAACCCATTGCACCAACAAAACTCAAAATGCTGATTTGTAAATGGAAAGCCCTAGACTGGAATATTCATTAGGTTGTATGGGGAAAGTTATAACTGTATAGAAAAAGCAGATACAACAGTGGTCTTGCAGAGAGGCATAGATACTGGTAAGATGAAGAGAGAAATAGACCACCTGTCCCATCTAGGCTGTCACTTTCTTCACCTGCTGTAGTATCTCAGAACCATTCTTATATTCTGGCTTTACACCGGCTGTTTCTACCACTTACTGCTTTTTGT
Source organism: Lissotriton vulgaris (assembly GCF_964263255.1). Taxonomy (NCBI): domain Eukaryota; kingdom Metazoa; phylum Chordata; class Amphibia; order Caudata; family Salamandridae; genus Lissotriton; species Lissotriton vulgaris. The sequence continues at coordinate 1,425,021,641 of NC_141695.1, forward strand.
GAAACAGGTTTATTTTAATTATACCTTACTTGGACAAATTCCAAATTTTTCCTGCACCTCGCTTCTGGACTTCAGCGGTTGCCTCACATGGAGGTCTTGAAGAACACTTGCATGTCAGGATTTTCATCTTCTCAGAAGTAGCCCTATTGTCTGCCAGAAAAGATAGAGGGTGAGATATGTTTAAATATTTAAACACTTTAGTGGTGTAAATACAGCAGAGAATGAACGCGTATTTCACAAATGTAGTTATACAACAAAGATTCATGATGTAAGTGGATAAAGAGAAAACTCAAGAGTCTACCTATTGGAAACTCATTAGAACATAACATGTATTTGTAAATTGCACACCCACCCCATGGGGCGGCTTTGTACTAAATAACAGAGGTTAATTGTACCCAACTCAATGCTACTAGTTTATGAACCTCAGAAGGATGAAAGGCTGAGTGGGCCCACCAGGATTTGATCCTGTGACCATGAGGTCAAACACAGATTGCTTTTGCTGGTATTTTAGTCCACCAAGTCACCAAAACAGGGGTGTCCAACATAGGCTGAGAAGAAGCAGAGCTCATTTTATGTAAATTCATACTATTTGGATACCCTGAATATGGGTCTCTGGTTTCAGCAGAGCTGCTGTTACTCCTCTAACCTGCCGTCTGTCTATTAACATTCTAAAGCACCTAGACATATTTAGGGCTTGGCACTTGGAGCCCCCTCAGATTTTGGCACCCTTCTCTTAACAGTCCCAGTCGGCCCATTCAGTTAAAATCTAAACAGAAAGTGGTGAATTGTAGCGGTTAATACCCTACTGATTCAGGAAGTGAGTAGGGTGTCCCTTTCTGACCCCACAAACTAGAAAATATTCTGCTACTCACCCAATACCCCAACCTGCTCATTGTAAGGTCAAAAATGTCTGCAAGACGTAATGTTTCCAATATACTAACATACAAAAAATGAGTTCTTTGGCTAAGCCCAGAACATATTTTTCTCTTACTCCATGCTATTGGCTGAATGGTGCATTATTCCGCCTCATAGGAAAGGGTGCCATTGTACCGCATTAGATACTATTTTGCATCAGAAAAGTACTCTCAGTGAACACATATTCTGTCACATTGTGTTTTTTATCTTCTAGAAACATTCTGAAGGCCTCTGGAAACACCATTTTTACAGCAGCAGTGTGTTCCTCTTTTTGTGCCCTCCTGCTGCTTATTTATCAATCCGTAATTTTAGCATTCCTTTCAGTGAAGAAAGGAAAAGTTCGCTCTTCTCAAAACATGACCAAATGCTTAATCGTGCTTAATCGGCAGATTACGTCATTGTTTGAAGCAGTATCCCAAAACGAAGCCGCCAGCAAAATTAAGTTAGTCCTTCTTCACTTTTGATTCGATCTTCCTACTTTGCTGAAAACAGTCAGCTAGACTAACAATAAATGCCGCCCACTTCTCTTAATAATTATAACAGCTAGGTTTTTCGCTCCAAATAAATGATGTAGTCATTAATAAACTTGTGTATAACTGCTCAAAATAACATACTTATTCGTTACAAACATTATGTTAGTCAGTTTAGGATAGAAGGTTGAGTCTGCTTTCCCAGAAATCTAACTCATGATCTCTGTTACACCTCATTTTGTTAGTGGCATGCGCACTGCTCTCTCAGCCGTCCTTATGTACTGACATATGCAACAGACTTTGAGCATGTCTGTATTTGCATGTTTTAGCGGATTTAAGTCACCTATTTGCTTTGGCAGTGCATGTAGGCGTAGGAGGCCAGCACTCAAAAGTCAACAAAATTGGACATTAAGGAAAAAAATTAAGACAAATCATTAAAATGTATAATAGATAGAGCCCTTCTGAATCTCCTTTGGTCATCCATGAATAAAGTGTTCTCTAATGTATTAAGCAGGAAATTATGCACAGTTTATGAAGCTAGTGGTCCTTTTCTGGCTTTATTCATACACTATCCAGCTCTCTTCGTTTTATGGATGTTGTATTTTTTCACTTTCTATTCCTCATCAGGCAGTGTTTTTGACCAAGTTTACATCAATTCTTTCTTTTCCCCCAAAATCTCACTTTGAGTTGAGTTCAATTTTCAGCAGGAATGTTTAGGCAGAAGATCAATCGGCCCCTGGTCTCCACATTTCCTCTGATGCCAGATGTCACTGATGGTTGGGAACTCTTTAACGTGAGGTGCGCGCGCTGGCCCTTAGTGCACAGTGGAGTTCTTTATTGAAGTTCTAATGTCAGCTGAACCAGTTCCTTAACACATTTAGGGCATTCGTGGCTTGAGGCATGTCTGTAACTGACAGTCTACAGACAGTGATTTAAATAGAATCGTTATTGGAGGACGTGAGCATCTCACTGCTAGGTAGTGAGTAAGAGGTCAAAGGAAAAGGAAGAAAGACTATATACGTATATAATGAATGATTTTCCTTTTGACTGTAAATTCTACCTAGAGTATTGTATACAATCAAGATATGCTGGACTGCTCTTTGTGGGGTTGCCTGCCTGTAGACTTGGTAAAGCAGTAAGAAGGGTTGAAATCATGGAAGAAAGTGCAGTGGTACAATTCTTTCTTAGAAGCTATCCCCTCTGCCTCCCCCCAACCACCACCACCAGAGCTTCAAAATGCCAAGGATAACGATTACCAAGGTTGCTTAGTTCTCATAGAAGTTCATGCTTTGTTCTTCCAACACACTCCGTTTCCTATCTCTGTCTCCTTCTTGTAGGTTTTTTGTTCACTGCTTTATTTGTTAATGTTTTCATACTTTTTTTCTCCCTTTTCTGCCTTTCCCTAAGTCAAAGTCTGATCATTAAAAAAAGGTCCCAGGCCCCACAAATGTGTGCTGGTGCCCACCAACTGCAACTACCTGCACAAATTAAGCACCGCCCAAAAGTTTCCATTCTTCCGACGATTGCTGTTTGCCTCTGTGCTGCCTGTATTTGTGCAGGTCCCCAGGGTGTGTCGTTACATGGTGATGCAAGGCGTGTTGCTGTGTGCGGTTTGACTGCAAGTGCTCTTGGGAGTCCCTCTTGTGCATTTGTTCGGTTGCCAAGCTTCGCCCCACCCTGCCTCTGCATACAGAGCTCTGAAGCCACAGACACCGACTGCATCTATTTCTTTACCAGGCAATGAGCCTCCCGCCATTGAGCAAGCATGTCAGTCCTTGCATCAAGCCTCGTTTTCAGGTCCATCACTTTTTTTGTTAATTTAATCCAATGCAGATAAAATGGTATGTTTTGCTTCTTGCATTATCCGAGGTAACACTACACGGGGCTTCTTTTTTACTGATACAGGCTCTCTGCTGAAATTCCCTTTGTCTTTTGGCCCCTCTGCTGTGCCCAAAGCAGGATATCACCATCCACTAGATTAAAACATTACTAATGCTCTTTCTTGGGCCAAACAGGGTAGATTGCATCAGTGTGCCTGCAGCCCTTGTAAGGACTCAGTGAAATTGTATGATTGCTTTTTAGTAATATTTTTTATCTCTGATTCTCCCTTCCTCGCCCCAGTATTTACTCCATGGGGAGAGGCCCTGCCTCCATAGATAAAACACCATAATAAAGCATACCAAACCCAACTCCTTCCCTTGCCCTCTGCTCTGACCTTAAAGGGAACCTGCCAAAGTCTAAATGATGCCCTGTGTTGGGCACTAACACCTCTATAATTTAGGGACCCTCTTTTAATAGGACAAAGCCACTACAGCACATGTAAAGAATGGAACGTGTTAGTTCTTGTGGATAAATTCCATAAGATCACAATTCTGGTCAAGTCGGCCCCCTCCCAGAAATTGGCCACAGCCAACCCAAGCACAGCTTGTAGCATATGAGCGCTGATGAGACTCCAGGCCAGGACAGTTTCACCCAAAGAACCATCCGTCTTAAAATCATCCTTCTCCAAATGTCTCACTAGTCCCATGTAGTTTACTTCTACATAGAATCTAGCCATGTGGGTGTCATGTGGTTACCTAATTCAAGGACAATAAGCAGGGTCACTAGAATTATGCGGCAGGAGATGGCAAACTTATGCAGCTGAGTTGGGTAAATTATGCGTCAGGAAAAGGCAAATTATGTGGCGTAAAACGCCACATTTTCTAATTGTATTATTTCATTATTTTGTACTTTTTACACTTGTTTACACTGTCTGGGCATTGGGTGCACCTCATTAGTACCAGTCTAATAACCAAATATAGCAATAAGCAACAGAAAGGTGACCAGCCAACGTTTGCAAAAGGTATTCCCCTGCTCGCCAGCACGCGCCGCTACGTTTTTAGTAACCTTTGAACGGTTTGAGCTAGAAACAAGTTTTTTGGTTAAAATCTGCAGATTATGCAGCAGATGATAGAGTATGTGGCAAATGCAAAAAACGCTGCAGCCACACAATCGCATAATTCCAGTGGCCAAGACTATAAGAGTGAGAGAGCATAACCTACCAACGGACTGTCTAGAGAGCCTTTTTGTGTCCTTTCTGTGAGGTACAGTGCGTTATGGCTCTAAGAAGCATTAATGCGCTACCCAGAACACCTAAACAATCAACAGAACGGAGGATATGTGGGAGTTAAATGAAGTTGTGTACATCCAAATGGTGTTTTACAATAGGGCAGGTAAGGAGAGCGTTGCTCCTGTAAGGGCGAGGATCATCGGCGTTGTAGTTGTAATTTTTTTTTTTAATAGTGTTAATGATGATGCATTAGGGCCTGCAGAACCTGCTCCACCTTTCATTATTGTTCCTCAGCAGGTAATGGACTCCTTTGCCTCAGTGCAGAAATCCAGCTCAGCCTAACCAATGGTTGAAGACATTTTAAAACAGTGGGATTTTTCTAAGGGCCATCTATAGTCTTGCAACTAAGACACAAAAATAACAAGCACTGGCATAGCCGTCCCCTCTTGCCTTCAACATACTGGCTTAGCTATGCCTTTAGCTGATGCCACTCAGTATCTGTAAAAAACAAAGAGTTTTGCTGTGACATGAGCACATTGTTTACTGATCCATGATGGCGGACACCATTTGGATCGGTAAGTAGTAACATGTCTCCATGGAGGGGTCTTTTTGGAGGTGGGGCTGGTAAGGCATCCGATATGTAGCACAGGGGTGGCAGTGGCAGGGAGGGTGGGGATAGGTTGGGGTTGGAGGAGGGGGAAAAGTATATATAATCCATGTCACACATAACTGTGATTGTTACAAGATTGTTACAAGAATCCCTTGTGGCACTATTGAATGTTTTATCCAGGCTTTCAAACAGTTGAATCTCCCTGGGGTGCCTGCGTGTGATAGAAGGAAACAGGGGAAAATGCGGCTGCTAGGGACCAGAAGTGGTGGGGCAGCGGGGTGGTGAAAAGAAAAGATCACTTACCTGTGTATGGCACCCGCCTCTCCTCCGTCCTCTTCTGTTCCTGACTGGCACCACACAAACTCCCAGACTCCCCTAAGCCAATCACGATGCTGCTGTCATGCTGGTAATACGATTATCATCATGACAGCAATGTGGTGATTGATCTGAGAAGCCTGGTTTGCTGTTCAGACAGTGCCTCGGAGCCAGGGACTGTTCTCAACCTGGCTGTGCAACACAGCTGGGTGGAGAAATGCTAAGTGCGCATGTTGGTTTGGCCGTCCTAAGACAGCCAGCCAGCCAAATCTTCATGTCCACTTATGGTGCCTACCAATGCTCCTCCCTGATTGCTGCTGCTGTCTGTCAGGATAGCACAGCCCTGACCCTCCCTGACTCAGTACTGAACCTTAAAATGATAATAACATTGTGTTATTCTCAGTTTATTTTTCCTTTTTGAACTGCTCAGAGAGCAGTGGGGCGTAGCTCCTCCACCTTAATGGAGGAGCCGCCGCTGGTTTTAACCCCTGACCCCTGATTAGGTTTTCACAAGGCAGTGCTGCTTTGTGCTTCTTCGTTACAGAAAAGCCACACGTGTTCCAGTGGTACTGTCTGCTACTGATTGATCCGACCTGGGAATGATGAAAGGCTGAGGGACGAGGACTTTACAGCAGAATTACCTCGACTTTGAAACTGCATTATTTTTAAAATGGGCGAATGTCACTCAAATTGACTGGCAGCTGTGTCGCTGGCTTATCTCTGCTCATGGGAAGCCTCACAACCTGCGCGCATGCGCAGCTTGTACCTAAACATTACACTGTTCGGGGGAAGGTGAGGACATGGGTTTGCCAGCGCGAGGGGGCCCTGTAGGAATCGGCGCACTTGTGCATCTGCGCTCCTATTTAAATAATACAGGCCTCGCAGACATTGGGTAAAAGCCACTTTGAAATAAGAATCTCTGCATGGCACACTCCCTGCTGCTTTCAAAATCACAATGATTGTTTGCTGTGCACTCTATGCAAGCCAGGCCCAGCGGGAAATGTGAAGCAACTCTCTGCTCGTACTGCAACTCCGATCCAAAGCTATTGCCTCTGAAACTGTGAGTCTCGGCGACAGCTCGACATCTTGTGATTCTGGGCAAATTGCTTAATCTCTCCATACCTAAAACACAAAAAAATGAATGTGTCCTTGTGTAATGCAACTTATGCTTGTGTAAAGCACTCGAATACCTCTGGGTCGAGTTAACGCTATACTTAGAACAAAATGTAACGCTCTCCGAGTTAAGTCCTCTCCATAGGTATGTAGAAGTCATTTCCGAAGTTGATAGCAAAGGATGTCATTTTGCTTCATTCTCTATGTGGAAGAAGTATCACTCATGATCCTAGAAACAATTTAGTTTGTGATGGGCGGTATATAAAGCGAAGATTTATAAGCCGCATGAGTGACACGGCCTGTATGACTCCACTATTATTTGAAGATCCACGCCCTCGCGCAATGGACGAGTGTAACCGAAATGATTGTTGGACCCTAGGGGGAGATGCTGTTGACCAATTGCAAATGGTTGGATTGCATCCAAGCTTTGACATGGATTTTTGAACACCTTGTACACAGCAAAAACAGGAATAAAAAGTACAAGCGCTATGGAGGGAGGAGCAGGCAGGTGAGGGGGCGAACAGTACCTGAATCACGTGAGGAGCAGCGAATGGGCGCATTAACTTAAATCGAGCAGTGGCAGCTCCTTGGCTAAGGCGAAAGAGCATCGCCGCACTGCTTTTCAGCAGTGTAAAAAAGGGAAAAATTAAATGATAAAAACGCGTAGTTATTATCTTTTCTTTTTTCCTGTTGCTGCAGCTTTGCGGGCGGGGCTGCTCTGCGAGCAGGGGGAAGGAGTGGTGGGCACTCTGTTAGAGCGCATGAATATTTGGCCTGCTGTCTCGGACGGGCCAAACAGTCATGCACTCTGCGCATGTTCTCCACCCAGGCTGCAGAGAGACGCCGTGGTCAGGTATGTTTATTTTATATGCACAGCCAACCGATCCCTGCCCCGTCTCGCCATCTCCGATCCATGCTGCAATCAAGCTGTGCTTCGACCCTGCTTCACAGCAAGCATCGGAAGTGATGTTTCGACTGCAATGGCCATTTAAGGAGGTTGTGAAGAAGAGTAATGTGAAGGCAACAGATAATAAGCAGTGGGCAGGCTCCAAGGTCTTTTTTTTTTTAGTTTTATATAGTGCGTACTCAGGGTTGGATTGGGATCACAATTCGGCCCGGGCACTGACGAAAAAAGTGGCCCACATTCAAGAGGCGTGGCCCATATTTAAGGGGCGTGGCCCACATTCAAGGGGCGTGCCCTTTCATGAAACACCATTTGCACAGACAAGGAATGAAAGTGCACACGACACAGGGCCAAGGTGACAATGGCCTACATGCTGAGCAACTAAAATAAATAGCAAGGCCTTTTTTTGTCACAAAATTATTCCAGCCCTCCAGCACAGGAGCACCTGAAAAGCAGCAAAGCCCCTGCTATTACTAACCTACTCAGCCCTCCCCAGACCTTCAGCTCAGGAGCACATGAACAGAGGTAAGGCCCCTGCAATTAGTAAATTAATCAACCCTCCAGGCCTTGGGAAAATGTCCTGACAGGGGAGCACAAAACACAGCTTTCTGGGTCATCCAAGGTAGCCAGGTAGCCAGGGGGAGGCTGAGGTGAAGCTGGTGCATGGGAAGTGCCTTCCCAGTGTGTTCTGGCAGTTTGAGTGTTTACCATTTACTGTAGTATTACCCTTGTACCTGTGTATGGTCCCCTTTTGTAACTTGCACAAGTCACTTTTCTCTTGTAACACACTGTTTGCTACCTCTCAGTTTTTTTAGCTTTAGATACTTGCACAAGTGCCACCATTGCCTACGTAACGTTTGTTCTTGTGCTGGAGTGTCTGCCATTACTTGCAGTATTATACCTCTACTTGTATTTTGTACGCTTTTGTAACCTACACACATATCTCTTTTTCCTCCTGTAATGTATCGTTTGCTCCTCTTGTATTTTGGTTGCTCACTATTGTCACTTTTGATTCATGTAACTTAACGTTTGCTTTTGTAATTTGTCCACTTATAATTTTCTCCTCATTTATTATTGCTGTTCCTAGTGTGAAGCGCTCTGACACCTTCGGGTAAAGTCAGCGCTATATAAAATCGCATAAATAAATAAATAAAACAAGAAAATTCCAAACATCACCAGGCCCCCACAGCAAGACCCATTCTTCCTCGCCCACTATGCCCTGAATGTGAAGGGCTGTGGGCGAGGTGTTAAGACTAACACTGTTTCTGGGCTGCATGGGCGTCAGGTGCAAATGGCTCAAAGGCCTGAGAAACACCTGGCCCCCAGGGAGGCCGATTATTGCAAACAATCACCCCTCTCCAGCCCAGCCTCAGCTTGATTGCTTGGCAGGGTAGGGGTGAAGGAGAGCCCACAGCTGACAATCGCTGTCTGGCCGCACAGCGAGGCTGCTTTCATTTTCTCAGTCTCTGTCTCCGTGCACTCTGTGGGCCGTTTTTTTTTCTCCCCTTTCCTAGTCCACTCTCTGTGGACTGGGACAGGGGAGAAAAAAAACGGCCCACAGAGGGCACTGAGGCACCGGCCCTTCGGCCCATTCCCGAATGCCCGCCTTGCCAATCCGCCCCTGTGCGTACTAGACCCAAAGATATCAGGTATCAGAGCGCTTTACATGAGCACCAGTTTTATTACAGATGGACACATTCATTTTTTTGTTGGGCAGGGGGGGGGATTAACTGCCCAGAATCACAGGATGTTTAGCGTTGTTTCAGAGAATCGAACCCAAATCCCCAGCTTCAAGGTCGACCGCTCTAGCCGTAAGGCTACATCCTCTCCCCAATATACCATATACAATAGTGTCTTGCAAACAAGATGCATTCACTAGCGCATGCTCTCACAGACACAACTCTAAAAATAGAGATCACAAGGCCCATGTACAGAGAGGTAGTTGTTAGCAACTTTAAAATACAGTATCCGAATTATATACGTATATACATGTACGTACTTTACTGGTGTCTTGGCACCCATGTATATTTTTTCAATTTTAACCATCAACAACACTGCTTTTTACACACCTACAGCAACAACTGTAATGTTTATTACGCAATCTCACACTTTGTGCACCCTTGCACTTGATCAGTTTGGTTGCAAGTAAGGTGTTCTGAAAATGGTGGGAAAGTGCAAACAAACTGCATTGCACTTTCCTGGCCTTTCCTGGGCCCAATCATTTCTCTAATCTAAAGGTACATTTAGTTGAGCGCAGGGCACAAGTCCTAAAAAAAGAAGTGGGGGGACGCTGTCACCAGAAGTGACATTACGACAGGAAGTGACATCACGAAAGGTGGCTTGCACCATCGAGCTCATTGCCTCCCCTCGCTCACCCCTTAGATGCAATTGTCTCTGATAAGTCAGCGCGTGAGCAGCGTGCTGTGAGCTCCAAGCTCCTCGTCCCAGCAAGACCAAAGAGTGATGTCCAGCTGTTTGGCGGGGGGACGGCGTCCACCCGGTAAAATAAGTGGGGGGACGCCGTCCACACTCGTGGTACCCCGACTCGAACCCTGGTTGAGAGTATTGGGCACATATATGCTGCTGAAAACGCCCACTCATCTGCTCAGGAACTTATATCGCACATGACAAACGCTTCCCTGCTCTTAAGACTTGAAGGACAATTATGCAGGGGAAATGCTTTATGATTCTGCCTCACGGAGCTTAAATGCGTAGTTATGACTCAAAGCGGTGCCCTCCTGACTCCACACCCTGTGGTCTGATCACTGAACCACCCCAGCCTCCCAGCCCTCTCGTGCAAGCTGCTTGCAAACAATAAAAGGCAGTCATACTTAACGTGGTTTAGAGATTCGGGTCGGTTCATGTAAGTGATACACAGAGGGCGTGGCGTGGATGGCCCGGGGCGGGGACAGGAGCCCCTCGGGCCCACGAGCAACGCTTTCGAGGCCTGGCTGACGAGGAGAGGGCTCGAGGCCTCCAGGCGGCGGGGATTCCAGGGCAGGGGGCCGGTCCGGCCCAGGCGCTGCTGGGTGAAACGTGTAAGACTTGTTTGCTCTCGCTGGCAGTGACAGCCCCTGGCTAGGCCTCCGTCCCACGTGGCAGGAGACTCTCGGAGGAAGAGACAAGCAGCTCTCTGAGCGTCACCCGGCCCCAATGCGAGCGATTTACTGGCGCCCAGGGGAGGACAGTGAGGCTTCTTTTTAACACCCTGTGACGTCTTGAGAAAGCCCGTGATCCCATGTGATTGCACGAGAACTCGTGAACATGGGAACATTGTTTGATGATGAGGGCGAGGAGGAAAGGGTTCCAGGAGACGCGCACTAAACATTGCTTGGCTGAGTCAACTCCGCTATGGCGTGCCGTGAGCTCCTGGCGGCCAGGGTCGGCGTGTAAGTTGTAATAAATAAATGAAAGGAGCCCTCCGCCAGCGCTCCTGAATGATAGGTTGACAAATAACAAGGATGTTTTGTCATGATTCCACCCACATACCTCTTTCTTCCACTACTTTGCATTTCAGGGGCCGTATTACACATGACTGCGTCGGCGCTAGTTGTGCAGTGCACCCGAGTATGCGCCCCATGGCATTACAGAGGATGTATGACGTTACAACGCATACATTCACAATGCATACCATTACAATGAAATTTTTACAACGCAAGATCCATTACAATGCATGCCATTACAACGCATGTCATTGCAACGCAGCTGCTATTACAACGCATGCCATTACAACGTAAGTATGGGTAAGTATTTTTTTTATTTACTTAATGGGAATGTAATAGTAGGGTAAGTGTTGGATAGTATAGGGGTTAAAATTACTATTCTCACTCCAGGGGGGTGTAATAGTAGGGTAAGTGTTGGATAGTGTAGGGGTTAAAATTACTATTCTAACACCAGAGAGTGTAATAGTAGGGTAGGTGTTGGATAGTGTAGAGGTTAAAATTACTATTCTAACTGCAGGGGGTTTAATAGTAGGGTAAGTGTTGGATAGTGTAGGGGTTTAATTAAAATAAATTAAATCATATTAAATTTAAATATATTCAATTCAATTAAATTAATAATATGTATTGTAAGTAAATTAAATTAAATTAATATTAATTAAATTAAATACTTACCCATACTTACGTTGTAATGGCATGCATTGTAATAGCATCTGCGTTTTAATGGCATGCGTTGTAATAGCATGCGTTGTAATGGATCTTGCGTTGTAAAAGTTTTGTTGTAATGGTAGTGCATTATTGTGCCCGCGTTGTGATAGCTGTTTCCCATTACGGATGATCGGTTTGTAATGCGCGGTGATGTTGGCGCAGACTTTGAGCTCTGTGTTTAAGTCCGTTTGCATCTGTGCACATACTGTATTAGCTCACCGACGCAAACGCACATAAACACAAGCATACTCTGGCACACAGCGACAACTAGCGCCGCCGCAGTCATGTGTACTACGGCCCCAGGAGTATAACTATCACTTATACAGCAGGCACACTTGCACCGGGGTCCAGGAGTACGATGAACCTTGTGTGTCCATGTTTCGGCTGTCTATGACTACAAAATCAGCACCCAAGTAGGCCGTTTCCTAGCTCGTATTACAGCTCATAGCATCCTTCCTCTGCCACTGCTACACTTGTTGGGTTTTTTAACTCGCACTTGCAGGTTATTAGGCAGATCCTACCAGACAGTGCAAGCGAGGCTTATTGGCTTTGCCAATGCTTGTTTTTTTCATTCAGTTCCTCGTAAGGGGTAGTAAGAGCGTTACATATATGGAATTCCAATTCCAACTTTCTCTCAGTCACTGTTTTGCTGTCTTTCTCTTACAGCTTATTTGACTTCATGATAATATGTTTATGAATTTTGAACCCAAAAATTATTTTCTCATATTTTTTTCTGTTGGTCTGGGGCAACATCTGCGTATGAAAAATAAGTTCAGGTCTCCAAAAAAAAATGCTAATCCCCAACACGTTAAAAAACTTGCACAAGTTTGGTGTGCACGCTAAGAAAAACCAAAATACGAAGCAAGGGGTTGCCTTCAGAAACATAATAAGATATAGAGTGAGTGGAAGGCATATCTTGGGCTACGGCTGTAATGAGAAATGTTGTTAACCATGATTGTGCTGTTTCACTACTAAGTTCCGACGCAAATGAAATGATGCTATTTGCTTTTCGGTGGATGATGCCTTGCAAAATTAAAACCAATAAAATGTGGTTATTAAAAAAACTTGCACATTTTAAGCAGTGGCCAGATTTTCATTTTTAGGTCACAATTACCAGACAGTGCAAGCTGTCTCGTTGCAGAAGACCTATTGTGGACTTACCAATAACTTACAGGGGCTAACAACCCACCCACTGCATACCATAGTTTGGTTTTATTGTCACTCACTTCTGCTTGCTTCAGATTCAATGGATTCCTTGTTCCAGCTTGATTGTTCTGTTTGTCCCTCTCTTTGAGCAAACCTCTTTATATCTCTCTGATTGACTGGCTTATATCCCTCCTAGCCATTGTTCTAGTAATGAGGTGGATCTGATATCCGTCATGTTTGTGACTGAGTAACTTGTCCATGACCTGTAACCCCTATGATTCAAGACCAGACGTTTATGCACAGAAATCTGGAATGTCTAAAATGTCAGTATGGGCTTGGGACTGGGCGATAGTCCCTACAGGTGCTGGATTGTGGGTATCTCCTTGCCTTCACTGGCATCTTGGCAGCGTTTAGCTAGAGGGTAAAGAAGACTCTGAAAGCGCAATTTATTTATTTATTTTATTTTTAAAGTTATATATAGCGCGGACAAGATCTTTGCAGATATCAGAGCGCTTTACACAGAAGGGGTAAATGAGGGAACATAGTCAAACAGGTAGTTCAAAAGAGTAAACAGTACAGTCATGTACATCAATAATACAATTAATACAGATAGGCAAACGGGGTCAAATAAAAGATATATATATAGCTATATGGAAATATGAGGTGGTAATCGGTGCGATACACAAATAGAAGCACACAGTAAGTTACATGGAGGTGACACTAGTGAGCGGTCAACATCATCAAAATATAGGAAGTAGCAAATGGTGCATTCCAGGGATAAAAGTGAAATGGGTGCAGCCTACAATAAAGAAAAAAGGTATATATGTAATTATATAATATAAAATATGAGGTAGTAATCGGTGCAATACAACAATAGAAAGTGAAATGAAGAGGAAAAGATAAGTATGTTAATATATAAAATATGAGGTAGTGATCGGTGCAATACATCAATAGAAGGTGAAATGGGTGCAACTTATAACAATTGTACAGTATACAAGTAGAGGTATAATGCTAATGATAAGCTGACACCAAGTACAGGTGCAAACAAAGAGCTAAATGAGTCAAAATGTGACTAAAGAGCAGCCAGAAATAGATGAGCTAATGATCGGTGCATTAAAATCAAGTAGAGGTATAATACTGCAATAAAAGGCAGACATTCGCTAGTTGAAAAATAGTCTAAAGAGGCCAGTTCTTAGAGTGTGGTCAAATCGTGAAAAAGACTAGCTCATGATGGCCGACAAAGAGAGAGAGAGACCAGTCTAAAATGGCAGCCAAATTGTAGTGATTGTTGAGTTCAGTTTCCCTTTTTACTCTGGGTAGGTCGAGTTAGTCCATCTTCCGTGTTGCTTAAAGGGGAGGATAGAGTTCAGCTTCTATGCTGCTAGATGGTGAGGAGAAAGAGAGAGGCTTATCTCTGACTTGCTGATCCCTGCCCTCGTTGGTATGTAGCCTCATGGTCATCTTGTGGGCAGGGAGGCGATTTATGGCTCCAGTTTATGGCCCCAGCCATATTATCCAATGGAGAGTGTAACCATCGCAAAGCCCGCGGAAAATACAAAAGCACACAGATATCAGTTTGAAATTCCGGGCATAGGGTAAAAGCCGGCATGTTTGTTGAAAGTAGCATTTTTCCGTACATAATTCCGGGCAGCAAGAGAGAAACCGACATGAGTAATTTAAGGTGAAAGATTTGCGTGCAGTTACCTTCCGAGTCGTCCCTGCCGCTGCTCAAGTAGTTTTGCGTGCAGTATGCAGAGTGATAAATCGGCATGATTATTTAGAGTGGTAGCTATTGTGCAGTTACCTTCCGAGTCTTTACTGACGCTGCTGCCCAGATCAGGCACCTCCATAGTTGCGTAATGTTTGCCCAGCACACACAAACAGACAGGGTACACCGGAGCTTCTCCCAATGCCAGTTGCTCCGTTCTCGCCGATCCACTGGGTGGGGGGAGAGGGGGGGAAGCCTCCCGCCTGAACTCTGCCCAGAACACACAGAACAGGGCGAACCGGGGCCGCTCCAGCTGCCCAATTAACCAGATCTTGTTGATCCACTGGGAGGGGGGAGGGGGGGAAGCCTCCCGCCGGAGCGCTGCTGCAGACAGGGCACACCGGAGCCACTTAGATGCCCGTTAACCCGCGCTCGTTGATCCATTGGGAGGGGAGAGGGGGGGAAGCCTCTCGTCTGAACGCTGCCGCAGACAGGGCACCCCTGAGCCGTTTAATTGCCCATTGCTCCCTTCTCGTTGCTCCACAGTCTCCACAGCAACCCGTCGGAAAACGCTGCCCAACGCACACAAACACAGCCGTTCTGGGTGCCGAGTGCACCGATCTCGTTGATCCACCCGCTCCGGGTCTGTAAACACCCACTCCCATCCGCTTGTTACCCGCCCCGGCGGCTTCAGTGACACTGATCACTTGCCGGCGGTGATTACAGGCAAGCAGGGCACCTCCACACTCAAGGGGGCACTGGGATGCAGTCGTCTGTCCGGAGCCTCCTAGGCGTCCTCATCATCGTTCCAGTCTCAGTACCGGTGCAAGCGTGGATATCTTCAGGCGGGTCGGGTACAGGCGAAGGTGATCTTCAGTCGGGTCGGATACAGGCGGTGCACTTCAGGCGAGTCAGATACTCAACTCGGCTCAATTCCAGCCGTCCTGCGTTTCGTCGAGGCTGCAGGGGTCCCAGTCGTCACTGCTGCAGGTCCGTGTTTTACGGCGATATTCCAGTTACTCTTAAACCAGTTACTTTAGATCAATCCAGTTACTTGTTACGGTCCGGTTGCTCGTTTTTCTCGCCGACGGTGGTGCGTGCTATCAGGGATAATTCAATGAAAGGGATCCCCACCACTAGGAGCTCCGGACCGGAATGAAAAGGAATTAAACTTCAGACAGACACAAGACTTGGACTCCTTACGAGTGTTGCCCCTATGCATTTCTACGGGTTGAGACATGTATGTATCTCCTTAACAGAACCATAGTGTTGTTGAAGTGCACCCAAGAAATAAGATACACAACCATTTCTAGAAGACACCCCACACGCTGGTCTTTCATAACTTGGCCATTCCACCTTGTAGTCTTAAAACTGCATTGTAGGAATGAGTCATAAGGTAAACCCATTTCAGACCAGAAAATTGTCCTACATTTTAAATCAGTTTCAGATTTCAAGAGAGTAACGATATAATAAACTCCTGATGATGGATGCTAAAGGAGGCATGTTACATGTGTTACCCAGGCTCAAAGAATAAAAGGTACACACTTTAAATTGTCTGAACATAATCCAAATTCCAATGCCAGAAATTAAGTTGTACATCGTAGAATACTCTACTTCTGTTTTAGACGTGAGATACCTAACTACTGCTTATGCCTCACCGACAATTTGTGTATAAGTGGGCAAGTAGTATGCTGCTGTCACACCAACCGTTTCTGCCCTGGGCTGGTAGTATCAGTACTGTTGCAATGGCAGATTCTGTATGACTAATGCAAGTAGTACTTTTTTGCCCAGACTGAAGTTCTACATCTGGTGCAGGTACTTTCCTCTACGTCACTTTATTCGATTACATAATCATAAAAAACATTTACATTTAAAACAATAATGTCCTAACATTCCATCCTCATTAAATAGCAACATTACACTAGAAATAAGTCCATAATTACTCCTTCAATAAATACAAATGTACAATAAATTAGTATAAAACACATTTAAAAACACAGTAGAGTATCAAAAATCTCAAGCCATGGTACAATAAACCAGAATTTAAGTAAAAGCAGATTCAACGTAATCTCATTATAGTAGACCTATCGTATCCATTAACATTATTGATTAATCAGTCTGTGGGCACGGCTCATCCACATACCATGTAAAAATTTGGCGATCGCGATTATAGTTAATTCATTTCCATTTGTTTTTAAAATCCTTAGTGCTTCGGAACCTGAAGTAATCCCCATCATCTGGCAAATGGGCTTCAGCCATTTGTACCTTAGTTTCTTATAAACGGGAAAAATAAATAAGATGTGAGCTGTTGTTTCTGATTGTGTTGGGCAAAACGGACATTCCGTGAAGGAACCTGTACCCCATTTAGCAGTAAATGATTTAATAGGAAGGGTACCTATCCTAAATTGGTGGTTACATTTCCTATCACTGAGTACTGTAATAAGGTCCCAATACACTTCGTAGTCAGATGCATGTCTGGTCTCTAAAAAGTCTCTTGACAGTGAGGCACTCGCCAGGGACATGAAACGTTTCATAGTGGCCATGTTCCAGTAAAGCCCCCTCAAATTCTTTCGAGATGGAAATACGCTATTTGTTAGATTTTGCCACAACCAGTTAAGGCCCATATCCGTATAAGTGGCCTTTACCTGCCTCAGCCATGAAATTTTGCCCGCACTGTCAGCGTCCCTGATCTCAAGTAGGGCTTGTGCATACTAGGTAACCTCGTGGGTGACCCAAATCCTCCTCCAGTAAGCCACTGGTCTGAAGCGAGCCACATCCTCTAAAAACGGGCTCCCCAAGTCATAATAGAGCGGTATTAGTGGAGTCGATTGAGGCAAGCCTGTTATACCCTCATAAATTTATTTTGCGAGGTCGTGAGTGCTCCTAAGTTGCTGAAACCCCATAATTCAGCCCCATACAAAACTGAAGCTGCAATTTTTGCAATATAGATTTTTAGCACAGGAGCAATCGGCTTCGGTACGGATAAACTGTGTTCTTTCAGCAAAGCACCAGATAGTTGTGCATGTTTAAGTAGCAACTGATCCAAGTGTGGGTTCCAATTTAGCCTGGAGCCTAGTGGGATACAATGATACGTAAAAATATATTTCACTATTTCATATAATGCTGCTGTTTTTTCCTTTTAACTCCTGGAAATATTTTGCGACTGTCTTAATTTTTTCTGTACACTAAATGTTGTTAGTACTGCTGCTGTCACAGTTGTTCTGTACCCCAGGGGCAGGTATTATTGCACCTCTCACACTGTTTCAGCTCACCAGGTACCATTAGTACTGCTTCTGACACATTGTTTTTATGATCCTTTATCCTCCTTTTTAGGTTTCGCCTGGGGAACGGAGCGTAAGCTCCGCCCCCAGAGAAATCTCTAGTTTTCAGTTAGGGACTCTTGAATACGCCCCTCTGTTCCATTGGCTAGCTCCATAAATGGAGGCTAGCCATTGGAACAGAGATCTGTCCGTCAAGGCCGGACCAGATTCGGGGGCGTTCCCAACATTTTTTCCCTCTCCACCCACTTCTGTTCGTCATCACGGTGGTGGGTGTGTGTTATTTTTTTTTTTGGAGTCCGCCTGTTTTCTTCTTTTGCTAAGTGTTTGTTGTTGGAGTTGGCTGCAAGATTCGAGTTCCCACGAGGCGATCAGGTAAGGAGCATTTTGTTTAGAAGTATGCGTGCGCCGTGATCCTTCCCCCTCCTCCCGCTGTCCGTGCGCCGTTCCCGCCCCCCCCTCGCTGTCCTGTGCACGTTCCCGCCCCCCTCCCGCTGTCGTTCCTTTCCCACCTCCCTCCCGCCGTCCGTGGCCTCTCCCGCCCCCCTCCCGCCGCCCGTGTCCTCTCCCGCCCCCCTCCCGCCGTTCGTGTCCTCTCCCGCCCCCCTCCCGCCGTCCGTGTCCTCTCCCGCCCCCCTCCCGCCGTCCGTGTCCTCTCCCGCCCCCCCGTGTCCTCGTCTCCAGTGTACTAACTGTGTTCAAATTATGGTATGGCACACAGGTATTCTAATCCTTGAGGTCATGTTTCCTTCTCTTCCTACATCTGTAATATGACGCAGCCATGCATGCTAAGACATTGACTCATTTGCATCGGTCCATGTCGCTCGCTATACTATTAAGGAAATAACACTAGCCTGTAGATTATTCACACCTTTGTGGTCCGGAATGCTTAGGTGTTTTCACGTATTTTGTTTACTTAATGCGTTTTGCTTCACCATGGTGTTCATAGTATAGAAACTATTTTTAGCCGCACACTAGATTGTTACGTAAACGTGTCTTTTTAAATAGAGTATAATCTTTTAATGGAAGTGATTGGCTGAAAATGCCTCTGCATAATAGTCCTGTATCGCAAAACAGTTTGTCTCCATCTGTGTTCAGTCGACCTACTAAAAACGGGACGTGCAGAATAAAGTGAAATGTGCTGAGACCGATGATGAAAGAAAAAAACAAGAATGTCCCACGAAATCCGCGACCTCTGTTCACCCTAACTCCGAGCTTCATCTGGGTCTGAATATTTTTGTTGGGGCGTAAACTTGCGTGTTTGAGGCCGAAGGCTCAACTTTGTTTTGACCCGACTAGGCTGACTTTCCAAACCCAAAATATTGAAGAACCGAGGTGTCATCCGTCATGATCGCCACCTGTCCTGTTGGTGCGCCTTCGTAGAACATCACATTTGCGTTATTGAATGAAGGTGGTGATGGCGGCAGACGATCTTCGGTCGCTTCCTTGTCTGTTTTAAACTTGCTCCGGTCTCTGAAACAGAACATGCTACCCCTCACTCGACGACTGTTGTTGGTACCTGTATGTTGCTGTCTTTAGGTTCGTTTTAAGTTAAAGTGAGAATGTGACCCTACTGACATGAACTTATTTGTATTGTCAAGACTGGTCATTTGGGAAAGTGGCTGAATCTCGGTTCTGTTTAAGTTGCTTTTTGAGAATGGAACGTTTTCAAACTCTTGAAGGCTATTTGTTTTTGCTGGCTACTCGGGGGTGTGCGTAATTAGGTCCAGAGGTTGGCACTCGTGGCCCAAGTGAATTTAACTTTTATGGGTAATCTTATGCGATCGGCTTTGGTTGGTCTGTGCTTCCTGCTATGTAGAATGTGACAGATTCCAAAAGCGAATAGGCTTCCTACATTTTATATTCACACGCACTAGTTTCCATGATATTTTTAGTCAGTGCTGTGGTTGTTTTGAGTGTTCCTGTGCAACAATTTTTTTATACTCTTGAGTTGCTGCTTGATGCACGGTAATTAATACGCATCATGAGTACTGATTCCACACCTGTTTAGTATTTGATATTTTGGGGATGAAAGGTTCCAGTCATTAGTAGGGGTTGAAGAGAACATTTTGATTTCTAACTGGACTGGCAAAAGTAAGAGTTTTGAGGAGGAGCAAAACTGTAAAGTGGAGAACGGAAAACAATAAGACCTTATTTTTAAGAGTTTAGCGCAGGAGGCTCAATGCCCTCTGAAGGCAAATCACAGTACGACAGTCCTTTTAATTAACAGCCTGGCAATACTTAAACATTCTGACCTTCGGATCGCCGAAGGCCGAGGTTGCGGGTGAATGGAATGAATGGCACAACTCAGTAAACCCTCGCAAGTCTCTTTATTGTGTGTGCGATAAACTGTAATTGGGGTGTTTTTTAAAGACTAGCATTGGTAAGGATGTTGTAAGTGAGCTTAGTCTTAGTTCAGGGATATTACTATCTCCTTAAGCATCTTTTTGGGACTGAACTCTTCAGAGCGTAGCATATCTCTGGCATTCCTTCTTGGATGATATTCTCCATATGAACTGATGTTAGGGACACTTAAAAAAAAATATATATATATTAAAACATATATAACCAGCCATTAGTTTCTGTATGACAGTGAATTGACACACATTTCTTATATTAGATTACCCAGTCGAAGTGCACATCTTCCTAGTTGCATCTCGCAATAGATCGTTTGTTGTTCAATATGTAAGCTGTTAGGGGCGTTCATAAGTCTCTTGGAAGTGAGGATGCCGGCAGCTCCTCTGCATATATGTTCTAGTTATCTTTATAGTACACCATATCCAGCAGCCAGTGCTTATATTTGGGTGCAGTTCTTTCCCTAATGTCTTGCCACGCTCCCTTTAGCCAGAACCAGTGCCACCTCTGTAAACCTTTGTTGCTTGTAGCAGTTGGCATAGCCCCAATAGGCCCCTAATGCACTTTGCATCCCCTCTGTTTCTATTGTGAAGCGCTGGATTTAGCAGTGTCACTGTTGTGTTATAGAACTCGTCTGCAAGTAATTGCTGTCTGCTGAGCTCGTCCAGTAGGGTACAATAGGTCTCACATTTGCGAGAGATTAAGCTATTGGCAACGTAAATGACAATGCCATTTATTTATCTGTTTTCAAAACCAACACATAAATAAAAAAATTGTCATTTACAATGGCAATAGCTCTAACTTTTGCAAAGGCGAAACCGTTGCATTGTAAATGCTTGTTTCTTCTCTTATCACTGTCTCTTTCTTTATATCAGACAGCCCTTTCTCCATCCAACGTTTCTCTCTTATTGTTCTTTTTTCATCTGTTTTGCTTTTTTCTGTTTATCAATCTAACTAATTCCCCCTGTTTCTTGATTACGGCTTAACTTACATTGCTGTCATTCCCAACTGTATTCTCCCTTTATATGCCGCTGTCATCCTTTAATTTATCGATCAATCAATCAATCAATCAAAATATTTGTAGAGCTCACTAATCACCCATGAGGGTCTCAAGGCACTGAGGGGGTGGGGGTGCAGCTACTGCTCGAACAGCTAGGTCATAAGGAGTCTCCTGAAGGTCAGCAGGTCCTGGGTCTGTCGCGTCTTAGCCGCCAGGTAGAAGAAGGATCTGCTGCCGGTGGAGGACCTGTGGATGCGCGGGACGGCGGCAAGGGCGAGGTCGGCTGAGCGCAGCTGGCGATTTGGTGTGTAGAAGGTGAGACGCTTGTTGAGGTATGCGAGTCCGGTATTGTGAAGTACTTTGTGGGCGTGGGTGAGGAGCTTGAAGGTGATCCTATTGTTGACGGGGAGCCAGTGCAGGTCTCTCAGGTGGGCAGTGATGTAGCTGTGGCGGGGTATGTCGAGAATGAGCCATGCAGAGGCGTTCTGTATGCTTTGGAGTCTCTTGTGGAGTTTGGCCACCAAGAGTCGTCCCAGGCAGAGGGGGTAGATCCAAGGATGAGGACTTCTGTCTTGTCCGATTTAAGTTTCAGGCGGTTGGTCTGCATCCAGGTGGTGACTGCCTTCATTCCTTCGTGGAGGTTGGTTTTGGCGGTGAAAGGGCTATTGGTGAGAGAGAGGATCAGTTGAGTGTCGTTGGCGTAGGAGATAATGTTTAGGTTGTGCGAGCAGACGATGTTGGTGAGTGGAGCCATGTAGACGTTTAAGAGGGTTTGGCTGAGGGATGATTCTTGGGTTACGCCGCAGATGATCTTGGTGGCTTCAGAGCGGAAGGGCGGGAGGCGGACTCTCTGGGTTCTGTTGGTGAGGAAGGAGGTGATCCAGTCCAGAGTTTTGTCGTGTAGTCCAGCATTGTGTAGGCGTTTGCGAAGGGTGTGGTAGCAGACGGTGTCGAAGGCAGCCGAGAGGTCCAGGAGGATGAGGGCTGCGGTTTCACCGTTGTCCACTATGGTCGTGATGTTGTCTGTGGCAGAGATGAGGGTGGTTTTGGTGCTGTGGTTGTTGCGGAAGCCGGATTGGGACAGGTCCAGGATGTTGTTCTCCTTGATTTTCTCCAATCCTGAGTTTTTCTTTATTTCTGTTTCTTAATCCATATTTGATTCCTTTAACTGCTGTGTTGTACAATCTCTTTATTTTTAAGTCGGAGCCTCTGCTTGTGTCTCTTCACCTTTGCACAGATTCTACATTAGGACCATTATTCACAGCTACCTTATAGTGGTTCCACAAATAACCATATGAGGGTCAGTAGAGGTCGCTCATTTTGCTAAGTGGTGGGGCAGCGCGGGGAGGGGGAATACAAGCTAAAAAAGACAGAATTTTAAATATACAAAATTGCACTTATCTGCTCTGACGGCCGCGCCTTGCTCCCGATCCTTGCCTCCCGGACGTCCAGGAACTGCTGCATACTTTGCAGGCTCCCAGATGCCAATCCCAGCGCTGCTCTCATGCTCAGAATGCTATTCCGAGCATGAGAGGGTTGCTGGGATTGGTCGAATCGCCTTGGTTCGACACTCAAACATGGACTGGGAGCCTGTGTTGGCTCTCTACCCGGCTGTACAACACAACTCAGGTTGGAGAGAGGCTAAGTGCGCATGCCGGTTTTGTCAGTCCCAGAGGGCCAGCCAACAGTCATGTGCACTTAGCAGTGCCCACCACTCACCCCTCCTCCCTGGTGCTGCTGCGTCTGTATGGATGGCCCCACCCCTCCCTCGGCTTGGAGCCTGCAGGACGAAAAATAAAAGGATAATAAAAATGTTTTATTATCATTTTATTTTTGTTGTATGCCTCTGCTGGCTTTCAGCAGGGTGGCGATGCTCCTCTGCCATAACGGAGGAACCGCCCCTGAAGAGGGTGCCAGATCGCAACAAATGATCTAAAAACATTATTGGAAAGGAAAAGGGCAAGGGAGCACCTAATCTGCACAATATTATTTTGTCTGAAAATGGTTGCACCTCACCTCCCAGGCGCAGTTTACCCTCTCCTTCATTCTCCTCTCAGTTATTGAATTCTCTTTGTCTCCATTCACATTTTCTACTTCTATTTTAAAGTTTCCTTAACACTTTTCTCCGTGCCTTCGCAACACAGTTTCTTTCTGTCTAAAACCATTCCAGTACTGGAAATGAACATTGAGGATGGTAGCAGTGGTGTGTGTAGTCATAGGTGATAGAGAGTCAGAGGCATACAGAAAGAGTGAAAGCCTAAGCATTTATTTCAAACTTTGCACCCAAAGAATTGGACAGCAAAGGAAATGTTATAGGATCTTTATTTTACTTTGATAATAAAGCTATTTCGGCTTAATTGGTCACAAGTAGATGATATTATAATGTTGCAGCTGAAGAATATAGGGCCAGGCTTAAACTTAAGAGATGGGGTACTCAGTCACAAATGTGATTGATGTCCTGTCCTCTGTATTACAAGTACATTATATCCTATGGCAATTGTACTATGGCAAACAGGATATCTGTCACATTTGCTATGGATTATCCCATCCACCAAAGTCTAAATCAGACCATTGTGTATAAGTGTAGGCCTCAGATTCATATTTCACATAAGAAAGCTCAGCGTGTTAACATTCTTGTTACTGATGCCTGTTATGGGTGGAGAAGTGTGGCTCACTGGTTAGAGGAGGCAGACCCGGACGCTGAGATCAGATCAGGGTTCAATTCCCGACGCGGCAGGCTCTTGAGCCCAAAAATGTCTACGGACTCAGTAATTCTCGTTTCGGTGCCTACTCGAATCACAGGTTCACACTCTGCAACTCTGGGCAATAGCTTGCTTAATCTCCACTACTGCCCCCCGTGGCGGGATGCCTGGCTTTCACCTTGGGGCTATCTCACAGGGAAAAACCAGGACGGGTTCCCAATGCAAAGCGCTTTGAGACCTGGCGGTGATTTTGCGCTATATAAAAACCTATCCATCCATCCATCGTTATGTTGCCTTCAAGTTATAATCCTGATAAAATAGTTTGTTAGTTGTTCACTCACTGTAAATACCTTTGAGACCTGCAAAACATAAACTGGAAATGTTTCAGGAATTAACTCAATCGTCCATGATTGTATGATTAGTAATATACACATTATTAAGTTGCAAACAATGTATTTTGCTTTGGGTGAAATATAATTGAGGAATATTTTCTATGCTCATCCTAACAACAAAGCAGAGAAGGAGAATTAGTAGTCTCATGAAGCAAAGAATTTGAATTTACCTCCCTATGTTTTACTCCCAAACTTTGCCTCCAATTCAACAGCGGGAAACAGCGACACTAACACTCTTTAACCCTGAGAGTGGCACGAGTGACTGTAATCGCTCATCATTATCCCCTGCTCAGAGGTCTTTAACCACCAGTGGAGCACAAGCCATATCATTTTACATTGCAAAGCCTGAAAGATCACAGAACTTTCTCCTTTGCCTTCACGAGAAGGAACCTGCTGGCAGTGCTTAATTTGTAAAAGAATAAGTGCCGGAGCCAAAGATTTTGCTCAGAAACCCATGGCCAGTGCTATCGAATGTCAGGTGCTGAACTCCAAGGCTGTGTAGTCGTGTACTCTTTCTTCCACCACTAGATACTCCCGTTTCCTTTATCTCACTCATTCAGGATCTGTTTCAGGTTTGCTTTTTTTCTTTGACACTGTTTTAAGACCTCTCTCTTCCTCCCTTGTGTGTTTTCTCTCTCTTGCTTTGGATCAAAGTCTGATGAGGAAAATATGTGCCAGTCCCCGAAAATGAATCCCAGTGGGCTCCACCTTCAACTATTGGCTCAGATTCCGCTCTGCCCCCTGGACACCTCTGAACAAAATAACAACCAGAGCAGAGATTTCCATGCCGAATGCCACTGGGACGAAAATACAATGATAACACCACCAATATTCACCATGACTGCCAATGGTATACCAAGTGGAAGTTATTATTTGTCAGTGAAATGACATCAGTCAATCTAGAATTATTGTTCTTAAACTGTGGGTTGCAACCCACTGGTGGGAAGCAAGCTGATTTTTTGTGGGCTATGAAGGTTCAAGTAATAAATAAAGATGCCTTTAAATTCTATAGTTATCACTTGTTCTGCTGTGAAAAATAGAGGACAAATCGCAGGGTATGTCTTCTGACAAATTGCTGCTTATGTTTTTAACATGAGGATTGTTATTTACAAACTCTTCTCACTTTGCAGGCAGAGAAAGAAAAGTGAATTATGTGACAGTCTTACTGAGGTACAGGGGAAGTGTCAGGAAAGGCTGTAAAATATCATTTTTGTAGCATGCAACAAAATGTTAACACCTGTAAATAAACAGTACACATTCAGCAGTTAGGAAAGCAAAAATGAAGCCCAAGTTTTGTAATTCAGAAATGTGGATGATACAAAGATTTTAATATGATGAAAACAAATCAAGACACTTTACTTGGTGATGCACAAATGATAAATATTAATTGAAACCCAAATTCTATACCTTATCATTTGTGTGCAATATAGTCAGAGCCACTAGAATTTTGCAACAGTACGGCAGTACAGCACCAAATTATGCATCAGAGTTGACTAAATTATGAGGCAAGAAAGTCAAACTATTCTGCATAATGCAGCACATTTGTTATGGTATTGCTCATTATTTTGTACGTATTATACGTGGTAATATTGTTTGGGCAAATATTTAAACACAATAGTACCAGTTTAACAGCCAAGTACAGAAATAAGCAACTCAAAGATGACCAGTTAATCTCTTTGTGTAGACCCTTCTACTGCGAGTGAACACGTCATAACATTTTTTTTTTTTTTTTTTTTTTTTGGTGTAAAAACTTTTATTGATGTTCATCATCCATTTTACAACAAGACAATTACACAGTAATCATGACAGGAGAAAGGAACAGGATGTCCCGTAGTAATACACAGCTATTTAGCCGACAACCCTCCGGTCCGGCAGCAAAGGATGAGGATGATACGGCAGACCATTAGGAGAGAAGCATCGGATTCATGAGGTTTTACTTTTTTTTTTTTTTTTTAAATAGCATTTTTGTTAACTGTTTCATGTAGAAAACGTTGAAAAACAAACCAAACAAAGTGGCTCAATAATAGTGCTTAGATGCGAAGCAATATAGAACAAAGACGCTAGTAGAACACACCGACCCCCCACCCAGGCCTAACCCCTCCACCCCCCGCAGAACGTGAGCAGGAGTTCCCATGATATGAGTACAGTATTAGTCTTGCCCCGTGGTAGCCCACAGGTCAGCCAATCATCTCCTCCTCATCTTCCGAGTCTTCGTCTTCAGCCTCCTGAAGCGGGTCGCACAGGTCCCCTCTATATCTATTCCAGGCCTCCCACACCCTGTTCCATTTCCTTGGGTTCGCTCTCACTTTGTAGACCGTTCGTTCAGTTAACATCAGTTTGTCCATATTTTGACACCATAGCGACAAGGTAGGTAACTCAGCCACCCCCCACCTCTGTGCCATATCACGCTTAGCCATCATTGTTCCAATTGTAACCCACTGCTGTTGTCTGAGGTTAAGATCAGTGCCCTCCCAAACATTCAAAAGACAGAGGCGCGGTTCGGGTGTGAGGGAGGTGTCAAGGGCCTGGGAAATCGTGCGCATGACCTGTTGCCAGTATCGGGCAATGAGAGGGCAGCCCCACAACGTGTGCAGTAGTGTGCCATCCTCCCCACATCCTCTAAGACAACGAGGGGAGTCAGCCCTGTGCATTTTGTGTAGGGTGGTCCTCGTGTAATACGTTCTGTGCAGTATTTTCAATTGTATGAGTCTGAACCTTGCGGAAACCCCAGCCTCTCTCGGGGATGCCACAGCAGCGTTCCAGTCCGTCTCATCCATAGCGCCCAGCTCATCCTCCCATTTTTCTCGCAGGGTCTGTAGGGGGTCAGAGAGATTGTTCAGCAATTTACGGTAGGTGAGTGAGGTGGCTTTCGTTTGCATGTATTCCGTGAGGAGCCGGTCTTCTAGGGGCGAGGATTCCGGGATTGTGGTTCCCGGCTCCAACACCGCCAGGAGAGCGTGCCTGATTTGGACGTACCTATATGTTTCCGTGGGGCCCAGCTCATATTGTTGTTGAAGTTGCTCGAATGGTATCACCCCAGTGGACGTCCAGAGGTCCCCCACTGTAGAAATGCCTATGTTGTCCCATTGAGTGAACCCTTTGCTGGTCCTCAGGCAGCCCAGCTTTTTAGTGTCCCAAAGCGGGGTAAGCTTCGTAATGACTCCCTTCCACTGTAGCTTGGTGAGTGCCCTGTACCATAGGGTGATCGTGTGTTTAGTGGGGCCAATCAGGTTCTTGAGTAGACTGTGGTTATAGAGGGGGGCCAGAAGACTCTGTGTCCCGAGTTGGGCCCTGTCCGCCATGTACGCCGGGTCAGTGTGTGGTGCATGGATCCATTGGTTAAGTACCTTAAGTTGGGATGCCCAATAATAAAGCTGTACGTTCGGTAGCGCAATGCCACCATCGTACCAGCCGCGGTTCAGTTTGAGGTGCGCTATCCTCGGGGGACGCCCACCCCAAAGTAGAGTGGTAACCATCGCGGTAATCTTCTGGAAGTAGGAGGGCGGAATCACGACAGGCGCATTCTCAAAGACATATAGGAGGCGCGGGAGCGCCATCATTTTGAACAGCGCAGCGCGGCCTAAAAGTGTGAGCGGCAGGGACGACCAGTGCCGCACGTCTGCCTTCAAACGGAGGAGGGGGGGCGCTAGATTTCGATTGGTGAAGACGGTCATATCGTTAGTGACATGGATACCCAAATATTTGAAAGAAACATCTGTCACCACCAACGGACAGTGTTCCGGGAGGACTGGTCGAGGGCCCTTCAGTACATAAAGGACCGACTTCGTCCAGTTAATTGTGTAACCAGAGGCCGCACCGTGTTTGTCACAAAGCGCCAATAAAATCGGGACACTCAGTTCGGGTGCTGATACGTACACCAGCATATCATCCGCATATAATGATATCCTATCTTCCCAGGTCTCCGTCCACCTGATGCCCTTCAACAGTGGTGTCGTTCTGAGGACGATCGCGAGGGGTTCAAGGACCAACGCGAACAGCAATGGGGAGAGGGGGCCGCCCTGGCGGGTTCCACGCGCCAAAGAGATCGCACGAGAGATATGGCCATTGGCCGCTACGTGAGCTACTGGGCCTGTGTGGAGTAGTCGGATCCAGGATAGGAACTTCGGACCGAAGCCCATCCGGTGCAGGACTGCGAACAGGTACTGCCACTCCACCATGTCGAAGGCCATCCTGGCGTCCAGCGACAAGATGGCTGCTGGCTCTGTCAAGGAGTGTGCACGTGCTAACGCGCCGTGTACTCTACGGAGATTTAATGCTGTACTCCTGTGGGGCATAAAGCCGGATTGGTCCGGGTGGATCAGTTGGCCAAGGTGTGGGGTCAGTCGATTAGCGATCACCTTCGCCAGGATCTTCGCCTCTGCATTGAGTAGCGAGATCGGGCGGTAGGAGGCACAACATTCTGGAGGTTTCTCAGGTTTTGGGATAGCTACTATCGTTGCCAGGCGCTGATCCAATGGCAGCGTTCCTGACTCACGACAGTTCTCGAACATGGCCAGTAGCGGTGGGCCCAGTGTGTCGGACATCGTTTGGAACCATTCGATTGGGATCCCGTTTGGGCCCAGCGCTCTGCCCGTATGCAGTGCGCCTATCGCCATACGGAGTTCCTCCTCTGTGAGATCCGCTTCCAGCTCGGTTTGCGCCTCCGGCGTTAGCCCCTCCACCTCAATCTCTTGGAGCGCCAGTTCTGCCTGTTCCGGCGTGACCACCACTTCTGGGGTGTAAACTGATTGAAAGTGGTCTGCCAGGAGGTCAACTATCTTGGGAGGGTGCGTGTGAAGCGTCCCCGCGTGGTCTTGCAACTGTAGGATTTGCCTGCCTCCATCCCGTTTTTTGTCCAACCAAGCCAGCAACTTGTTGGCTTTGTCGCCTACATCATAAACTCTGCATGCCGTTGATTCGATCCGCTCTAACACCCTTCGGCGGAGAAAGTTGTCGTGTTTTAGCTGGCAGAGAGTCAGCGCGTGCCTGGTGGCCTCTGACGGTGTGGCCATGTGAGTCGCATTTGCTTGTTCCAATTGCAGTTCCAGTTCGACCATTTCCAGTTTTTGTTTGCGTTTATGGTCGGCTATGGTCGAAATGGCCTGGCCCCTGAGTACCGTCTTGTATGCTTCCCAGAGAACCGTCGGCGAGGACACCGACCCGGAGTTCTCCTGGAAGTAAAGTTTAGTGGCAGTTTTAAGGGATTTTCGGATCGGGGGAGTTTTAAAATAGCTAGGGTAGATGGGAAAGAGACGCATGCGGGCCGTGGTAGAGCAGGACAGTGTGGCGAGCAGGGGAGAGTGATCTGAAATACCCCGTGGTGCGATGTGTACATTGTCAAAAGTGAGTTTACCGCCCCCCAGTGTGAGGAAATAGTCTATGCGCGACAGGCAAGCATGAGTGGAGGAATAGTATGAATAGTGGCGATCAGTAGGGTGAAGCTGCCTCCAAATGTCTACCAGACCCTGTGCCTCTAAGAAGTCCCTAAATTTCGTTGGGCCAGTAGGAAGGGGGCGAGCCGGGAACCTGTCCATATCCGAATCAGCCAATGCATTGAAATCTCCGCCCACTAACAAATCCCCTTCCGGGAGTTCCAAAAGAAATTTACCCAGGGCCGGAAGTGCCGATGAATGTAGCGCCGGCGGGATGTACGCAGACACCACGTTGATGGGCACGCCCTCCCATTGTCCACACACCGCCGCGAAGCGGCCATGTTGATCTGTTTTTGTGGAATGGTGAATGAAACGTGACGTTCTTTTTACCCATATCCCCGTTCCCCGGGATCCCGAAGTAAAGTCTGAGTGTGTCAGCATGCGATATCCTCGCCTATCCAGGGCTTTGGAGGCAACCCCCACCAAATGTGTCTCTTGGAGGAGGGCGATATCACAGTTCAGTCTCTTAATACATTGTAGGACCAGCCCTCTCTTCACTTTATCACCCAACCCCCGCACATTCCAGGACACAACCCGAAGCGGTGGTACCGCCCCCACCCCAGTGTCATGCGTTACTACAGCAGGTTGCGGGGGATCCGCCATATTGTGGTCAATCGTACAGTTGAGTGCCCTAGAGGGCGGGGCGGAGGCATAACAGATAGGGAAAACCCCAAGCCATTGTAACTAAGCGTGTGAGTGTACCGATACAGTGATCGAGGAGCAGAGGCAATATACCCGGTGTAAGGAGTACGGTCAAGCGTGAACACCAGCAGTTCCAAGACAAGAAGTTGAGCCAAACATTTCAAACTAAATAACCAACACAACCCCCCCATTCCCAACAACCCCACCCTCCCTGCTTCCCTGCTACACGGACTCCAAACTGCCCGCCACCCCAATCTAGCAGAGTGCTTCAACCCGCCCCAAAGAAAACACACAGTTACTTGCTCGTTGGGGGTGAGGAGCGCTCCGGAATCAGCGGCCCCTCATTCCCTCCACGGAGGCCCTCGGCCCAGTGTCCATGACGGTTCCAGCCACAGTACCAGACTTTTTACAGTGTACACACGTGGTCAAGGGTCCACCTCCAGACTCAAAGCAGTTTCATCGCGTATCGGAGAGCTTCTGCCACTGTTCGCACCCTCGGCCCCTGCAGCGGCGGAATCAGAGTGAGGCGAGCCGGTCTTAGTCCGTCCAGGGCGACGAGAGTGAGAAGCCGGACGCCAGCCGTCCAGCCAGTCTCGCGCAGTGCTTGGGTCATCAAAAAACCATGTCCTGTTTTCCGCCACCACCCGAAGCCTGGCTGGGAAGATCATAGAATATGGGAGTTCCCGTTTCCTAAGTTCTCTTTTAATGTCCAAGAATGTCTTTCGCCGCCTGGCCACTTCCGCCGTGTAATCCGGGAAGAAAGCCACCGTTGAGTTAAGAATTTTCACCGGCGGCGAGACACGTGCCGCCTGCAGGATGATGTCCCGGTCACGGAAGTTAAAAAGTCTCGCTAGGATAGGCCGCGGCGTGACCCCTGGTTTCGGTTGACCACCCGGGACTCTATGGGCTCGCTCCACAGAAAAGAAGGCCGACAGGCCCTTGGGTTGAAGATGGGTCTTAATGAGTTCCTCCACATAGAGATCCGTAGCCCTCACACCTTCTGACTCCGGAACGCCAAGAATGCGTACGTTGTTTCGCCTGGAGCGGCCCTCCTGGTCGTCGAGCTTGTCCTTAAGGTGCTTGTTTTCGGCCATGACCGCTTCCATGGCCGTCTGCAGTTCCGAGACATCCTCCACCAGCGACTTCGTGACGAGCTCCAGAGAGCCTACCTTTTCCGCCATTTTATGAAAGTCAGCGCGGATTAGGGTGATTTCTGTTGAGATGCAGCCCACCGTTGCCTGGACCTGTGTGAGAGCCTTCATGATATCGTCCAGTGTCGCCTTCTTCGGCCCCCCGGACTCGCCTGGTTTCACAGGGGGAGTTTTTCCTTCCGCTGGAGGGGAAGCGGTCCTGTCGTTGGTGAAGCGGTCAATACGAGTCTGGGTTGTGCCGCCTTTCACACCTTTCCCGGCCATCGTTCGGTCACGGAGGGAATACAGTTCGTCGGTCCGGTGGGGTGCCAGGTAGACGGGCAGTTGCCGCGCTGCTCCCGGTGCCGGATGGAAGGACCTCCGTCGTTGAGAGTTAAACTCCTGCGCGGTGTGTCGGGCAAAGTATGGTCGGTGGCTTCGGTAGTTTGCGGCCACCCTTCCAATGAGACGTCGCTGGAGAGGGCGAGTCGAATGACGCAGGACAGGACCGTTACTGGGCGTGGGGCTCCTGCACCGACCACTTCCTGTCTGCGGCTGCCAGGCAGGCTGCACTTCCGGTCGGACTCAGCTAGCACTTGAGGGCCCGGAGGTGGGCCTAGGCTCCGGTCGATTCAACTTTCGACGATAACTCCGGCATTCAATGCTCGATTATCGTCTGGAGACCTGCCGCCAGTCCCGCCCGGTCCCGGGCGTTCGGTGCTGCCGTTGGAGGTAACAAATAGTCACGGATTATCGTGCGGATAGATGGAGAGGTCGCTTCCCCGCCGGAGCTAGTCCTCTATGCTGCCGCCATGTTCGGCTGCCAGCCACGCCCCCACGTCATAACATTTTTAGTACTTTTTGATCCATTTGAGTTAGAAATTGTTTGTATTCTAATCTGTAGTTTATGAAGCAGAAGATGGATTGTGTGGCAAATGCTTAAAATCCATAACTATGCTAAAACACCAGGGTTGCAGAATCACATGATTCCAGTGGCCCTGAATATAGTTTTATCAGTAAAACCATACGTCTGTGCAAATATTGTGGCCATTTCGATGCTCTGTCTGTAAATGATAATGTGCTACCACACTATCCTTTAGTTATAATGAAAAGTTGCCTGCCTCATATCAATTAAAGCTAGGTGATTCATGAAAGTATGTAATTCTAAAAAGTGGGTCGTCGCTCTGAAAAGTTTGGATAGCACTGATCTTAGAGGCTTGTCAGGTATGCAAGCCTACTTCCTGTGGACCATTCCTAGGGATCATATGAAAAGTCGCTGCTTTTCTGCGGAGTGCATATGAAATCAAAAAAGAGACATTTGTCCCCCTATGAAACATCTATTAAGGATCCAGCAGTGGATGGTTGCATTAAAAATTGAACATAATAACATCTTCTGCTGCAAACCAAATAGTTGGCATGTACAGATGAAAGTGCCAAGAAAAAGCCACAGGGAAAGAAAGTAGAGTAAATACAAAGGGAAGAGCGGAAGACATTTTAATTCCTTCCGAATGCTCTGAAAGATATCCTGGGAACAACCTTCTATTGGACAATGGTCGCTCCAGTAAAAGGGTTGAACTTTGTTAAGTTCTGCTCTGGTGATGGTCCAGTAGTTTTAATCTCTTCCCCTCTTGTTTCACATGCCCACTATTTAATGGCACTTGATGGTGTTTTCTTTTCTCGTGTATCACTTTGACTTGGCACTACTAGAGGTTTTAATGATCAATTTCACGTTTGTATGCAACAGTCCAAGTGACTGAGTATTTAGACAAAACTACAGTACAAAATAGTACCTGTTGCGTCAATGGTTCTACATCAGCCCCATCAATACCAGCGAACACTCACTTCTGCTTGGTCGTAGAAAAGCAGGGGGAGAAGCTGTAGAGATGCAGAGAACAAACTACAGAAGAAAGGACACTCCTTTCCTATAAATTACCAAAAACAGTTAGCCCCTGTCTAGTTATCGCCATCTTTTCTGATAGTTCTCACTGAGTTTCGCTGTTCAAAGGATGCACTCAGAAGAACTCAAAGACTATTAGCATACCAGATAAGTGATACAGCAATACTGTAGGACCATGAACGTCATAGCACCCTTACTCGTAGCACAACCGGAATGTTCCTGATCCAGGAGCACACCTAGAACCTGCTGTAGAACCAAAACCGCTGGAATACTTAAGGTACAGAGCATGTTTTGATGGCAGAGAAAGCCCAAAAAACTCAAGGCCAAATGGCATATCAGTAAAATTGAAGAATGGGGGAAACAAAGGTACAGGACCGAGAGGTCGGATGGCGATCATTTGAAAAACAGAGAGCCAGTACAACACGCAATTACCAGGCCATAGTTCTTGACACCATCTTCCTCTGAGCCTCCTCAACTGGGCCTCAGAAGTGAAACTCTTCTCTGCGTTGTTAACCCTGACAAGCAGCAATCCGGCATTTCTCATCACTAGACCACTAATTACTCTGTAGGCTAAGTGCCACCTCCCAGGCCACCATGATTCTCATTCTCTGTGTGTCGCACACTGAGGCAATCGCCAGCCTATCCTCTGCGTAGCAGACACTGGTTCTACCGTACCGGTGCGTTTTGCTCTTCCAATGGTTCCTTACACCTGTTTCCCATAGAGCACGGGAATGGCAAAAACACTTTAAAACCTCTGTTTGGGTCTTAGTTACTTGTGCAATCTACATGGCAGGAAGTTTCTTTCTGTGTCTTGGTGGGCTCCCAGGTCTAGCACCCAAGGTTGGTAGATGTTTCTCCTGGGCTGTATTTGACCTCCAGCAGTTCCCAGCCAGGATCCATCTTGGACACATAAGTCCTGCCCGTTCTTGTAGTGAGGCCGTCTGCAGCTTCCTATGGCGATGCCCACGGAATCTGCAGATGCTGCGGCCTGTGTCCCGGTGTTGTGACACTGGGAGGCATACAGGCCGGATGATTTGCAGGACCAGCCCAAGAACATAGATCTGCCTCAAGGACAGCTGCCAGAAGTTGAATCTTTCTGGTTTCAATGATTTTTCTGCACCGCACACCAATACATTTCTGATGTCTGCTTCATGTCTTGCCCTTCCTTTCTTTCCCTGGGCTCTCCTTTCTGTTCTGCTGTCCCGCGGAGTGTGAGAAATCTTTTTTGCCATTGTTTCATCAGTGAGGCACGAGCAGGTGCAATGTGTGCCTGCGTGCAGGGTTGCATGGTGCAAAATGGGACTGTATATCATATCAATTCTAACCAAGCTGACTTTAGTTCCCACACCTACACCACAAGCTGGTGCATGCACAGGGTCGGCTATGGATCACAATTAGGACCGGACACTCCCCAGAAAGTGGCCCACATTCCCTGATCATCCTTTTCATGGCTCACCATCTGGTTAGTCTCATTGCAATTTGTTTTATTTTATTTTTGCAGCTTTATATAGTGTAAACTCATACCAAAGTCATTAGAGCAATGTACACGAGCACCACCAGTTACATTACACTATATATATATATATATATATATATATATATATATATATATATATATATATATATATATATATATATATGGAGATTAAGTGATTTGCCCAGAAACTCATGATGTTAAACTGTTTGCTGGGACTTGAACTTGGGAGCTTATTTACAAGCCCCTTGTGCCACTAGTGTGTCACATTTAATATGTGAAAAGTGACACACCTCTGGTGGAAGGAGCTTGGAAATAAGCCATGTACTTCCAATGTCTGTGGCTCTGATCATAGTGCTAAATCGAATTTTATGCAACCCTCTCTTCCTCTCCAGCAAGGCCTAATGGACACTGAAGCTAGGGCAACAACACCTGGCCGATTGGGTGGCCACTTCTGTTACTCACCCCCTCCCCAGCCCACTATAGCCTCAGGGAAAAGACTTGGCTCAGGAGGTGTCTAGAAAAGCACACTGCTCCAGGGGGCTCAGGTGAGACTGCCCCAATGGAACAAAATCAACCGCCCCAAGTGAGGCCCCTGCATGCTTCCACCCTTCTCACACCCACCATGGCCTAGAAAGTTATGGCCTTGTGGAGCATGACACTGCTTATGGCAGGGTAGGTCACACGAGCCGGGGCGCCGAGTTGAGAATGTCCCAAAGGCTAAAGCCCCCAGCCTCAATTTATAGCATGGCAGTGGAGTGGCTAAGATACTGACACCATATTAAAGTGTCATGCCAGGGACTGGGGAAGGAAGTAAGTCTCTTGGGACCGTTTAGAGGGGGAAGGTCTTGAATGCCCATTGGGCTGAAAGAACTTTAGACCCTCCCCCTGTTGTCTGCTGGAGCCCGGGCTGTGTAGCTTTAGCATTGAGGACACAAGGTGTTGTGGGCAGGGCAGGGCAGGGCAGGCGCTTGCCCATCAGACGCATTTGAAGTATTTTGCAGGACTTCTAAAGGCCATTTAACCGCTATAGAGTCTTTTGTATGATTTCACTCCATCCTCTGCCCCTGCCGCCTGCACTTTTTAAAAGGACTATTGCTGCCACAGTGGAAGAATATGTATATCGGGGAAAATCTAGAGGTGACTCAAAAGAAAATATATAAGGAGTGCCAAGCCAAAGCACAGGAAATTATTGGGCTTGCCCCTTAGCGCTCTAAAACAAACAAAGTCCTCTGCATTATATGTAAAGCTGCTGGGTAATTTTAATACATTTTGCCATGAGCAGGGATTGGAACTCAACAGTGTGAAAACGACATTTATGGATTTCCACTCGGTTAGAGATAAAAACTACAAATGCAAACTCTTTGTCAACAAAGATCCAATAGAGCAGGTATCTAATTTTGACTACCTAGGGCTAAGGCTAAGGACCCAGCCTAGATTGGCCCATTCAGGTCCAAAAGGCCGATTGCACATTAATACATCAATCATCACGATTCTTAAGGATATGGGTCATCTATCATTCAATTGGACTGACTCTCTACCTCTAGCCCTCCCTATGTCCCTTCTTGTTATCTTTCCTCTCTCGTGCTCAACCACTGATTTCATCTGATGTGACTCAGTTGCTCGGTATATACTTGTTATCTTTCATGTGAACATTTACTGTTGTAAAGCGCTGTAAGACTCTTAAATAAATAAATAAAATATATAATAAAGTATTCTCTAAGAAAGTCGCTTAAGCAATTGAGATCTATAATATAACGGCTCTGGGAGCAGCTCGGAGATTTGGGCACGCTAATTGCAGCGATTTATCTTATACTGAGAATAGGTGTATTAGGCAGTTTGCGCTCCCTAAGAGCACCCTCTGGCTCCATTGTATTTCAACATGGCACTTAGGAAAGTCTCTGAGAAGGTGAAGCTTGGACCTTTACTATACTGGCGTAGGATATGGACCTCACCCACCCTAGAAGCCTATAGAGACTCCCCTAAAGACATATTAGCCCTACCTGGCACCCAGCGCATACCATGGTTCGCACATATTAGGTCCTTGTGCAGAAAGCTGGGTTTGGAAAGCTTCTGGGCAGCACCAAAGTACTTACTTCAGGCTCTAAAATGCTAATTAAATCGGCCTACTGGCAGAAGGTACACCAAGAAGTCATTGGATCTAGTAGAGGCACCTTGACCTTGGACTTTTGGGATTTTAAGCTGTCTCCTAGCAATGAGGATACAATCGTTGAGATCACTCCCCCTTTTGCTAGGAAATTGTTTATAAAATGTAGATACCAGTTCTTACCCATCACGACTTTCTGGGCTAAGTGGGCAAATTCAAAATATCAGCGCACAGAGTGCCCGGCGTGCAAGGGGCCTCCTGAAGATTTACCTTTCGTACTTCTGCCCAGCGCATGTTTCCTAGAGGAGAAAATGGCTGTTGCCCCTGTGTAGGACCCTGGGTGTTGGGAGTTACTTTGGCCGCCAGCAGGATTTTACATTCTGATACCTCTAGGCTGGTGTGGTTTGTGGTCGCAATTTAGGCCTTTTCCCTTTGCAACTTTTTGTAATATGTTTTATCTAATTTATTATTGCTCTATAAATGTTTTTATATCTTTGGAATCTCTATTTATAAAAGTGCTGATTGATGGTACAGGTTTGCCTTTTCACTGTGCAAGGACTGTGTGGATTTCATGTGTCCCTACAGTGATGTGTTTATCAAGTTATTTTTTTATCGTTTTATGCTTTTGTGATCTTTTGTAGATCGAAATAAAGTTTTATGATGATGATATGGAAATCGCAGTGTAAAATGTGCTAAAGACTTTGAAATTCAATAAGTTTATTTCTTTAATGTGGAAGTGTTTCACTTCAGGACACTAAAATAAGCTGCTGCACTAAGTGACATTTATCAGAAGTCTTAGAGCAGATTCAGAAACAAAGGTTTATTTAGAATTTACGTGTCAGGACAAAACTTGTTTGGGCCCCAATGAGGCCTGCTTTAAGGGGATGTTCCAAAGGCAGTGCATGAGTGCTCTATGTTTCCAAGGTATTTAATGCAAAGCCCTATCTACTAACAACAGTGCCCAAAAATATTGCCTCTTTGAGGCAGGGCATTATAAAGAAGAAAATATTTTTATTGCTCCATACATTTCCAACTTTGCATCTGCTGCTTTGTACAGCATGTATCCAAATTGGGAAAAGCTTTATTAGGTGAAGTATTGAGATCTGGAATGGTACCCTTCCAGTGCAACACCTATGGTAGACATCACGCTTACTCTCTTGAACTATTGTGCAAAGATGTGTGTGTGGCGCTAGGAAGCGTGAATGTGCATCTTTGCTAACCTAAAAGATATGATGCTGCCCTGCTCTCTCCTCTCATGCAATGCAGTGCAGCAACTGTGGTTGCTGTGCTGTGTGGCATGGCTTTTTAGTAAATCTGCCCCACAGTTTCTAAACATAAACCTAGAAACTTTAATGTCTCTATTGATGGTGCTTTTAGTGAACCAAGATACAAGTAAATTATCATATGAACCCTGCTAATGTTTTAATAACGCGAAGCAACATTAAAATCTATTGAAACATACATAAGTGACATTTTTGTAGAGCCCACATCCTAAATTGAGTTTTTTTTAATGTACACTCAAATGAAATGACAAAGGAAAAGGATGTGCAATGAAATAAGGCAATTGCCTAGGATGCACAATTTTGTCAAAGATGTAAACCATTTGATCCCAGGTATCCTAGTTTCACGTTGCACAGTGTAACCACTAGAAGAAGGGACAGGGGGTTTGGTAATTTACAAGAGGGGGTGGGCGGGAGAAGCCTTATAAAGACTTTGCTTGTTTTTGGCCACAGGTCACAAAACCCCAGACAGAGCTCAGGATTTGGCTCTGGCCTTCAGTAGCTCGCACACCTCCATAAAAGTGAATTTGGGCATGTCCAAAAAGCTGACATTTTGTTTCAGGACCAACTGATGATTTATTTTCTCTACTAAAGTTGCTTATTGACGTCACAATAATCCTAGTTTAAATTATGCCTGAAACTCCACTTGCCAGTCATCAATAATATGGTCAGTTACTTAGAGGTCTAGGGATACCCTGTCCTGCATTCACAGAACTCACACTGCTCGTCCTACACTTACACAGGTTCACCACTCTCTGAACTCACATGGCACTCCGCCCACCCATTACTCACACAGGTCACCCTCCATTCACATGGCCACACTGGTCATCCATTTGTCATATGGGCACCCACCTCACCTTGCACACATTTATGCACACTTTCCACTCATTCACTTTGTACCACAACGGAGTGAGGTCCTGGGACGTAGGGACAGCTGGACCGAATAATACAATATATACAAAAAAGTTGCTGACCCCACACTTTGACTTTTTTTCTCCAAATTTAAGAGAAACAAACAAATCCAGGTCTTATGTTTGTTGGGTATATTTATTTTTACCCCTCTGAATCTATTTTCACAGTATTTTTTAGATTTTTCATTAATCAGAAAGACCACTGTACATTAAATACACATTTACACATATATACAAAACAATTTCACATTATACATATATACACAATATATAGAATCTTCTTCGGTAGGACACTACTTTATGCCAAAGAAATAAAAGAAAGACAAAAGGATTACATTTATTGTGATATTGATTTAATTCTTGAACGTTTCACGTTGATCTTTCTTTTAGCAAGACTTTGCTCACCTCTTTTTGGTTATTGTTGATTTATTTATACTTGACAATTATCTTGCAAAGAATTATTTGTGGATAGAAAGTAGTGTCCTACAGAAGAAGATTGTATATATTGTGTATATATGTATAATGTGAAATTGTTTTGTATATATGTGTAAATGTGTATCTAATGTACAGTGGTCTTTCTCATTAATGAAAAATCTAAAAAATACTGTGAAAATAAATTCAGAAGGGTAAAAATAAATGTACCCAACAAACATAAGACTAGGATTTGTTTGTTTCTCTTAAATTTGGAGAAAAAAAGTCAAAGTGTGGGGTCAGCAACTTTTTCGTATATATTGCACTATACATTCACAGCACTTACTGTCACCCAGCACTTACACAGACACTCTTTTCACACTTGTAAATATATGCACATATGTCTGTAATTGCACCCACAGAATATCTGCGCTTTCCGTAGTACTAGATGCCTATTCAGTTCCATCCACAACCACAGGGCGGGTGCAAGAGGGAAGAGTGTACTGAGGCTGTGGGATGGAATGGGAAGGGAGATTGGGCTGAGGCTGTGGGGACTGGTGTGGGGGGTGAGATCGGTCTTAGTCTGTGGGGGTGAGCCAGGAGGGAGTGGTGCCTACAGGAGTGGAAATTAGATGAAAGCGGCTAGAGGGGTATCAAGCACCACAGGCTAAGGAGCTCTGCCTCTGAGGCTATGGGCGGGTGTGAGAGTTGAGTGGGGACTGCAGGCTAAGAGTGTGATGCGGGTGGGCACAGGCTGTAGATGTCACCTAAAGGCTGATTTCGAGCCTCAGGAACATAAACAAGTCACAAACTGAAATATTCATGTGCAGCAAAAGGATCAAACACCACCCATTAACAATATGGCCTTGGCAGCCAGGCCCCCACAAAACAACTCAACCCTGGTGAGGAACAAATGGGTAACCGTGGACCTCAATCTTTCAATAATAATCCGACTGGGTTTGTCCAATGTGTTTAAAATGCAAAGTTTGTCACTTCTTTTACTCATATTGGCTATAGAGATACCTCTGCCCGCATTGCTTAAAATTCTTGACCTGCCTACTTGCTGGCAGTGTTAACCCCTGCCCCCCTACCAAAAGGTTGGGTCTAGTTGTGCCCCTGACAGAGGCCCTAAAAAACACAGACCTGAGTTGAACCTGAGGGGCCAGCGCACCGAATGCCCACTTTCCCAACCCTGTGCATGCAAAGCACACAGAGCAGCACAGAAACGCCCGCTGTTCTGTGTTCATGCCACTAGTGATCTAACTTAGAACAGGAGCAGGGCTCGTTGCCTGTCTGCATTGGCACTCAATCCCACTCTACACCTGTCCCTCTTCAGTACGTCTTTCAGTCCCCTGGTTCAACACCGCCCTCCCCCAATTAAAAGGCTCTGGTGGAAGGAGCACTAATGTCACATATCCTGGATTCGTACTACAGGCAGTGCTGCTATGAAACACTATATTCAGTCTAGGCCCTATGCTGCCACTATTCTTTCATGCATTGGATGACTGGTCTCGGCAGTGTGGTAGGCGTGACAGTTGCTCTGTCTCTGAACTTTCGTATGTGGGTGCAGGTAGTACTGCTGCTGTCACACGTTTTATGTGCTCATTGTGCAGGTGGTGGTGGCGGCAGCCTGACTTTTTGTAATCCACACTGAAAACAATGTCCTATATTAATCGTAAACGAAGTACATTGGGACCTTGAATTTACGTCACCCTGAAGCAATGGCGTTGCTACTAGGCACTTGGCCGCCCGTGGCTGCCCCTCCCGTGGCTGCCCCGCGACCGCGCTGAAGAGGGGTGCAAATTCATTTAAGAGCGGGGGCACGAGCCGCCACCCCCAAAACTCGTGCCGCCCGGGGCGGACCGCCACCACCCCCCTTGCTACGCCACTGCCCTGAAGTGTGTGTATGGTTTAGTTGACCTGCTTAGCGCTGCCTACATTGCCTCTAGGCACTTGGATGAATTTGAGGTGTAGATTTGATGAAAGGGCGCTTAGGCTTGTTTTCCACGGCAACTGCGCACTAGATCACAGCATCCCACGTGGCGGCTGAGAGTGGAGCACACAAAGGGACCGGAAGGAGGATGGGTCAGACTACGGGCTGGAATATGCATTCTGAATTTCGGAAGTCTTTTAAGCAACGTTTACGGACACATTACACATTTATTAGGAAAGAACTTTAGGTTGCATATTAAGGAAGAGCGTGGCAGAAAATACATGATTCATAGATCTAACGGAAACACAGCAATATGCTGGATAAATATTTCATTATTGTGCACCACATACCTCTGACTTAGGCACGGGATAACACACACCCGACACACTCACGCACACACACAAACACATGGAAAAACAGACACATGAGCATACATACACATACTCTTTCTCACACTCCCACTCTCTTCTGTACTGTTGTGATGAGTTCATGTTCTGCCAGAGATACTTTGTTGCAATCTTGTCCCTTCTGGTAACGAAAGGGCTTAGAAACGAGAGTTAAAACTTTATGTGGGCAGGTTTAACAAGCATTGGCAAAGCCAATAGGTCTCTCCATTGGGACATCTTTGGGACCCACACTGCACAGCATCCGTGATGCTGTACAGGCTGGCTAAAGAATTTTAAAAAGCCATTGGATGCAGCCAACCATGTCATTTTGTGGGTACGAGCACCATGCATGCATGTGCCTACAAAACGACGTACCCACTTTTAAGTACTTTGTATTGTATAGTTACCAAAGTGAGTTGGATTGGTAACTGAAATGAAAAAAAAATGCACCAAAGCATTTTTTTAAAGCAGTGCGAGGAGTAACAATGGTAGGGCTAAAGCCATGTAGGAGCCCCAATGGGGGAAATCAGATGACACAAGGGGGCAAAGTGGAGTGCTTGGGGGAGCCAATTGGTGAAGAGAAACTGGAGACAAGAGAGGAAGAAGCGCACTGCTGAGAAAACAGTTGTATTTTTCCCCCGTAGTTTTATTTGGCGCAAACTTGACCTGAAGCTTTCTGGTATCAGAGCGGTTTACCTGAGCACCAGTTGCATTACACAAGGACACATTCATCTTTTTTTCTTGTTAGGCATGGGGTGATTAAGCGATTTGCCCAGAATCACATGATGTTAAGTGTCCCTGGTGAGACTCGAACCTGGTTCACCAGCGTCAAGGTCGACTGCTCTAGCCGCAAGGCCACATCCTCTCCCCAAGTTGATGGGAGAATATGAGGACAAAGGCAACATGGCAGGGAGAAGAATACAGGTGATAGAGAGCAACATGAAGTGCAGGCAGAGAGAAAACATGAGGAAAACAGCTGGAAAACACATGCACGCCCATGGAGAGCTTAACTAAAAGAAACAAGTAATGCTTGGAATGCAAGCATTTGAAGCATAGGAGTCAGTCAATCAAAAGAGATGGAAAAGAGGGAGAAACACAAGATTGACTAACGGGTCACAAATAAGAAGCAGGCAAATAAGAGTGACAGCATAATTGACTGTCCATATAGTAGTACCTGAGGTAGGGGGTTCTCGTCCGCCATCTGACAGGGGGAACATATTGTTGCTGCCTTTGCATTCAGGTTACTTTCCTTTCCAGATGAGCCCCTGTAATAGATTTTGCTTCATGGGCAGCCTGACCCGAGATGGTTGCAGAGCGAGCACCTGAATAACGTACAGAATTTTCGGCAGAGGTATTATATTCATCGCTGCCATTCCCCTTTAGTATGAGAGGACCCCATCTGCCACCTCTGTAAGTCCTTACAAGTTATGTGGAGAAGATTATTATAGTTCTGATCTGGTGTATATTTAACCGTTGAACACCGTTCTATAACCAAGTAGATGAGGTGGTGTTGCACCCATGAAAAGAGGATCAGCTCTTGAAAGGGAGCCTGTTTCTCCACAGGGGTATTGAGTGCCAGTATCAGCAACTATTATGCATTTACCTTGAACCCTGAGAAAGTTCAACTTCCATCGAAGGGCCAGGAAGGAGGTAAGGTGGTTGGTCAATGTCAAAAGGACATCCTCTACATAGAGTGCTATTTTGTATTCCGTTTGTCCAGATGTGACACTGGTAATGTGTGGGTTTCTACGCATTGCCTCTGCAAGGGGTTCCATGTAAAGAGTAAAAAAAAGTGGAGACAGAGGGCAGCCTTAACAGGTACCTCTCTGTATCACGATGAAGCCCGATGCCATCACATTAACTCCGACCCGAACATCAGGTTGATCATAAGCTGAACACCCATTTCTGAAATTTGGGAAGCATTCCACCTCTAGATAGGACTTCTCTAGGAAAGGGAAACAGTATAATAGAAAGTCTGACAATTTAGTGCATGAAGTATGTCCATGATGTCCAGAATGAGATTTGTGTTATCTGAGCTTCCTCGGACCTATAAGGTCTTGCATATAAGATGCTAGTTACCGGGCCAGGATGCCAGTGAAGGTCTTTGCTTCTACATTGAGGGGCGAGATTGAGCAGTCAGAGGGGTTCTTGCCCGTTTTGGGAATCACCATGATTAGAGCTGTCTGCATCAATGGGGTGAGGGTTGCCACGTCTGCAAAGGAGTTGTAAAACTTAGTCAGTGTGGGTGCCAATTGTACTCTAAACATCTTGTA
Source organism: Lissotriton vulgaris (assembly GCF_964263255.1). Taxonomy (NCBI): domain Eukaryota; kingdom Metazoa; phylum Chordata; class Amphibia; order Caudata; family Salamandridae; genus Lissotriton; species Lissotriton vulgaris. The sequence goes on from NC_141695.1 coordinate 1,425,065,622, forward strand.
GAAGGCTACTGTGTATTGACTTTCCAAATGTGTAATTAGGATATGCCGGGGATGACATCTTCTATCTTTATGTCTCCCTCAGTTTATGGTTTTGTGAAGGGAAGCAGTCGAATCATGCCTGCGTATGTCTGATTGGCCTCGTCGGGGAAGGGATTTGTGGAGTAAAGTGTGGAGCAGTGTATGCGTAATGCCTCTGCTATTTCCTCCGGGATGTAGGCCGTGTCCCCTGTGTAAGTGGTGATTCGATTCACATTAATATCCCTTTGCTGTTTTGCCCTGAGTATACAGTTTAACAGTTTACCCACCTTGTCCCGCCGGTATAGTATTTATGCTTAGTGCACAATAGAGTGTATTCTGTGGCATCCCAGTCTAAGGCTTCCAGCTGTTGTCTCGCTACCGTAAGCTGAAGCCAGATGTTCTGTAAGCATGAGCTTTTGTGTTGAGCTGACGGTTGCTGCCTGCCTCTCCGACTCCCTTTGTTTTTCCCTCATATCTGTATGGAGTTCGGTTGCAATGGCTATATATTCTCCCCATAAAACTGCCTTAAAGGCATCCCAAGTTCTGAGACTTATCCCTCGATTTCGGCCATGTAAGATGTAATATGGATGCAGAGAGATTCCAAAACCTCTGCCCGCTCCAAGAGGGTGTTATTTAGTTTCCAATGCCGGGGGTGGGGAGTTAATCCAGATCACTACATGTGAGCAATACTGGAGCATGATCAGACAGGGAAATTACACCTATATTAGCCTGCTGTACCCTTGGCATAAGCTGTTTCATGCCCAGATTATAATCCAGTCTAGTATATGTCTGATGTGACGCTGATAAAAACTTATAGCCTCTGGTTTTGGGAAGTTGGGTTCGCATATATCTACCAACCAGGGTGGATATCCTTTGTCCCAGGTCTTGCAGGTCTTGCCGCATATCTTTTGTGTCCTTTGAGATTTCTGCACGGACGAGGGTGATGCCTTAGCAAAGTTAATCGAAGAGTTCCACCATGAAGGCACTAGTTAGTAGGGGCTGCACCCTTGCCAGTGAGGTGCCATGTGTTGGGATTCTCTGCTTTCCTCCTTTTCGGGGCTCTGATCGCATTGGCCATCTGCTTTCTTTGAGGGAGCCCTGTTAAGTCTTTTATGGTTGAATCTTTTCAGGACATGTGGGCCGCAATGCCTGCAGCGGATTAGGCCAGTGGGAAGTCGGTGTGTGCATCCCATGGGGTGACAGAGGCGTGTCTCTACCCCACCCGCAGACTTCAGAATGTGCAGTTGCTTCAGCAGGAGGCTGTCAGAGAGTAGGGTCAGGTCCAGGTCTGGTTGAGCTGTAGACTCACCACTAGGCAGCAAGGTCTCCGACCAGCACCTGGACCAGCCCCACGGTGCTGAAGAGGGTGCCCAGTCTCTCCTTGGAGGCCACCCCTCAGTCAGGCAGCCACCAGTTCTCAACCCACGGTAACAGCACAAACACCGGCGAGGTTTCTCCAGGCTCAGGCTCCACCTGGTTCAGGTAGACCTCTGATGCTCCAGCATTATTAGGGCCATGCTCCTGCAGAGTTCTGCACTCTGGGACCTACTGGGGTGTCTCTCAATCCCTGAAGCAGGCTTGTGCCTAGAGTCCAGTGCCCTCAGCATCCCTGCCGCGACTCTGGCCCTGATCACAGTTGATCCAGGGGCAGCTCAGGTGAGGGGCAGAAGCAGAGGCGGTAGTTTCATTTTCGAGATGGAGGTTCTGTGGCTGCACCCAAAGCGAGCTCTGCCTGCTCACCACTCGGATTCGTCCAGTTCGGTTGAGCCATCTGTGTCACGAGCTCTGGCAGTTGCAAGGTTGCCGCCTGGGTCCTGGACGTAGAGAGAGTAGACTCTGTCACCCAGTAGCGGGGTGTCCTCCTCCTGGCAACATCCGCTTCGCCCAAGCTGAAGTCCAGGCTGTGTGGTCCGGCAGCCATGTCCCAGCGTGTCACTTCACTTCTGCGAGGGCTCCAGCTAGCAGGCAGGGGCAGCCGAAGCTATGAACCGAGTGTCTGGGCTCCTACTTCATCACCATCTTGGCCACACACCCCTCTATCACCATTTTAAAGACTATATAACAACAGTTCTAGCAGACACCTGCACTGCCAACCCATACCCACAACCGCAGAACAATTTAGTCCTTGCTAGAGTCTTACAGTAATCCCCATAGTCGGGGAGTGAAGATGGGACAGACAATACAGATGTTACAACAGCCAATGTAACTTCTGTGTCTGATGAAAACACTCAAAGTCTGTGACAGAAGTTAAGCTCAGTGACCAGGGGCGATTAATGGTGTCACTCCATAGTGCCACCCACCAGTCAAGGCCATTTATCATAAAAAACATATTTAATCAAAGGTCTCTCAGTTTAGTGATGCTTATGGTGAAGAATTGTCCATGGCACCACCTGCTGTCTCCTATGTCACAATCTCACCAAATGAAAATTAAAACATTCTCTAAGGTAAGTTCCCAGCTAAGGACAGAGGTTGCTGGGAAAATCCATTGGAACAGTACACAAAGGAAAGGAAAGGAAAGAAGAGGAAGAAATATTAGGAACTAAGGCAAAGGAAGTACCATTGTATATGACCTTTTAATGACACTTGCTTGTTCCTGGTTTCTATTGATGCGACTGGGAGGTAGGTGCCAATAAAACCCTACCTTCCTTGGATGCATTTTTGATCCTTCCTTTTAGTTATGGTCCCGAGGCTCCTAACGAGGAAAGAGTAATTTATTAAAAAACAAAAAAGAATAACATTGCAGAGAGATTAGGTGGAGGCCACCACAACCTCCAAAAATTCGGGGACTGTGGTTAAGGAGCCTTATGATGAAACATGCCATCTAGGTGAGTGAGGACCTATGTCCTTTTTAGGAAACATTCTACAAACGACTTAAATCCAGAGCAATTGTAACTAATACACATAGTTATCTTCCAAGGACGAGATACCCTTGTATAACTAGTTATTTTTTATCTAGCTAGTTGCAAACTACAGTGCCAGCATTTTTTAGAACTCATCCCCCTATTGCCATTAGGTGACCAGGAAGAGATAGGATGGAGCGTACTCTGGACGCAGATATTTGTGGCCCGCTGTCCCTCATCTTCCAGGTTCCACTATAATACATTCTTAAAACCTCTCAAAAATCTAAGGGGCATATTATCAAGGACCGGTGTTAAAATTATCGCCGTTTTATCGTCCGGAAACTGCCGATATAACGGCGATAATGGGCTTGATAATACGTCCTTGTTAACTCCCATAGAAGCCCATGTTAACACGATAACATGGGCTTCTATGGGAATTAACAATGGCGTATTATCAAGCCTATTATCGCCGTTTTATCGGCAGTTTCCTGCCGATAGAACGGCGATAATTTTAACACCGGTCCTTGATAATATGCCTCTACATTTTTCCAATTTGGTCTTACAATGTCACACTAAGGGCCGCTTCGCAAACGGCCTCCTCACTTGTGGTGCAGGCATCTCAGTCGTGGCGGGCTCTCTGCACTTGGGGCATGATCTCTGCAATGAGAAACTGCAATGCCGTGATCCTGCCACGAGTGCAAAGATCCCATCACAACTGCGAAGCCTCCACCATGAGTGCGGAGGATCTTTGTGAATCGGGCCCAAAGATCTGTTATTTAGAGCTAAGCGCAAGAAGAGAAAGCTCTTGTTGCATCCTAACCAGCCTCGTCCAATCCATTATTGGCATATCCTATTTGACTTCTGTATATTATGCTATTTATGCTTCTATCTCATTATCATATGTTTACATTTTGTTTCAATAGCATCTTGAAAGACTGTTCTCTATGTTACAATTATAAATTACAATAATAAATGCCAGATATTCTCGGGAGATCTTCCTGATAAAATACCCAAAATGTGTTTTACTGAGTTAGACAGCATAGCAAACTTACAATTAAACTAATAGATCACACATACAACATACGTCATGCACTGCGGCCAAGAGCGAGGGGACCCTATGAAGTAAAGAAACCTTAAGATAACCAGTGTTGCCTTGATGCAAAACATCAAGGCGAGTTGCAGGGACCAGTCAGTGTAGCCCCTACACTGGCTATTAACAAGGGTTTCAGGAGACCGGTACAGTGTCCAGATCCCAAAGCCCTCATTATTATGCAAGAACTTTATAGACTCCCACCTAATGTAAGCAAACAGCCACCATTCTGTTACTAAAATTTTGATAAAGTGATTCATGATGCAGCAATCTACTTTGCGGGTCACAGCTCTGCATTTTGTGGCCGATGTCCTCAATTTCTGGGGTCTCTGCAAACAGGACCCGCCCCTGATTTCATGGGTGTTTGTTAAGGACTCAAATGCGCATTACCGAGAGGGCAAAAGTTATTCCATGCAAGGGGAGGGTGTGTCACCCAGCTCTTGTTGGCCTTCCTTTCTATTTCTCTGTAAGCTCAGCAGTCTGAGAGTGCAATTGGGTGATCCGTGACCATAGCAATCACCGCCACAGGAATAGGCTCTTATTGTCCGCGGCTACAGTCCATAACACTGTGCTTCATCCGCAAGGGTCTAACTGGCCAAGGCTATATTCCAATCAGTACTCGTCACTCACCCAGCGAAACACCGCATGATTCCTAAACCATGGCCTGATGAACGGTATAGGAGACCTTGTTACTTGTCTTCAATTAGGGATAGGTTCAAGTGTTAAAAATAGCGGTTAGGCTTGGGATTACGGACGGTAAGGGTTAAGGTAGGATAAGTAAGGGTTATTGTGAGAATTAGGGTAAGGGTGTAAGCTTCATGTTAAGGCTAGCATCATGGCTACATAAAGGTTAGTTAAAGGTTGATAAGGCTTAGGGTCATAGTAATGAATGAGGTTAGGCTTAAATACGGGTTTAGGGTCAGGGTTAGGGCGGAAGCCATCGAAGCTCTATTGTCCAGATTCTGATGTGCTTTCTTTACTAAGTTGAGTGATGCCAAAATGAAAAATTTGTAGTCATAGTTTGTTTATTACCATGTTCTTTATTATGGCATTCTTCATTTTAATAGAGATCTGTATTTACTGATAAAACTATGTAAGTTGCAGTTCCCATTTTCCAACTGTGGCCCTTCTCCAACCCAATTAGAAATTAACTGGTTGTTATTAAATGTATAATCTATGCAGAAGGAAGTTTCCCACAAAGGATCATGCTCCCTCTGTGTCTCCCTATTTGAAAACTAAACATCAAATATTTATCAGCCCAATTAAAAAAAATTGAAATATAAAATAAAATATAGGATGTAAATACGCTCAATTTATTTTACTCTAGACTATACCTTTATCATATTTTTCAATTTGATTAGGAATTTCCAAAGATATTAATCTTTCTGGAAATGAGTAAAATAGTTGCTTAAACGCTGTGGCGGAGCCAAATGCACCAAATCACATGGGTTACTATTGCCAAACTCAATGCTATTCAATTGGTCAGCCTAGAGTAGGTACATGCAGAATTCAATGAGGAAAGGGTGAGTAGTACCTGTAGGGATTCAACCCCTTGCTTTCAGGTTGTGTACACATCTAGGCAGTAGTCACCTTAAGCCACTGATGTGTCTTGTTGAATTAAGTATCTGTTCAGCAGTATGGTTTTCTTGGTAGTCAACGAGTTCTGTATCCAACGGGTAGTTCAGAGGCAAACCTCACGTTGAGAATTGTGTCACTGATCGAAAATCCAATACTCTTTTCTAGTCAATGTCCAAGCATTGATATCACAGGGTTTTCCCCCTCTACAAACCATCACATTCTAATCTGGGAGGGTTCTTTTAAGAGCCATATAGTGTGGCTGATGTACATTTGCTGATGTCTCTTTTTGTATAAAATTAATAGTTGCTTTTCTCTTTTCTTGTATACTAGGTCCCGTACAGCGCAACTGGCAGACTCCAAGGCCAGAGAGAAAACTACAGTGAGTAGATGTTATACACTAAAACTATTTTCTGGTTTCATTTGATGAGTATAACATACATTAAAATTAACTTTGTTGGCTTGACAATTTATACTTGAGTTGCCAAAGTTAGTCAGTGACATAAAAACAACAGACAAAAGCCAAGATCAATACATTGTTGCATTTCGGTTTAAACGTAAAGGTTTACACGTAGAGTTAAATCTAGTTGGGTATTTGTTCTTGAGTTTAGATTTTGTGTTGAGCTTAATAGCAGCATATACCTTAGAAGCAGCTCTTTTTATTATCACTGTGTGCTCTTCTAAGGTGATTTCGAGTTTTTCTTCAACTTTGTTCTAGAATTTTTTATTCTTCCCTGATATTTTTTGGGAGTTTATTTCTCTCAGATCTATGTATCCTGGACAGTGTAGGAGAAAATTACTGTTGGTTTCTTTTTCTCCCTTGCATCACTTAGTGCACAGAACGACTTTTCTCTCGACGTTTTTTCCTGATTGTATTGAACTGTTTCGATTTGCAATTTATGGTCGCTAAGCAGTGCTTAATTTGTAAGAAAAAACAAAACTGTGTGCAGGAGTCCAATTTTTTCTTAAGATCCTACTGCCAAATGCCAGTGTTGCCAAATCCCACGGCTGCCTATTCTTGATTCCAAATCATGCTCTTTTCTTCCCCCACCAATCACTTCCTCTCTCTTTATTTGACTCTTGCAGGTTATTTTCCACCCCTCTTTCTCTCTCTTTCTCTTTTTTTCCTACAGTTTTGCTATAATTTATTGTTACAAATGAAGCACTGACCCTAAGTCTATGCCTGTTAAGTACGTGACCGTGATTTGCATCCCAAAAGAGGTGAGATATTGTCCTGTATGATAGTATCTAGGCATGGATCTATTGCATTCCCACCCATTGTGGTTCTCTGGTGGCCTGCACCCATGGTAGACATGCTGCCTTTGCTGTCTCTCTCATCTGTCTAGAGTGCGGACACTCCGGAAAATCGCTGCCTTGAAGTGCACAGTCAGTAGACCTCTTGGATCTTCATTTCCAAAGACTGTGCTTTGTGAACCAACCTGGACCATTGTTTCCTTGGACTTGTGACTTTCAAAAGCACTTATGTAATACTGTATCACGAAGAACACCTGGGTCTGCATGTAATAATGTATTACCTAAAGGATGCTTTGGACTGGCTCCACTAAACATTTTGCTCATCCCCAAGAGAGTAACTATAAAATTAAAATACCCCCACTTTGAATCAAACCTCTTATGGCACCAGGCAAACAAAGCAAGTCACCACGAGCTCTCTTGACTCTTCTGTCCAAGCATCTATCCATTCATCATTCCATCCACCTGCTGATATCCACAATTCCACCTTTATATTCTGTCATCCATTCAATCTTTCATCTATCCTTCATCTTTTCACCATTCCTTCCTTCCACCCATCGATATCCAAATTTATGCATCCATCTCCAAGCCTATCCATCCATTTATCTATCCATTAATCTACCATTTTACTCATCCATCTCTCCATCCACCCATTTACTCATCAGTCACTCTTTTTGGTCATCGATCCATCCATCCTTGCACTCCAACCATCAATCCTCCTCTCACTCATCCATCCAGCCACCCTTTCACTCAATGATCCAATCATCAATCCTTTCTCCCATCCTTCCACCTAACTACTCATCAATCCTTTCTCCCATCCTTCCACCTAACTACTCATCCATCCATCCCTATACCCTTTCACTCATCCATACATTCACACACTCATCCATGCTTTCATTGATCCGTTCATCCATCCCCCCTTCCTTACACTCGTCCATCCATTTTTTCACACATCCATCCCCCTTTCATCCATCCCCCTCCCTCTCACTCATCCATCCTGTCACTCACTCATCCATCCACCCTTTCATCCATCCATTCACCCTTTCACTAATGCATCCATTCTTTCACTCATCACCCTTTTATCCATCCTTTAAGTCATTCCTCCATTTAAGTTCCCATTGGCCATCCTTTAACTCACCCATCCATCCACCCTTTCTCTCACTCATGGCCCTGTGTCTGACAAGTTCCAGACAGAAAAGGCCCATCAAGAACTCCACCCTGCTGTAGCTTATAAAGCTAGGGGGGTTCACGGCGTCCCAGGATCCATCCTTTCACCCATCCATCCATCCATCTCTTTGCTCATCCATCTGTCCACTGTTTCAATCCGTCCACCTATCCACCCCTTTACTCCACCCATCAATGCATCCTTTCACTAATCCATCCTTTCTCATTATATATCCACTCTTACCCTCATCCATCCATTCACCCTTTCATCCATCCATCCATTCATTCAGCTATTTTTTCACTTATCCATTCATCCACACTTGTATCCATTCACCCATTCCGCATATCCATTCATTCTTTCACTCATCAATCCTTACATCAATTGTTTCATTCTTTCATTCATCCATCCACCTTTCCACTCACCCATCCATCCATCAGTCCCTTCACTTACTCAACCAACCAACTACCCACCTTTCATGTTAATTAGAACCACTGTTGAGCCGAACTGCAGACAGAAGAGTCCCATCACGAACTCCACACTCGCTTTAGCTGCTACGCCCCTACGTCATCCCCACGTGACTTAAGTGTACAAAAAGTTGAATTTGTAATCTCATGAATGAAGGTTCACACACTTTTGTCGAAGATAGCCATACTTGATTACCTTTTCGAAATAAAAAAAGGGACATTTAGATATGGCCTCTCCACCCCTTGCAGAGCACCACCTGTCCAAACGAATGTTTCAAGCTTACAGTTGAGCCAACTGAGCTATCGGTGACCAGCAACTCCACTGTATGCTGAAGAAAATATCAAGCTGGCACACTGTTGCATTGGCTTCCCTCTGGATTTCTGTATGCTATTTTTCAAAAACAAAGTCCCAAGGTGGTCCCATGCAGAGAAATCTAGTACGAGTCACGCCACCCTAGGCCAAACTCCAGATGAGGACCATAGTCTGCATGAGACAAAAGAAAATATATAGAAAATGGTTCTTCTGTTGGGCCATCTGTGCAAACTTTTGTGAATGCCAACAAAGCCAGGGCTATTGGGACAGTCAGAAACAGTTCCCATTTTATCTCACCCCATTAAAGCACACCGAAAACCACTCTTGCAGAAAGGCAGCAATGAGAGAGATTTTCAAAATGGGAAAGGGAAGGAAACACACCCATTGTTAACCGACGCACAGGGGTGAGGGTGTCTGCACAACGCAAACTATTTTTCTTGGTGAGAAAAAAAGGTAAAATGATATGAGAGCAATTGCACATTTCTGATTCACTTAGTCATGTGGAGAGAACTGTTCATCTAGTGGACAATCTAGATGAGGAGGTGGGTTTATGTGGCATGCTCATGATATATTTTGTGCAAAAGGCAGTAATGTTTTTGTATTATTAGCTTTTAATACATTTAAAATTTCACTCAAAAACCCATACTATTCCATACCAGCATCAAATCTAGTCCAAAGATTAGAGGAAACCAAGACTTCCACATTTTAAAGAGATTTTTGAAACAGCCATAGGACATTTGTCTTGGACAGCGTTGTGTTTGACTTTGTACCCAATGGTGCAGGGTGATCGACTTGTGTCCTGTGCACTCTGCATAATATCCGCTTAGGTTCTAGTAAGATATAAAGCTCCTGTGTCTTAGCATACCTTCGACAGTTAAACTTTAATCACAAGAGAGCTTTCCTCTACTCTCTCTGGGAGGGTCTGGATCATGACAAGTCATTTATGGATGCAGCTCTTGACTGTAGGCTTTGTGGTTTTTGACCTTGGAACGTGCAGATTTTGATGTTTACGGTTTTCGTTCTAGATTCTAAGCAGCCTGCACGTGCAGCCTCTTTGTCTATGGCTCTTTTATCAAATGCGCACGATCAGTGCTGCTCAGCTAGATAGCTGGGTACAGTTTAAGCGGTAGATGTGGGCGAGCAATTTAAAGCTCGAGCCAGGCTCGAGACAGATGCAGGGCTCTGGCTCAGATGGAGGTCCTCTTGAAAACAAGCCAGATTGTCACGTGGCCTTGCTCTACCCTCATGCACAAAGTAAAAAAACACAGCTTTAACATTCGAGGTAAAAAGGAGAAGTTAATAGATACCAATGCAATGAATGATGTGTGCAAAGTGAAGCCAGAAAACCTGAGATTAATCCCGGGTTCTCTACTTAACCCCTTCGAAGCTAATGACGAGCTGGGCTCGTCATGGCGCTTACCTGCCGTGCGCGGATGACAAGGCCAGCTCGTCATAAAATAAAGTAATAAAGCAATTCCCAGCATAGGAGGGGAAAACGCCTAGCAGCCATGTGGTTAACCAAACTGTGTGATCTTAGGCAAATATTTTGTTTGAACCATCCCCCTTTTTTCATTACCTCTCAGTGACCTAAAATGTAACTTATTGAGGTCAAAGCTGCTGCATGTCAAATACATCCACTTTTTTAAAATTCTGATGTGACTTTATCATATTTTATGTGATATTTGTTGAATGAGTTACGTGGCAGCTTGTTATAGGGCGCGGCTCATGCACAGGCTCTTAGAGCAAAGCCAGACCCTTGGCTCGGCTATGGTTCGGCTTTCCCTGTTAATTTGTTGCCTTGCAAACCACTAGTGAGTGCTACCCATTATGACATTTTATGCGAGAGAACGCATCAGGACCTCACGTGAGACATGGTCAATTAAGCTCTCAGATCAAGGAGATCAAGTAGGACAGAATGTGGCCTAACGGCTAGGGCTTTGGACCTCGGAGCTGGAGAACCGGGTTTGAGTCTCTGCAAGGACGCTCAGCGTTCTGTGATTATGGGCAAATCACTTAATCTCCCCAAGCCTCACACAAATGAATGTGGTAACTGGTGCTCATGTAAAAGTGATCTGATACCTTCGGGTCTAGCTTGGGCTTTATAAAACTCCACACAAAAAAAGTAGGACGGGATGTACTGTGACACTATGGTCTAAAATTGATCTTGAGAGACAACAATCAAGGCTGTCTCAGAGCCATGGGGAGGGAAAACTTCCAGATTGCATTTGATCCAGAAATTGATTTGCTTCTATGAATGAAGAGACCTCAGAGTTAATTTCCTTTCCTACTATTTTGGTCATGATTGGAAGCAGCAAAAGTAGATAAAATATAGTGAGTCCGTTGGAATCTGGAGCCGCTTTTTTAAATATGAGAAACCACAGAAGCTTTTTCAGCGGGTGAGATGAGCTATCTCTGTGAGTGACGGAGGGAGGGATCAGGTCTACACCCGCTTGGAGTGAAGCAGCATGGGTGTGCACCTTGCCTGTCTTCGCTTACAGCCCAACAGCAGTTTCTGTGTTCCTTTCACGTTCCCCTGGGCAGAGCTCAAACCTGTCAAACAGCTATACCTACTCTGCAGAGCAAGCATCTGGTGTTATTGTGCTCACTATGATATGCAAAGAGGTGGTTGGTGACAAAAGCATCTGTGACCTCTAAAACCACAAGACAGGCCGGCCAGTGTGTCCTATGTGCCTCCTATGAACAGAGCCTACAGCTAATACCACAATTGGGATTAGATGTTTGGTGGCTACAGAGAAGCTTCTTTACTGCTTTTGAGAACATAAAGATGCCTGCTGACAACGTGACCAAATATTGGCCTAAGACTCTTCATGAACAAAAGTTGTGTTAATGGCAAAACAGTAATACTTTGGATCTTCAAATCAATCTTGAACCTAAACATAAAGCAGTGGAAATCTAAGCTTACACCCATCCTAGACAGAGTAACCTGTGAAACGGAGAACTCGTGTAGAGGCTCAAATAAAGGTAGAATACGAATCTAAGACGTATGCACATGTCCTCTGTTAGAATGCATCTACTACAGAAGAATGGCAACTGCTAGAATTACTTTAGTATTTCCATGCATGGAGAATCAGGAAACTTTACATGGAACTGATTGGTTTCCGAGTCTGTTTCCTTACAAAAAGATGCTTGATAAAGGATGGAGAAGAGATGTAGTGTGTGTGAGAGAGAGAGTGGAAGGGGGAGTTAGAGAGAGAGGGAGAGAGAAAAAGTGAGTCAGAGAGAGCTAGAGAGGAGAGAAAGAGACAAAGAAATCAAGAGATTGAGTGAGGGTGAGAGAGTGAGAAAAAAGTCAGTGACATCACTGATGACATCCACAAAAGCACTCACACACCCACTCACACCCCCATGCAACTTCTCATATGCCCACTCTCACACCCCCACACACATCCACTCACATACCCATACCAGTACTCACACACCGACTCGCTCCTCCATAGAGCCACTCACTCATTCGCTGACTCACTCATACAGCCCCTCACACAACCATTCACTCACCCATACAGCCACTGATGCAGTCACTCACCCATACCACCACTCACAGGGCCACACACTCAGCCATACAGCTGCTCACACACACATGTATTCACCTACACAGTCACTCATGCACCCACTCACTTACCCATACGACCTTTCAGCACAGCGACTCACACCCTTATACAAGCACTCACACAATCACTTACATATCCATTCACACATCCATACAGGCACTCACACATCTGCTCACTCACCCATACAGCCATTCACACAGATACTCACTCTCCAATACAGCCACTCACACACAGACTCACTTAAAAAAACAGCCACTCACTCACCCATACAATCACACCCACACCTAGTCACTCACTCATTCAGCCATTCAGACATCCACTCACTCACCAATGCAGTCACTACACACCCACTAACCCACACATAGAACCTCTCAGACCACCACTCACTCACCCATACAGTCACTGACACACCCACTTACACACCATCTCACTCATCCACACAGCTACTCACACACCCACGTATACACCATACAGCAACTCACACACCCATACACACAGGGATACATACAGTCACACAGACCCTCACATAATATATGTTAGAAGTAGTAGTGCTTCCAGTAAACTAAATTATCTTTTTGTAGTAGGTTAGTATATATGGTTAACACCCTTAAACTCTTAAAAACACTTCCACTAACTGGATGATGTCATCAGTGATGTCATTTGAGATGTCATCAGTGATGTCACTGACCATGCCATGAGTGATGTAAGGTCATAAGCAGAGCATTGCGTGTGCGTAATTTATAGTTAGCTCTGGCAACTATAACTGCTGAATTTCACTGATTTCGTACAAGTAAGATCTGAGCCTAATTATAACATCCCAGTAACCTTTCTTTTTTACAGTGGAATTTTTTTAATATATATATATATATATATATATATATATATATATATATATATATATATATATATATATATATATATATATATATATATATATATATACATAAAAATTTGGGCAGGAAAGCAGCTGAGTTTCAATCTACTGAAAAAGCAAAACAGCAATGGGCAAACACAATTAGCGTAGAATTAAGGGCCATAGGTACAAAACATTTTGGTAGGTCTCAAATGGCACAATTCGCAATTCAGTATTTGGAAGGGGCGTATTTAGGGAGTCCCTTCCAAATACCCAATCGCAGTGGTAAAAATGTATGTTTTGCAACCAAATTATGGTAGCAAAATATACATTTTACAGTGTACTGAAAGGTAGTGGTAACCATTCGCAAATTGAAGGAGTCTTCATGGGACACCCTCCTCTTTGATAATGTAAAAAACGCACTGCAGCCAAATCCATCTGAATCACTCCCTTTTCCTGCACTGTTCATAATTCATTTAATTCACTGTCACTAAGATCCAAGACCTGTAGGTCTTTAGTGCACAGTGCCTTTTCATTCTCCTGATTATTTGATATGAAACCATACATTCTCTTCCCAAAGTCAAACAAAAGAAATGGTTACTTATCTGTAACACTTTTTCCTAGCATAAAGATCCTGAAAAGAGGTCGGGATTGGATATACTCCAGCAACTTCCCACGTTTTTCTGTGAAGTGTAGGTGATGTGACTTTCTGAAGACTTAGACATGCTATAACCATGTTTCAAATGATTCACCTTCATCTCAGGAGCTCTAATTCATGCTACCACTTTGCCCATCAGCATTTTTATAATGTCTAGATATGAGTTTTCGTTTTTTTTCTGAAGGTAACACAAACATTGCCTGTGTCTTTATAATTAAGTCAATTTGTTGTTTGTTCACAATGATTTAACTACTTCTTGTAATATAATTCAATTGTTAGTCTTTTGCTGTCAAATTTAACGTCTTTGTTCGAGAAAATATATATGATTTCACTTAGAGAGGCTATACAATTGGGACATTAGGCTCCATCCCTTCAAGCAACAGAATTGTCTGTTGAGCTTGTGAAGTATTTTGCTAAAATGAAAAGCTCAGAATCAAATCAGTGTCTTTTGTTAAAATAGAAGTTAGAAACAATTGTTATGTATGGTGTAAGTTTTTTGGGAGTTAACTGGTGATAACAATCTTCTCCATGATCAGCCCAGCCTGCACCCATTCATTTCTGTGAAATCATTAAGTTGCCAGCACATGTTGAAGTGAAATAAATCCAGTATTTCCTGTGGTGGTGTTTGAAAGACGTGTTTGGTTATTGTGGATATGGGTGTATGTTCTCTGAAGAGGGTGTGATTGCTCAGAGAAACATGCCATCTGCAAATTTCAGGAACATATACAAAGGGATAGACTGTGCTACTGTCTATGTGTCAGTCTCTGGTATCAGGAGTCCCTCTTTCCTTTGTTCGCTAGTTGTGAATTCTCCGCCTTGTGTGAATCAGGAAAATTTATATTTTCCCTGGTGCCTCAATTCCTGGATGTGCATAGACTGGGGGCTTTCATAAACGTTGTACGTCACAATATTTATACAGCGCTCAGAATGCCGGCTATCACTTTGTTGTTAAGGTAAGTATATATATGTAACCTTAGGTTTACTATTCTTAACGCCACATTTATGTGCGCTGCATTTATGTACCTTACAAGTTGCACAGATGTGGAGATAAGTCTAGTAAATCTGTCGGACATGTATATACTTATCTGTATGAATTAGTAGTACTCGAAAATCTGTACTCAATATTGTTGCAGGTGGACATCCAGCTCTTAGTATTGGAGCACTCTTAAAATAGGCTAACTTCAGGTTCTAAGTGTAATATTATCCATACACTTACTTGAGTGAGCTCCTCAGCCTCCATGACCATTTGAATAGAAACACCAAACAAACCTATTTACAGGTTTGGCTGAGAGCAGTGAGATGCTGAATGATGGGCAGCCAGTCTTCCTTTCTCATTGACCCGTCAGGAACAAGGCCAATTGCTTTCCTTGTGCTCCCACCCACCCCACGCAGAGAAACGTCTTTCGTGGAGTCCATTGTTTACCAGGGGTCAATGTGGGGGTGTGGGAAAACATACCATGCTATTTTTTGTAATTCCCAAATTTTTAACCTTGTGCAGGAATGGCGTTCTGCCGAAAGTAGGGGACAACATTCCTATATACTGACTGTTGTGAGCAGATGAGAAGTTATTAAATAAGTGGATGGCAACAGGCTGAGGAGAAACTGCGTGGTGCAGAGGCTTCCTTATGGGTCACAGTTGTGACCCTCATGCTTACCATAGCGACCCCTGTTGATGGATGTGCTACCCTTTATGCACTCAACTTCCAAGTGAGCTATCTCCTGAGTCTATAGTCTGTGAGAGACCAGAGTTACCGACCTCCACCTCATGCGGCGATGGCGACTGAGACTGATAGAGGTGCGAATTGCCCTATTACACAAAGATTTCCTGATGTGCATATACCATTTCTCCTGGACACACATTGTTTGATACCAAATGCTTGCATATCCGATTACAGAGGAGTAATGTTTTGGGGTGAAATGTCAAACCTTTAAAATATTGGGTTATTTCATGAGATCCTTTTTCAAAATATCTGCGCAACCCAAGGATTCTACCCAATGTATCTGAAAAAAATCTTTGCTAACCTTCATTTAGACCTATTTTTGTTTAAAAAGTTTTTCATTTAAAAAAAATACATCCTGCTTTCTTTGACATTGGATAAAAAATGAGCGACTCAGTTGCTGGTTTCTTTGACATGGGGAATCAGATGTAAAGATTGATTGCATAGTATTTCCGAGATCTACTAAAGCTCGGACTGTCTTGTTTGCAGAAGATATGAGTTTGCTGCAGGTCAGATTCGGGGACCAAAAGAAAGGGTAAGCTTTGAAATTTTGGAATTGGGCTTGTGCGACCGCACACTTAAACATTTTGAGCACACTGTATTTATTAGAGTCTTCGATTTATAAACTGAAATTCATTTAGTTGAGTTTTTAAAAAAGAGAGCAAGTAGTGATTGGCATCTGGCTCTCTAGCTGCCTTGTTTCCATTAAAACTAGCCGTTTTAAGTACAACAACACTTGACAGCCGGAGTTTATGTAATGCATCTTTAATCTACATATACTTACATCCATTATGCATCTATATACCGTCCATGTACTTATGGATCTGTATATTTATTACTTTTCTTCTAATTCGGCATATCCAAATGCACTACCCTGTTTCTCACCCTATACCTCCCTCAATATATCCTGTGGAGTGGTGTGGCTCACTGGTTAGAGGCAGCAGACCCGGAAGTAGAAGTCGCCCCGGGACCAGGGTCAGCGGACTCGATAATTCTCGCTTTGGTGCCTACTCTAACCAGGGGTCCCACTCGGCAACTCTGGGCATTAGCTTGCCTAATCTCCACAACGGCCCCATCAATGCTGGGGATTCCTGGCTCCACCTTGGGGACTCCCAGTAGGGACCATCCCACAGAGAAAGCCAGGACGGGTTCCCCAGCGGTATACAGCGCCAGGAATCCGACAGGCAACAGTGCGCTTAACAAGTAAACATTACATTACTATACCTCAACTCTCTGACTCATCTCAAACCTCTTTCCAATGCACCACCCTATTTCTCACCCTATTCCTCTATAAATATATTTATTCTCTTATTCATCCCAAACCCCATACCACCACTATGACCCCAATATAACCTTTCCCTACTCTACCCCTCCTTGCATCATCTCATACCTCTTTTACTATTCCGATGCCCCCCAAAAAAGCCTTTCTAAACCCTTCCCTCTGACTCTTTCCCCTCCACATCCCTTTAACTCAGAGGTCTTCAATCTGTGGGGCCCGACCCCCAGGGGGGTCGTGGAGTCCTTGGAAGGGGGGTCACAGTTTATGTCAGAGTGCAGTTCCTGGCTTGGGCTGATCGAGGGTGCTCACGGTGGAGGCCTAATTCACACGAGGTGTGAAAAACATCAAAGCCTCATTAACAAGTAAAAGGTCTTTTAAAGACCTGTCAAGTACTCGGGTGTGGCTGTGTGTGTGTGTCCCTGAAGCCGTTTCGAGCTGGGGAGGAGGGAAAGTGGGGGGCGGGGGGGGCGGAGGGGGGCTGGGGGAGCAGGCTGTAGTGTAGCCCTTTGAGGTCAATGGATATTGCGAACCTGGAGCTGTGGGTCCCGTGACACGTCCCCCGCCCCCATCAGGGAGGCGCAGAGATGCCCTCCCACGATCGGGAAAGAAGGAAGAAGACGCAGAGAGATACTCACCCCCCCATGAGAGAGGCACAGAAAAGGTGGGTGGATGAATGATGGGTGGATGGATGGATGTAAGGATGAAGGATGGATGGATGTGTGAAAAGGTGGGTGGATGAATGATGAATGGATGGATGAAAGGGTGGATGGATGGATGAAAGGATGGATGGATGAAAGGGTGAATGGATGGAAGGATTAAAGGGTAGATGGATGAAGGATGTATGGATGGATAAAAGGTTGCATGGATGAGTGATGGATGTGTGAAAAGGTGGGGGGATGAAGGGTGGATGGATGGATGAAAGGGTGGACGGATAAAGGATGGATGGATGGAAGGATGAAAGGGTGGATGGATGAAGGATGGATGTATGGATGGATAAAAGGTTGCATAGTTGAATAATGCATGGATGGATGTGTGAAAAGGTGGGGGGATGAATGATGGGTGGATGGATGGATGAAAGGGTGGATGGATGAAGTATGGATGGATAAAAGGTTGCATGGATGGATGAATGATGCATGGATGGATGTGTGAAAAGGTGGGTGGATGAATGGATGGAAGGATGAAAGGGTTGATGGATGACGGATGGATGTATGGATGTAAGGATGAAAGGGTGGATGGGTGAAGGATAGATGGATGAAGGATAGATGTATGGATGTAAGGATGAAAGGGTGGATGGATGAAGGATGGATGGATGGATGAAAGGGTAGATATATGGAAGGATGAAAGGGTGGACGGATGAAGGATGTATGGATGTATGGATGGATAAACGGTTCCATGGATGAATGATGCATGGATGGATGTGTGAAAAGGTGGGGGATGAATGATGGGTGGATGGATGGATGAAAGGGTGTGTGGATGGATGTATGGATGAAAGGGTGGATGGATGAAGGATGGATGTATGGATGGGAGGATGGGAGGATGAAAGGGTGGATGGATGTATGGATGGATAAATGGTTGCATGGATGAATGATGGATGGTGTGTGAAAAGGTGGGTAGATGAATGGGTGGATGGATGGAAGGGTGGGTGGGTAAAAGATGGATGTATGGATGGAAAGATGAAAGGGTGGATGGATGAAGGATGGATGGATGGATGGAAGGATGAAAGGATGGATGGATGTGTGAAAGTGTGGGTGAATGAATGATGGATGGATGTGATGAGATCTAACAGGCGCATTTATGGTTGTCAAAAGTTGATGATGAGGAGTACCAGTTTCTAGAAACTTTTGTCGGAAGGGGGTCCTTACCCCTAAAGAGGTTTTACAAGGGGGTCTCGGCATCAAAAAGTTTGAAGACCTCTGCTTTAACTCATCCAAAACCTCCTCCTACTTCTATGAACTCCAAAACAAATAAAAAAGTATACATTCTTCCCTCTTCAATCCCCCTACTATCCTCGATCCAAATAACAGACTAACATGTCCGCCTCTCAAATGAATTTCATATTTTACTATACTAATTCACCTCCAAAACTTTATGGGTTCCGGAGTAGCATGCTACTCTACAAAAAAAGCGCTTCAACACCTCATCAGGCGACATATAAATGCAAACCTTTTTCCCTCTTCTATCCTTCCGCTAACCTTCTCAATCCAAATAACCGACTAACATATCCACCACTCAAATTACTTTCATATTTCTGTATACTAATTCACCACTAATCCTTTATGGGTTCTGGAGTAGAATGTGGTTTGCCGAAAAAACACGTTAACACCTCATCAGGTTTACCAAGCGCTATATACATGCAAACCTTTTTCCCTCTTGTATCCCTCCACTATCCTTCTGAATCCAAATAACTGACTAACATATCCACCACTCGAATTACTTTCATATTTCACTATACTAATTCACCACTAATCCTTTATGGGTTCGGGAGTAGTGTGCTACTCGCAGAAAAAACACATCAACGCCTCGTCAGGGGTAGTAAGCGCTATATACGTGCAATTAAAATACAATACAATACAATTGTTAAACTAACTGGTTAGTCGCATGAGGTGAGGCATCTGCACATTATTAAGTGAACCCCTGTTTGGGAACTCTAGTAAATGCTAAACGTTCCCATTGTTATTTGTCTAGTGGCTTTAGGCCGAACCTCCAAAGAAATCTATACTTGTAATTTAGGCTTATAAGTGAAAATTAATCAATTAAAGGCCGCATTCTCTAGCCATATTCTGAAACCTAAGTTCAGCGATTAATTCGCTTACATGTGTGCAGGTTTACAATTGATTTGAAGTTTCAAAGCATACTCCTGGACACCTGCGGCAGTGGCAGGAAATGAATGAAAAGCCAGGAGCGGGTTAGGGATGCACCTGAATGGCTGTTGGCTGTTTCCCAGGGATTTTTCTGGTTGTTCCAGAACAGGAGTGGGTGTAGCCCTGTGAGACTCAAGCGCAAGCATCAATAAGGTGTGCTCTTGTGCTCGAGGCTTGTTGTTGTTCAGCAGACGCCTGTTTACCTGGTGCAGAAGGAAGCAAGAGGTGTGCCAGAAATAAAGGACGGTGGACAGTGCAGAGTTTTTTCGGTGCTGAATGCTGCATTATTCACTGGCATTGTGACACCTTCCCGACCTTCGCTGCTGCGGCCTTCAGCTGCCTTTCCGCTTTCTGACAATGCACTTCCTGGTCTGTATCCTGTCGCATCTGGATGTGACCTCTGGACATGGAGCAGACATAACAGGCTGCCTATTCCGTCACAACACAGCAGAGAAGTACATTGCCTAACCAGGCTGTGATGGTCGATGCCTTCTCCAGCCTTTAGTCTGCTTAAAAGCTGGGCTGTTGTTTCTTATTATATGTTTGTGGTACTCTAAGCCATTTAGGCCCGGTTTCCTATGATTTTCCATTGGGGTTGCTTCACTTCTGTGGCTCAGCCCCGAGGCACAATCATTTTTGCCATTTACTAAGCCACTTTGCCTGCTTTCGTAAATAGAAAGTAATGCAAGGCCGTGCATAGATCTGCCTTGCATTACTTTGCATCAGGTGGATGTTACACGGGTGGAGCATGGACGTTCCCATGCATAAACCCATGTATTTTGGCGCAAACCCAGATGAACAAGGACTTGTACACCTGGGTTTGCGCCAAAATAGTGTACTTATCCGAGGCTGGCGTAACGGGGAACAATAGCTTTATTTCTCTTTGTTACTTCCTCTTTCCATGTATTTTGCATTCTGCAGCACTCATAGAAAGAGGAATATGCATCTAAGGATTGTTTTTGTGGAGGAGGTGTCCCTTCCTGCACAAAACCGTCCTGTGGGCAGTGCAGGCAACCTTGCACTATAGTGTGTGTTCGGCACTAGGCAGTACACAATGCACCAACACAAGGAGAGAGCAGAAATTATCCATATCTTTGTAAATATGGAGCATTTCTGATCGCTCCCTTAAACAGTGGCATCCCTTCTGGAATGGGGGAGGAGGGTCGCCCCACTGCCTGGCTCAGAGCCAGCAAACGAAAAATAAAATGATGCTCAAGCATTGTTTTGCATTTCATTTGCGAGCTTGTGCATGGAGGGGCAGGGCATTGGAGGGTGGAGAAAGAGTGCTTGTGCACTTCCTAAGTACTCATGTGTGTTTGGCCGGCCATCTCAGGCGGACCAAAACACACATGCACACTTAGGTTTCTCCAGCCCGGCTGCATTCAACAGCCGGGATGGAGAAACCCCCACTGACTCCCTGGTCTGAGATGGGCATCTTTTCAGCCCTCTCAGACCAATCCCTGCACTGCTCTGCAGCGCAGAGATTGGCTAGGAGTCTGTCCCTGGGGCTGCTGGGACCCAGGAAGAGGCCAGCAGGAGTGATGCAGTAGGCTGCCAGCTGCATCAGATTCGTTTTTTGAATTATTAACCCACCCCATTCCTCAACGCTCGTTCTCACACACACCCGCGCTCCCCCACCCACGCCCCCAACCTTTGTTAATGGCGGCCACCACTGCCCTTAAACACAACGCAGCACAGCAAGTTCTCTTGGTGCACCACATTGCGAAAAATAATAGTGAATGAGTCCCATAGGGTTTATTCTGTCTCACTGCATGGGCTCCTTTTCATAATTTTTACAATGTCGATGTGATTATATTTCTCGAATCTGTACAGGGCTCTCACACCTTTCATATCGACATATCATCTGCTTATGTTTTGTGACTATCATAACATGTATGTATGTATGTATATATGTATATGGTATTTCTATAGCGCAACTCTAGCCAAGAGGCAGTGGAGCACTGTACATGATCCAAGGCAAGCATAAAATCAACAAGAAGAGAGGAAGCTGGGTTGTGGAAGGTTGATGCTTTATGAGGTTATTTTGGAATTACTGGTAGAGAGAGACAAACAAAAGCAAACTGGAGAAGGGAAGATAGGAACTTGGATTCATAGAGTCCTGAGCTGCAGAGATGGAGACAGAGGACGAAGAGGAGGCGAGAGGGATGGAAGACCTACGGTTGTCTTAAAGATGGCAAATAAGGGCTAGACTTGCCTGGGGGGATAGAGAGGGCCAACAGAAAGTCAGGCGAGGCAGTGTGTCTTAGGGAGAAGATGGGAGAGCTAATTAGATGAAGACAGAGCAGGTACATGGAATTGAAGACAGGGAGAGGTTCTGTAGAGTGCAAAGTGGAGATTAAATGGAGGGGAGCAAGAAAGGAGAGAGAGCGAGAAGCAGGGGAAGAGAGTTGTGCCCTTTCAAGGGCAGGGGTAGAGAAGGAGAAGATAGCGTTGAAAGAGACAAAGGCTTGATCCCGGTAGAGAATGTTAGAATGAATTGGTGTATAGAGGGCAAGCAGACCGGAGATGCTGAGGGAAGAGAGCGCTGCGCCCTGGTGAACAGAAGAGCTTCAGATAGGTGTCCTAGAGATGAATGGCAAGGAAGACCTAGGATCGGATGGGGGTGAGGGACCAATAGAAACTGAGGGGAAACAGAAAAAGATTGAGCGTGATCAAGCACAGTGAGGATAACGTCAGCTGTTGATGGACGAAATGAATGGAGGACAAAGGGGACAGCAGACTGAGAGACAGGGGTGAGAAGAGAAACTGACATTAATACATTAAAGAGGGTGGAAGGAAAGAGCAGGAAAGGAAGAAAAGGGTGAAAGAAGGAAAACAGTCAAACACGACAGGAATAGGAGGAGAGATATAAAGGAGAGCGGGAGGGGCAGACGCAGAAGAGACGGGTGACGTAAGACAGAAACAGAATTAGGAGGTTCACCTTGATTCCACCCTTCCCCGCTCTCTTTGTTAATCCTTCCTCTGGGAGCGGGAACAGTTACTGCGTTCAGACTTCACCCTGTCCTTTCAGCAGATGAAAGCAGGAGCTGATGAAAGCTTTGTATCTGGAGATGTGAGGGGTAGGAGCAGAAGTCAGCCTCTTCCTTTCACACAGAGAGAGACGAGGCTCAACTGCGGCTGGCAGTCATCAATAATTGCACATAACCCGGGCTAGAAGTACAAGCGATGGATGGGGCCATCTCTCTAGAGATGGTGGCTTTAGGGGTAACGAGCTGTGCGGGGACAAGTAGGGCGCCTGAGATCAGCCCACATGAGCTTCTCAAGCACAGTAGGGGACTACCAGGACACCCTTGACAGTACCCAGGCTTTCAGTTGCTTCTCATATATTTTATTATGATATGCTGTCAGTTTGCTTTAGGATTTATTTTTAATTCCTGGAACCTTAAAGTAAATTGAAATGTTCATCTATCATTTAAAAGGGAACTCCAGCTCTGAACTGTGTCATCCACCCAAAGGTCATATATCTACACTGATCTCATGTAGCATATTAAAGAAGGTCATAATGCTGCATAAGCAATAGCACCTAATGTTTGTGTAATTTCAGCGCTGCATATTCATGAGGCGGTGCATCAAACGCACTGCTCTCAAACACTTGGAATCGGATAAAAGGGATTATGCTTTCTCGGCTTATGTCTCTACATTAAGAGGAAGGAAATACCCTCAGTAATAGGAAGTTGTAGGTCTCTGTGGTGGATAGCTGTGTGTCGCAACTTCTATAGAGAAATCGTATCTAATATAAATATTTTTATGTAAATATCATCTACAAAAAAGTTGACCCACTCAAGGTAGATTTACTTTTATCTACACTTTTAGGGCAATATTTTTTTAACATATTTAGGACACTATAATAATGTCAGGCGATATTCTGACAACAATATACTGTTACTACACCATGATGAATACCGGTCGGACAGAGGGTAATAAAAAAAAATGGGATCCGGGAGATCAATATGACCAGATTAAGGCCTGAGGTAGTGGAGGCTAGTAATGTAGGATCATGTGAAAAACGGTGGTAGCTGAATCTCCTCCCTAAATGTGTTTAATTTGAAGAAAGGAAAATATTAAAATTCCAATGGCTGCTTGTCGGTGAATGGATCCCCTATGCACCAGATGAACATAAAGGGGATGATACGTTGAAAGTGACATGAAGTTAGAAGGAATGTATAGACTCGGAAAATAAGAAAAATACATTTCACATTAAGAAAAGGTTTCTAAGCAGATGAGTAAGCAACCTACAGTATTAAGTGGGTGGACATCCATCAAAACTTCAAACTTGCCCTCTTGATTAGGTAATGGCCCCTTTTGTATAGAGGATGTGCCTCCCCTAAGGATAGTACTTTGCAATGATGATTCATAGCCACCATTAAACACCTCTCTTGTGTGAATGTTTGGTTTACTAATTATAGGAATACATTCTTCAATGATAAATTAAAAATCTACTTGAATAAGGGACATTTTTATTAATCTAACATTTAAATTTGCTCTTTATCTGGCTGTGCTCCCAATAATATTATAGATACCTTCATAAAAACACTGTTTTTAGAACGTTTAAGTCCTGCACGAATGCTTCTACCAAACCAAGGAGTATCCCAAAGTTTTTGTGACCCTTGGATTAAGTCAACTGTTTGATTGTGCCAATTGGAGATGCGAAACCTGCAGGATTATTTAATCTTGGAACAATTATCACCTTTGATGGTTTTTAAAATGAGGGCCGATCCAATCATTAATATCCTTTCCCAAGAAGAAGACCAATCACACATTTTTTTGTTTTAAAAATCAACATATATCGTCGTTTGCATACTGTAACCATCAATTTTGTAAAGCTCTAGCTGTCCACCGCTGCGGCTTAAGAGTGGTGTTAACAGATGGAAATTCTTGCTGAACTCAATATTGCGCGTTCTTTCGACCTCAGAAGGTTGAATGGCTGAGTCTGCAGGATTCAACACAGATCACCCGGCTGTCACCACAAAAAAAACAGACTGGATCCCTTCATTAACTCAGCTCATTTTTCTTGGTGGGACCAACAAGCTCGTATTGTGATACTATTTAACTAGATGTTAAAGTGAAGATGTCATTGTGCTGAATGGGAAATATGGTCTTGGAAACTTAGGGCCTCATTACAATGCTGGTCGGACCGACATCCACGTCGTTGTCAGTTGGACCACCGCGGTCTCTTCGAAAGTGATCGGACCGACCGAAGAATTACAATGTATTCTGAATGCAGTCTGACTGACCACTGGAAGACTGCCGACTTTGGCAGCCATTCTTCGAATGCTGAGATTATTGTCAGAGAAAAGCAACAGCCATAAAGCAGTACAGGGAGTTCTGACCGCCGTCCGCATTACGATGTGCCTTTCCGACTAGCCGACTGTGGCGGTCCAACTATCTGTCTTGACTCAATGAAAACTAATGATTTGGGGTGCATACTGACCCAAATCAACTGCTCCCTGGCAGTGTCCGACATTGATCCCTTTCTCCAGGTCCCCTCTAAACCACAAGCAGCTGAACCCCAAAGACTACAAAACTGCGTGCACCGTAATGCAGATAAGTCAATAGGTGGTATGTATCCCAGTGACTGGACTGTGTACAGATCATCACACTCCAGCAATGGGGTTCATGCAGCACAATGCATATCTCCACATATGTCATGCATTTGTGTACATATCACATGTTTCCTGTGAGTATGTATGCACTTGCAGCAACATATTGGGGGCTATGTGCTCCGCCATAGATGAGACTCCCACAGTAGCAGCGGTTGTATCGTAATACGGAGGGGTAACCGTTTCTGGCCTCGAGGTTCTGAATCGGCCGCGGTGGTCGTAATGAGGCGCTTAGTATGGGTTTACACAGGTCCTCTGTTAAAACATGGACTCTATGTCACTGTTGACTGACTCTCCAGTTGCCTGCTGCTTTAATATGTATTTGACTTCTGCCTATCTAGCAAAGCTGTGATCAAGATTTTTGATTAGCTCTTTCCACTGATTTCACCATTTTTCTTCTTGCACATCTCCTCCTGAGACCTCAGAGAACCAATCAGACTTTTGGAATTGCAACCAATCATTCCTCTGTTGGAGGTTATACCTGTGTGCCTCATTTCAAATATTTCTGGCATGGTTTCAATTTGGGTTAGTACATTGAGCTTCTTCACCTATACTACAAATACCACTGCACTTTATAAAGTGAGACTTTCTTTGGGAGTATGTTATCTTTAAGGGTACCGGTGCCCTTTGCCCACGAATGCTTTAACAAACTGCATAAAGGCATAGAAAGTAGTTGCTGACAAATTGTGTAAATCACTACAAAATAGGATAACAAATGCAAAATGATGCCCCTAATATTTTCAGTAGGTTTTACCTCTGTTACTGGCTTGTACCTGAATGTCACACCACTTAGACGGCTAAAGAAATCAGACCCGAAGTGTGAAATTCTGCAGCTAGTGCTTTTGTCCTGGATGGTGTTTTATGCAGTGGTGGCTCCTCCACTAAGGCAGAGGAATGTCTCCCCACTACTTTCCAGCAGTGAAATAAAGGAAACATAAAATGATAATAACTCAATGTTATTAGGGTTGTATGTATTCCTGCTGCGGCAGCTTCAAAGGTGGGGCTGGGCTGCTCGCACAGTAGCAGGGGGAGGGGCGGTTTGCCCACTCCAAGTGTGCATGACTGTTTGGCCAGCCATCTTGGGCCGGCCAAACATTCATGCGCACTTTGCATGTTCTCCACCCAGGCTGCATTACGGCCTGGGTGGAGCACATGCCCAGGCTCCCACTGCCTGTCTGAGCGCCGACTAACTGTGCTCCGACCAACCACAACGCTGCAATGCAGCATGGTGATTGGCTATGGGGAGCCTGGTGCTTCTTGCTTCCTGTTCTGGCCTGGAGAGACGACGGAGGAGACACACAGCAATCATGTATGTTTTTTTGTTTTTTTACAGCCTCACACCTCACCCCTGCCCTGATCAGTGCCGGCCTCCACTAGGTTTACGTGTATAATCACCCATCTTATGCTTGGGTCTTCTTTCTGATCATTGGAACTGGTTACAACACATATCCATCAACCAGTTGCTTTGATTGATTAAACATTGTGTATGAAATTATTTGCAATTTGTCTAGGACTAGTGGAAAGGTACTGGTATGAAAATTTCGGGAACAAAGATCTCTAGGAATCTAAGAGAAATAGCAATGTTAAAAAAAGTCACTAAACTGCCAGCGTACTATGCAATGATTGAACAAACCGAAAGGCTAAAGTGTTATTGACTGCCTTGGTGTATTTAGTTCTGAGGAGTTATTGACTGCCTTTGTGTTTACAGTATTAAGGTGTTATTGACTGCCTTGGCATTTCTAGTTCTGGTATATTATTGACTGCGTTGATATGTGCTTTTATTGCTGTGTTTCACTGCCAAAATAAAGTACTATCTGATCTGACTGCGTTGATTTTTCTAGTTCTGAGGTGGTATTGATTGCCGGGTTTTTCTAGTTCTGAGGAGGTATTTCACTACTGAGGTGTTATTGACCGCCTTGGTGTTTCTAGTTCTAATGTGGTATTGACTGCCTTAGTTTTTCTAGTTCTGAGGAGGTATTGACTGCCTTGGTGTTTCTAGTACTGAGGTGTTATTGACTGATCTAGTGTTTCTAGTTCTGAGAAGTTATTGACTGCCTTGGTGTTTCACTACTGAGGTGTTATTGACCGCCTTGGTGTTTCTAGTTCTAAGGTGTTATTGACTGCCTGGGTGTTTCTAGTTTGCATGACACCCTCTCTTAAGGAATACGACATGCAGTAAATTCTGAAGACCATCTCCACAAGGGACTTTGTAGAATGTGGGTTTCCATGCTTGAATATGTTGTATCCTACTTACAAACACTAAAATAGCTTTTCCTTCCCCCCTGTTTGCTTTTGTGACTGTGTCTGCCTCATGCAGCTGAAAAGACTTCACGCAGACTGATGTGTGTTCATTTGAAGCTGCTACAGCGCTTCATAGATGAGGTACCCACAGGGCTTTAAATGGAATGAGAAATACTGAGGAGGGTCGGTCTCCCATAGGGGTGTGGCCTTGTAATTAAGGGCGTGGCTTAGAACACATGCTAAAAATCTGTGCTGAGCATAGGGGGCCGACTGGAATTTTGCTGCTTCTGTCCATTCATCTAGATGTATAATACAACAATTAACATTACACGTACAAATTAGCAACTGGTGCTTATGTTTGCATTCTATAAAACCTCAAAATGAGTCCGTTTGAAGTGACATCAAAAAACGGGTGCTACTATTGCAGAGTTAATTTTTTATGTTTTCCCCACCCTGAGGGTAAAAATGGAGAGCCCGATTGGGATCTGTTTCGGCACCTGCTTTTTAGGGCTTGCGCCTGCATTGCAGTGCGCAGAAAGAGCCCTTTTGTATGGGGTTTTCAAAGCTGCTCGCACGCTTGTGCTGGGGAGCAGCTTTCCGCGGCTGTCATTGGCTTTCGGGTGCTTTTAAAAAAAAAAAAGCCAGCACACAATTGGGCAAAGGCGGGCGCATGTCCTGCCTTTGCACTGCCCATTCCCGACGGTGGCTAGCACGCGCAGGAGCGCGTTCGCGCCGCTGCCACGCTCCCTCCCCTGTTCCTCTGTGGTGCGAGTGCACCACTAGTTTGATAGGGCTACAGTGACAGTGCTATATGCTCCGCGCATGACCGAGGCACCGACCAGATCGTACACGCCACGCACGGGGGGCACAGGATAGCTGCTATGGCAACTCCCAGGAGCATTTGTCTTTCACGAACACAACTTTCAAATTCAACAGGGACAACCCCGCTGTATTGGCAGGAAAAGCAACAGGAATCTTGCAAGCGTCTGAAAGCTTGCACCTCTGACAGGGTCATAGGAGGCTCCCTAAGCAGTGAAGGTTTGCCAACACCCATTGTAGGCTAGCAGTGCCCAGAAGCACACGTCTTACGGCGCTGCTGTGGTCACAGACACTGATAGCAGGAGATGGCGGGCCGCAGTGGTCACAATTCACTACATCCTGCGATGTCACACATGTTCACTCCTCTGATCTGGGACACATTTAATGTCAGGTGACGGTCGAGCCAAAGGCGGTGAGATGTTATTTTCAGTGAAGTCTGGGATGTTAATTAACAGGTTTGAAACCTCAAAATCCTACTTGTTGGACTTGGTTTGAACCCCGCCAGTGGCCAGTGCCCGCGCCTCACTCATACCCACTGAGTGTGGGTTCCTGCCCTACTCTGAGGTGGCAAATGGGCCGAGAAGCGAGCACTACCCTCCCACCACAACTGCCATGGCCACCCCATCTTGGCGAATTCAACCCAGGAGTGTGGCTATTATTGGTGCAGCAGGTGCAGTGGTGCCAGGAACGTTACTATTTCCACCTGCGTTTGGTCCCTTATGATGTTACTACTTGAATAAACATAATTTATCCACTTTACATCTTCGTTTCCTGCTTCAACAGAGGGGCACACAAAGGAAAGCAGCCTCTGTGCTGAACTTAAAGGTAAAAAAAACATCTTTGGGAAGGTAGAAGATTTTGTGGCGCTGCTGCTCGTGCACTTCCCTAAATCGGACAGGATTAATGACTGGCAGCCCCAGCCCATTTCACATGCCTGATGGAGGAACACTTTAAGCTGATAGCTGTTGCGCACCTGATCGACAGTGCAGGGTCTGTCTAGACCCTGTCCTGTTCATCACAGCATGACACAGGGCAAGCCCTCTCAGACCCCTGCAGTCTGGGGCCATTCAAGTGAGCACTGCTGGAATCTCCAGCAGCTACTCTGCAAACAGCCTTTCATGCCTCTGTGACTTGCAAGCTCCTCGTAAGCAAAGCGGCGTCTGCCCTGAGCTGGAGGAGTCGCTTAACCTGAGCCTGCTGTGCTCTCAATGAGGGTACCGGTACTCTTCCCTCAACTAAGAAAAGTGCCGGTACTGACGGTCAGAAAATTCGGAAGTGCCGGTACTCAGTACCGGTGAGTACCGGCCCATTTAAAGCACTGCTCTGCAGAAAATCCATATGTGGCACTCTGAATGTTTCAGAGGATTCTAGGCACCCGGGTAAGTGCAATATCAGAGCAGGGCGCATAAATATTTAGACTCACATGCCATTAAAAAGAAGCATTTGCAATGCAATAGGTCTTGCATTTTTCGCGAGTTTAAGCTACTGGCATTGTAAATAACAATACATTTTATTTATGCTTCAAAAACCAAAACATAAATAAAAGGCATTGTCATTTACAATGCCAATAGCTCAAACTCGCATGAATGCGAGACCTGTTGCATTGCAAATGCTTGTTTATAACTGCCGGTGGTCATCACCAGCAAGACCCGGCCCACTTAAAGCCACGGGTACCCAGATTATCCAATCACCAAGTTAAACGTGCATTTCACCACCAGCTTGTGAAGCGTACAACTTCTCATTGAAGAGGGCTCCATTGATAACACATTCAAGTTCCTATCATAAAATAAACACAAGCATACAAAAACTAACACACACACATTCAGTTGTTAAGCGCTGGATGAAAATAGAAGGCTAGTAAGAAAACAGTCGGGTGGCATAGCTGTACGCACAACGCAGGCACCTTCCACGCATCCTGTGCTGAACACAATATCGCTTATGAATTTCCAGAGGAAAATTGGGAGGGGGGAGCACACCGTAATCCTATTACGGATTCAGCCGGGCTTATTTAACATGGGACCACTCTGCAACCCTCGAGAAGGGGGCCATTGTCTCTGTTGCCATGGCAACCCGTCTCGGATGCGACCCGGTCGAAGACAGCGGATTGGCTGCCATTTATTTCTCAAGGTGTAGTTCCCCGCGTGAAGGAACTGCTGCGTCTGATATGCGTGTTCCCGGCAGGGTCCCCGCAGCCACGCATTGTTGTCAAGCAAACTAGATTGAGAAACGGCATTCAAAAGGGAAACTCAGCTGCAGAGGAATCTTTATATGTCGTTCTCAGCTGCTGATCAGTGATTGCCACGCCGAGACATCCCTGGCAGTGGCAAGCACAAGGATCAAGTGTATAGACAGCGACGCTTCCCATAAGAAAACGAGGCGAATAATATGAAGAAGAAAAAAATTCTTTCACAGAGGCATGCAAGTGGCATGCAGCGCAATATGGAGAATAAGTGGCTTGTGTGTGGTGGGGGTACAATTGATACAGACATGAAGCAACACTTCATTATACATTAATTCAGTCTTGCATTGTGTTCAATGCCCTCTGGTTCTCAGACACAGCGGCTCATACAAAAATACCCAACTATTAGCACACAGGGCATTCCTGTAGTCTAACCCTTGCCAGCCTCTCCACAGAGCACGGCCTCTTATCCCTGAACAAATGTAAATACAGTGACAAAGAGGAGGGTAATGCTTTTTTTCAGCCAGGCACAAACAAGGAATTGTCAGACCCGCATATCAAGGCAGCAGACCAGGCAGCTGCTCCGAAGTAAAAGCATCTCTTTCACGCTGAATTTCTTCATCTATCCGAGTTGTGTTAGCCGTAAAGGTGTGAAGAGGTGGTACTACGAATCATATTCCACACACATGTGCTAGAGAATGCTGAAGTGGGTCGCACGGATGTCGTGCCCAATCGCCCCTACACAGCACAGGAGATGCTCAAGTGGATAGCACAGGGTGGGTACCGCTGGCCTCATTGTCCACACATAACCCAGCGAAATGCTGAAGTGGTTTCCCCAGAAAGGCTACCACTGTACTTATCTCCAATGCATTCCTCACATGAATGGTAAAGTGGATCGCAAATAGAATTAACAGCTGGCATTGTCCCCCAGGCATACTCCTGATGATGCAGAAGTGGTCCACAGCACAGAGATTTTACCACTGGCATTATTTTCCATGTGTACCCCAGATAAATTCTGAAGTAGTTCGCACAGAGGTGGTACCACTGGCCTTAGTCTCCACCCATGCGCAGATGAATGCTGAAGTAGTTCGCACAGAGATGGTACCACTGGCCTTAGTCTCCACAAGTAAGCAGATAAATGCTTAAGTAGTTTGCACAGAGGTGGTCCCACTGGCCTTAGTCTCCACGCGTACGCAGATGAATGTTGAAGTAGGTCGCACAGAGGTGGAACCACTGGCCTTAGTCTCCACAAGTATGTAGATAAATGCTTTACTGGTTTGCACAGAGGTGGTACCACTGGCCTTAGTTTCCACGCGTACGCAGATGAATGCTGAAGTATTTCGCACAGAAGTGGTACCACGGGCCTTATTCTCCACGCGTACGCAGATGAATGCTGAAGTAGTTTGCACAGAGGTGGTACCACTGGCCTTAGTCTCCACAAGTATGCTGATAAATGCTTAAGTGGTTTGCACAGAGATGGTACCTCTAGCCTTAGTCTCCACGTGTCCGCAGATGAATGCTGAAGTAGTTCGCACAGAGGTGA
This sequence comes from Lissotriton vulgaris, assembly GCF_964263255.1. Lineage (NCBI taxonomy): Eukaryota > Metazoa > Chordata > Amphibia > Caudata > Salamandridae > Lissotriton > Lissotriton vulgaris. The sequence continues at coordinate 1,425,097,679 of NC_141695.1, forward strand.
TACCACAGGCCTTAGTCTCCCTGCGTACGCAGATGAATGCTTAAGTGGTTTGCACAGAGGTGGTACCGATAGCCGTAGTCTCCAAGAGTACCCAAATTAATGCTGAAGTCTTGCACACAGATGTGGTACCGATGACCCTAGTCTCCAAGCATACCCAAATGAATTCTGAAGTGGTGCACACAGGGATAGTACTGCTGGCCTTATTCTCCACGCGTACCCAAATGAATGCTGAAGTGGTTCACACAGAGGTTGTTCAGCTGGCTTTATTCTCCACGTGTAACCAGATGAAGGCTGAAGTGGTTCGCACAGACCTGATATCGCTGTCCTTATTCTCCAAGCGTACCCTGTTGAATGGTGAAGTGGTGCCCACAGGGGTAGTACCACTGTCCTTATACTCCACGTGTACCCACATGAATGCTAAAGTGGTTTGCACAGAGGTGGTCCTGATGACCTTATTCTCCATGCATACCACAGATAAATACTAAAGTCTTCCACACAGAGGTTGTGCTGCTGACCTTATTCTCCACACATACCCAGATGAATCCTGAAACGATTTGAGCATTGATTGTACTGCTGACTTTATTCCTCACACCTGAAGGGGTTTAATCCTCAGAAGAGGTGCAGCTGGCCTCATAGCCACCACATAAGCCAAGGTTAACGCTGAGGTAGTACAATCAGAGGTGGTACCCCTGGCGTAACTATGCATGTGTTTGCCACAGATATGCTGCAGTTGTGCTCATATGGATGGTACATATGATTTTCTTCTCCATGCATATTCCAGGGAAATGCTGAGGTGGTTCCATCAGTGGTGGTACCTTCAATAAATCGACTTTACATAGCTGTATGGGCTGAATCAAACCAATTGCAGTTCAATAAAACCCAAAAACTGAACTTGTCTTTGATCAAACTTAACTGAATCCTTTGCAAATAAGAGCGTGTGATACAAGTTTATGGTCAGGATTGGTCACGCCACCAAAATGTTAAACAGCCCATTTCTGTGTGCTCTTCTTAACGTCTGCCACTATTGCAAAGATCCCCGAGAAAAAGAGAAAGATGGTGCAATAAACAAATATTTAGCTCATGCACCTCAAGGAAATGATAAAGAGGTTCCCAGATAAGTGATACCAATCCACCTTATTCCCTGTGTGTACCTGTACAACTATCCTGAAGAGGTTTCCGCACCAGTGGTCTCCAATGATGAAGCTGAAGTGGTTCCATAAGCTGCCTGCTTATTGAGCCATTCTTATGAGAGAATACTTGTGTCTCTTCATAGTGTCGGAAAGGCATGTTGGTGCAGGTCTTTGCAGATTTCATGACCGCAGTGATTCTATTTTGCAACAAGGCGTAAACCACATCAAGACCTCTTTGCAAGTTGCCATGATAACATCACTTAATGGGCATTTCTTGAAATGACCCAATGGATTGCTTGGCACTATATAATAGCTGTTTATGGTTACCCAACCCAATGTTCCTCACAATCTTTGGAGGATAAAAGGATGGATTCACCCACTGTGATTTCAACCTGTGACCTCCCACGTAGTGCATGCATTAGTCTGCTGAGTCAAAGACAGGCACACAGTGCAGTGCTTGCAAGTTAGCATTTGTCATGTTGTCAAGAGCTTTATAACCATGTGAACCAACTAGCCCCTTTTTGCATGGTACTGGTCTGAGCCTTCTCTGAACTTTTCCTAAAGGTGTGGTACTGTGTGCCTGGCCTGCCTCTCCTTGTGTACACCGGTGTAGCTCCAGTCTCTGTGGAATGTGATGATGTAATACTGCATAAGTGTTTTGTGTGGCAACCCAAAGCAGAGGCCAAAAGGCATCAGAACCTCTGAATTTAGAGAGTACTTTTTTGCAAGCAGCATGAACCTGTTCTAGACTTACATTCTATATCTTATTTGCCATTTGTTGGTTGGTGTCTGAAAGGGCAAAGGGCCTGATTTAGAGTTTGGTATACGGTACTCTGTCACAAATGTGACGGATATCCCATCCCCCATATTGCAAGTGCATTAAGAAATAATGCACTTGGCACCAACTATAGGAGGAATCATTATGACTCACCCTGACGTCTAGCGTATGCCCAAAATGCATGAATATGCAATCCACAATTTCAGATCCTTTTTTACACCAAGGGAATCAGGCATGAATTATGAGCTGTTGAGTGAAAAGAAGATTGTTACTGCCTTATTCTCCAAGGTACACTTGAGAGGTCTCTTCAGGACACCAACGTACTTTGTCGACAGTTTGAGGCGACCTACATGTGTTACCAGGAAAAATTGTTGTAGAAGGGACAAATCTAATCGGCGCATTCGTTTGTGGGTGAAATATTGTGCTTCTTTGCGTGAAGTAGCTGGTCTTCAGAAGGATTCATTCAGTAGTGGCTTGTTTGTGGTTAGACTGGATGGGACGGATGGATGAACCATAAAAAAAAACACTTATCTGCATCGCCGCATTGCGCCCTTCTCTTCTGCAGCCATAGGCTCCCAGAGTGCACTGCGGCCAATCCTGACACTGCTTTCATGTTGCTGAAAGCAGTGTAAGGATTGGCCTGAGCACTGCTGATTTGTTCTCCTAGTTAGACTGGGAGCCTGTGCCTGCTCCCTCCAACCCGGCAATGCAGCTCAAGTTGGAGAGAGATTCAGTGCGCATGACGGTTTAGCCAGCCTGAGACGGCCGGTCAGACCGTCATGCGCACTAAATTGCAGTGCAAAACACTCCACCAGCCTGTCATCCCCTTTGCCCCGCCCCTAAGCCGCGGATCCATTCATTCATTGCTCCCATTGGCGGCCCAGGAAGAAGAGCACCTCTCGCAGCTCTGAGTGAAGGCGCTGTAGAATGGTCCAAAGGGTCTGCTGCGTTCAAAACGTACAAGTATTTTGTGTAGGTGAATCTGCTTAGGAGGCAGCTAGTGCTCAATGGAAGTGATCTGGGCACATTGCTGCTATGTTCTAGGCTATGTAGAGCTGAATGTCTGATGTGTACCGTGTTCAGGTTACTATGAAGCTGTCTGCACTTAACAAAGATAGCCATTCAGAATGTATCCATGGCAGTTAGACTGTCTTGCTAGACCCCAAGCATCTAGTCGTTGGAGTTTTTATCTAATGGTTGTGTGTGCTCACTAGTGACTGAGGCATCTGAGTATGCCATGCAGGGTTTTCAGAGGCACTTTGCCCAATTCTTTCCGGATTTCTTTGTTATGTAGACGCAGTGCATGCAGGAGTCCGTTCGAATCATCTGATCCCACATCGTGTAGAATTGGGTGGAGCCACTGGACTGTCCACTGGTATGTCACTTTATTTAACGTGTTTTTTAAGGGAAGCACAGTTGCAAGGCTTACACCGGTGGCAGATGACGAGTCCTGGCCTCCTGGCATACTGAATTGTATGTGGCCTCTAGTGTGCTGCTCAAGCAAGGGCACGTGCAAGTGGTACAACATGTCCAATGGTTCTGCTCAAGAACCAGTGCATTTGGGGGTCGTTTTGTTCTGCCCCTGCACACAACTTATCTGCCTAGGGTGCAGCAACCTTTCTTGGCCAGGCAGGACAGTGCAAAGGCCTGACCTGGCAAAGTAAACGATAAAGGGGCTTCTAGAACAAGTTCTGTCCGCAAGTGATGCGTTCTGGCCTACTGGGCATTAAAGTTAAAAATAGGCCTGTACAACAACAACTAGACTCGGTTAAATGCTAGGCCCACAGTTATTGAAATGGAAGACTGATTATGCTATTCTGCAGTGTTACCCACGAGTGTTCCGTGGAATTTGTTCTTCATTCGTAACTTGCACTGTTAGATGTTTTTACATATTATGCCGTTTCACTAGTGGTTCATTTTCGTATTTCAGATTGTTCTTTTTTGGTACTAATGGTTTCTCAATGATTTTATTAGTATATTTATACTCAATATTATTGGTTACATTACATTGAGTTGTATGTGTCTCTGCATTTGGTACTTGCACTGTTATGTTCAATTTTTGTTTCCTGTTGGCTGCAGATAGTACAAAACGCGACCGCCAGATTGATTTGTAAAATTCCTTTCCGACGCTCTATTTCCCCCACCTGAGGATCCTGCACTGGCTGCCTATTATCAGGCCATTGACTTCAAGGCACTTACCCTGGCATATAGAGCATTTTGGGAACTAGGCTCTTCGTATCTGAGAGCTAGACTCCAACAATACCATCACAACTGGGCCCTGAGATCTAACCACCAGTGTCTCCTAGTCATCCCCCGCTTTCGTAAGTCCAGAACGGGTGACAGACCCAATACGGTTGGAACCTCTAAACTTTGGAATGTCTTTCCACTCTCCAACTGCTTATAGGAGTCAGAACTTACTTTTTGGTGTGCCCAGAAAACCTGTTTTTTCAATAGCACCTAGGGCCCGATGTAGGTCGCCAATTACCGGTTGGTAACGGCCGATTTTGGCCGTTACCGACCGGTATTTGGGATTTGACATGTAGGTAGGCTTAATTTACAGAATCGGTATATTTACCGATTCGTTAGATTTACTGATTCTGTAAAATACCGAATCGGTAAATTTACCGAAACGGTAAATACAGATGTAGGTGGCACTGAAAACAGTGCCACAGGCCATTACCGATTCGTTATTTACCATGTAATACTATTACATGGTAAATAACGAATTCCAGTGTACATGCACATCTGTGCATGTACACCTGTGCCATGTGACACACAGACATGCCCTAAGGGCATGTATGTGTGTCACATGGCACACAAGGCAAAATCAGGGGTGCAACAGGGTGTCAAAGTGACACCCTGTCACCCTTGCAAAATCGGTAACTTTACCGAATCTGTATTTACCGATTAGGTAATTGACATTGATTTCTATGAGCCTGTAGGCCCATAGGAATCAATGGCAATTACCTAATCGGTAAATACCGATTCGGTAATTACCAAATCATACAGATTCGGTAAAAATTACCGAATTTTTACCTATATCTGATATACCGAATCTAGAATACTGAATCAGTAAAATTCGGTATTCTAGAGTCGGTAAATCACATTTACCTACATCTGGACCTTAGTCTTTTTTTGTCTTCTTCTCCCTCCCGCCTGCCGTCTACCATCTGCCACAGCGCCGGGACACCCCCGTAAGAGGTAGCTGTGCGCTTTACAAACTCCATAAATAAATGTTGTTCCTGTATGTCTTATTTTATGTGAAAAGTGACGAAGTGTGTGTGTTCTTTGCAATACAGTGCTGGCTTTTATTGATGAAGGAAGATGCGAAGCTTTGAAAATTTGCTGTTCCTGGCGGTACATCATAATTCTGGATCCGCTTGAATAAAGACAACTACATGTGAGAGAACTATGATATGCCCTCATCCTAGTACACCTGGGAGGTCACTTGAGGACAGCACAACAATGTTTTGCTTTTAATTAGATGTTGCCATAGTATCAACATATGATATTACCCAAGAATAGGTTCGGTCAGATTAACTTTGTATACGTCAAAAAAATAATTGATTACTTTTTACACACAAACATAGGAGCGGTAAAAACGAAAAAAATACTAATTTATGACTGTAGCAAACTCATTTAGTTGTTCACAACAATGTAGAAATTGTACAGAAGGGTGCTCCGTGGTTTGTGCAAAAGTGCTTGTGCAGCATCAACTGGTGTATGATACAAGAGGAAGAAAAAAGATGTATTTCTATAAATAGGCACAAACAATATTTTGACAAAATTGCCTGGTCAAGAACAACTTTCAGTAAAGTCTCTGCTATTGGGACTCTGTACTGTATTCACAAAGTCTGTTGTCCCAAAAGAATATCTTTCAGGATCCAGGCATACACAAGGATTCCATCGACGTCTCAACCCACCAGAAGAAAGTGTCAGTAGTGCATCAAAAAGGGACAGAAAATGGATAAAAGGAACACCCAGGTCGTCATCATGAAACAGCAAAAAATTATCGTGTCAATGATTGAGTGGGTAGATATTCCCTTTACCACTAGATGGCAACAATGATTTCAGCAAAGCCTAGTGTCAATAGCATCCTGGCACACTCCATGTAGGTGTGCAAGCGAGTTAGTGACTTCTTTGTGAAAGTCACATCTCAAGCATGATCAGCAAAAAGTGTCAGCTTCTAGAATTTTGCACCAGAAATTATCTATCTGAGTGGGAGACCAGTGCTGTAAACAAGAAATAAAAGTTAGGGTGGCTTCAAGTCTATTGTTGCAGGTAGCTATTCAGGAGCAACCATTTCACTTCTTTTTTTTTTTGAATGAGGAGGTCGCAGGGATAGATCTGATTTCGGGAGAAGAGCATTCCATATTCTTGGAGCAAGACCTCAGAAGGCGCAGTTGTATGTTCATTTCTTTTTGAATTTATGAGGTTTCAGCAGGAGAGTGTTAGAACTTGTTAGGGTCCAAATTATACTATATAAGTTGAATGTTTTTGCCAGGTAAATAGGAGTGTTATAATGAAGCGCTTTGTGCGTCAAGCATGCTATCTTGAACTGAATCCTTGCTTCGAGAGAGAGAGCCAATTGAGTTGAATTAGATCTGGAGTGATGTGATCACGTTTTCTTGATCCTGTGATGAGTCTGGCAGCAAAGTTCAGAGTACCACTCATAGGGGCCAGTCTAGCTTTAGGTAGCCCTGCTAGGGTCACAATTTGTAATCTAAATGGAATATAACTAGGGACTGGACTGCTAATTGCATGTCAACAGGAAGCAGGGATGGTATGATTTTCCATAGTGTGTTCAGTTGGTGATTGGCTCCTCTAATTGTTGCACTGATGTGGTCTTGCATATTCATGTATTTGCCCAGAGTTATGCCTAAAGATCTAGTGAAGTCAACAATATGTGGAGCGCAGTAGAGAGCCATTAGTTGTTTGAGCCAATCTTGAATGGGGACAGAATGATTCTGGGGGGCAATCAGGAGGAATTCCGTCTTGAGTGTATTCAGCATAAGCTGATTGTGAGTTAATGACTGTTGAGTTTTCAGAAATGCGTAGTTAAGAGTTTTGACATCATCCGGTGAAGACATTTTTATGTACAATTGAGTATCATAGACATACATGTGATATAGTATGTTTGAGCAGTTCACGATTTCGGGGAGAGGTTCCATGAACAAGGTGAAAAGCTTGGGTGAGAGTGCGGATCCTTGAAGCACTCCAATTGAGACTGGTGTACTGTTAGAGAGAGAATGGTTGACTTTGATTCTTTGTGTTCTATTATGTAGGAAAGCGGCAAACCAATTTAAAACTGGACCTGATAACCCCATCCTTTTTTCAAGACGATCAATCATGTTTTCATGTTTGATCGTGTCAAAAGCTGAGGAAAGATCAAGAAATATAAGTTGGCTGGTTCGTTCTGGTCAGGTAGCTTCAGGGCGTCATAAACAATGTGTGTTAGAGCCGTTTCAGTACTGTGTCCCGATCTGAAACCCGATTGGTATTGGTCAAGAAGCTGAAACTGTTTAATGCAATTGCAAAATTGTATGGGTACGCATTTCTCAAGAAGTTTGGCTAAAGTTATGATATTACAAATTGGACGGAGGTTGTTGGGATCACATAAGTCTGCATTTGGCTTCTTTGGGATGGGGTGACTTGTTGTATCTTGATCTAATGTGATCGACTTTGACGCTACGGATATGTTTGTTATACGCACTTCTTGTCATCCTCAACTGCTTGAGGGTTTGTTATGGAAGGAGAGTCTCTCCATGCTCTCTCTGCAAACCTCAGTTTGCATCATTCCTCGTTGAGGGAGCAATTGAACCAGAGTTTGAACTGTTTGCTGGGCATCCTTTTGAGTTGCTTCCGAGCAATTGTGTGGAATATATTTGTCACAGAGTTGATGTAAAGTTCAGTAAAGTCATCCAGATTTGTCATGTTAGGGGGTGGAGGAAGGAGGTTATTAGTAATGGAGATTAGATCATTATGTTGATGTTCCTCAGGTCTCGGGACCATTGTTTGGTCTTAGACATTGTCCTTGTCTAATCAGCACCCTTTTCAAGAAGAGAAAAGAGATTTGATAGTGATCGGACCAGTCACAAGGCAATATGGCATCCATTTGTATAAAGTTATCTTTAGCTATGATTAGATGTTGCAAGACTGGGTAAAGTTTAGGTTGGAGAGGAAAGCCTTGAAGGTACACAGTAAGGGATCATTTGCATTGTTCCACTGTAAGTAGAAATCTTCAAGAAATATATGGTTATGGTGTTGGTCAGAGTAAATGTCTCTATTATTTGTTCGATGAAAAGAAGATTATCACCTGGGGGTGACAGATCGTGTAGAGCATACAAACTATCTTGTCATTGTTCCAGATTTCAAAGCACAGGTGTTCACAGGAGGACATTGGAGCAGTTAGTTATGTCTCAGGGTGAGAAAGGAGCGATAGATGCTGCTATGCCGCTCCCAACTTTAACAGGCCTACCCAATCTAATGATGTCACATTCACAGGGAACTAAAATGTCCAAAATTGGTGAGGCGGTGTCATTGAGTCAAGTTTCAGGAGGTCCCGTTCTTGCGTAAGTATAAGGCTGGCAATATCAGCTGCATGCTTTACCGCAGACCTGCAGATAAGAAGCATCAATTTGATGTGAGATTGAGTTTCTACGCTTCTAAGTGTGATGTGGGGCCAGGTAATAAATTATCTTTGTTAATTGTTCTGAGATTGACACTAGATTCTCTAAACGGGTTGGAGGGAATAGTTTGTATATTGAATGGGGAGGGTGATGAGTCACTGTGAGAGGCGCTGTAAGATAGTAGTAGGGAATGGATGTCAGTGTCAGATAGATGGTCAGTAATGCTTTGGGGCCTGGAGCAGTGATTAAGATGTGGCCGTTATTTCCAGTGCAGACTCAACGGGTTTTCCATGGACAAAGTTTTTCTCCGACAGTGATTATCCATTGTGAGAAGGATGGGTTGATTTGTCTCAGAGGTCATAATTAGTTTCCAAAGCTTCTCCATCTTCTTAGAGAAGTGTAATAGGTTCCTAAGGGTATATGTCACTAGTTGAAGATCAAGCTTGAGGTCTGCCAGCTTATGCTCAATGGAGGGAGGGTTTAATGTATGGGTGGATGGTCCAGGGTAAATGAGAGCCCTCAGAGGAGAGAGTGTTGGTAGGCAGTGTGATTCCTTATAGGTAAGGAGGTAAAGAGTAAGGGAGGTAACAGGAAGTTGTGGGCTAGCAGATAGTGTACTGGAGGAGGAGAGTGGAAGAGGGGTAGGAAGAGGTGTCAGATTTGTTTAATCGATAGCCCTCTTGTGTTGCAGAGCATTTCAAACTGGTTGGCATGGGAACACAGTGGGTGAGTGGGGCACCAATTGGAGCGAAGGTGATGGTGAGGAAGAGTAATTAGTAGACATGAAGTTCCCCAGATTGTTGTTAAAAGCTTTAGGGGGGAGCATTGTGTTTCAATCTCATTTGAGAAGAGGGAGAATGCAAGCCCTCCAAGGTGGTACTCGGGCAGACTTTAGTTGGGATACAAGGCCTAGGTTCGTCAACAATGGTTTCATCGTTGGTGCAAGGGGCCTGGTCATGACGAGTTAGACTAAGTAGGGACAAGGTGGAGCAGGTGGTGGAGGTGGTAGATGATGTGTGAGGTTTCAATGCGGAGGAGAGATTTTGGTTTGGTAGAGTAGACAATACAGTGTTAGCCAATGTATTTTTAATCCTCATGAAGATTTTGCCATCTGTTCAAGATTTCAGTTCAAGATTTCAGTCCGATGCTTGTATATGGATGTTTCCATTGTTGTATAGGGATATGGCAAGATCAGCAGTGCAGTCTGGTGAGGGTATTATGGTTGTTTGACAACTGTGAGGTGTTTTCCTCATTGCTTTGGATCGAAGCATGGAAGTTAACACTCTTCTAAATTTGGCTCTTCTTTTTTTTAATATTTATTTTTTATTGAGAGTTTATATACATGAATATTACGAACATAAGAATCTCATGTAAAATTCCACATTCCAAAACCATTGAGGACAAAACGATTGGCATAATTCTAAAGTGCTAAAGTTTTAAGAACATATTTTGAATACTCATTTAAAGGTGCTCAACAGTGCAATCACAATATTCCTATAATACAAAAAAGAAAATTATATTCATTTAAAGTGCAAAATGCTAAATCAAAATACATACATGAATATGCTTTTTTTTTTAAATTTAATCCCAGACACTCCAAGAGTTTTGGTAAAGATCATATTAAAGTAAAGTGCAAAGTGATACCTAAGGATTAACCGTGGCCAAAGCACTACGCTACACACGCTTAGTTTGCGAAGTTTGCGCAACTTCGCACTACGCGAACTGCAAGTAGCACAGTGCAAACATGCATAGCGTAGCGTAGTGCAACGGTCATTTTTTTCTAGCTCGCGGTCCTCAACGTCAAGTTGGCGACCACAAGCAAGCAAAATGACATCCTCGTGAGACTTTTTCCTTGTTCGCGATCAGCAACATCAAGTTGCCGATCGCGAGCATGGAAAATAAACCACCCAGCAAGATTCTCAACGCGGAGAGGTCAAGTTTTTCATTGCGAGTGGTCGCGCATGCTGGCGACTGCTCGTGACGAGAAACTACCAGTCCGCGTTGAGAAAGTTGCAGCTCGAGTAAAAATCTACTCGAGCGGCGGAAAAGTACAGCTCGCACTGTGCAAGATGCTGTTTTCAATGGTTGCACACTGCCAGATGATTGTCCGCACTGTGCAATCATTGAAAACGACATCTTGCACAGTGCGAACATGCTACTACGCAGCTTGCATGGTGCTAGGCGTAGCTCGCGTAGTGCGAAGTGCACTTTGCGTAGCTACACGTAGCGCTACTTTATGAACTACGCCCACCCCTACTAAGGATAAGTACATACGTCTGCGTTCTATTCTTTTATCCCAGGTACAAGATGTTACCCTATGGTTCAAACACACTCCAATATTTCTCACACATTCTCACTGCTCCTGATCTTAGTGCATATTTCTTTCCCTACTCTTGTAGACAATTTTACTCTCCATGCATTGAAAGTAGGTACTTTCTCTGTTCTCCAGAGTTGCAGAATTAAAGATCTTGGTATTAAAGCTGCAATAAATAAGCATTCCTCATGTGATGAGATGGCAGAAGAGCAACGAAAACATTTGTCTTCTATTTGCGGGTATATTTTATGGAGGAAGGAAGTTGTTCTATAAATCAACCATTTTGAATAATATAGCTACGTTTAAAATTTGCCCCTCGGAATATAACTGCATTAAACTTATTTAACTTGTTCCAGGTTGGTTTAAGAATCCGTATGTCTTCCCTTTTCCTCCATCTATCCCTAATCTTTTTGTATAATAAAAGAGATTTGTTCTCGTCAAAGATTTTAATCTAGTTACTGACCTTCCGTTGTAAGGGGAAATTAAGGGCTTCACTAATGCTAGTTTTATAACGCAGTTTTTCCATATCTAGCTTTTCCAGTATAGAATTTAATCTAATAAAAGACCACTTTAAAATTGTATTAGATTGTTGAAGCCCTGTTTTACTCTCCTCCCATGTTTTCCAACAACTCCCATTAATAAGATCCTGGATCTTGTCATACCCTTTTTCTTCCCACAATCTCAATATATTGCTCTCCAAGATACCCGTTTCTTCTGTATATATATTCACAAGCCTGGTTGAGTTATTAATTCTTAAAATATCGTAGTATGCCAGAAGCTGGAATTTTCGTTTAAGTAGCCATTGTAAAGTCTTATAACGTACTTTCTTAGGGTACTTTGTCACTCTTGTAGGGTCGATGATATTGTGTTCCCTTAAAATCTTTTTCATTAAGAGATTATCTGCTTCTTGAGCGTCTAAAAAATAATATATCTAAAACTGTGATGTGCAAATGTCGCGTAATATTAATCTCTAATATTCGGGAGAGATAATCCTCCTTCTGCGACCGGATAATTTAAAGTGCTGAGTGCCAGTCTTGGTACCTTATTTGCCCATAGGAAAGATGAGAACATACTGTCTATCTGCTTAAAAAAGGAAGTCTGTATTGCACAGGGAGTTGCACTAGAAAGAAAATTAATACATTGGGCTCTTCTGTTAGTGAAGAAGAGTAGTTCATTAACCACAACACAGTGCAAAAGTAGGCTTCGGAGATGATCGTTTCGGGATGCCGTTTGAGAAGATTATGTTTCAAGTTCTTAGCAACGTTTTTAGATAGGTTAGGGGGTAAACAATCTTAAATACATTATAATTTATGAACCACCGGCGACAGCAGGTTATCGTTGGGGCTAGTGTTAATTGGAGCCATGGTGTAAATAGAAACAATGGTGTGAGATGTGAAGAACTCCAAGTTGGAAAATTAATTTTCAAAAGCCAATTATAGGATAACCGATCCTATTTGTGTAGAAATAGAGTTGTTGCTCAACTAGTCCTAATTTTGTTCTATGTCTTGAAGTGTCAGTCGTCCTGTTTCAAATTGTGAATTTTACTAAAACAAAGAATAGGTATGTTAGCATAGTAATTACTTTTGTTTCAATGCATCAGGGATTCTGTGTAAGGTTCAATGAATAAACCAGGTCTATGATTGGCAATGAAGAGGCACCATTAAAGATGGCCACTACTTAGATGTATAACGTGAATAGTCCTACTTTTCTTTTAATGCAATGGCAAGTAGCACAGTCCTACTTTACTTTCTGTGCATGTGCTAGAATGCAAGTCCTATTTTCTTCAAGTTGATAGGGCCGCCATCTTGTAGAAGGCTAAGAAACATCTACATTTAAATTCACATCATAGAACTATTAATATAGGAAATAAACAATAAACATCAATACTAAATTATTTTGAAAAATAAATGAAAAACTATGCATACCTATACAAAACATAAAAATATGCATTAAAGTTAAAAATACAACTTCATCAAAAAATATTATATAAATGAAAACTGGGATCCAAATAAACATACATATAAAACCTCAATCTAAAATAATAAATCACAAACATTCAGTAAAATAATAATCAATGTCTCCAATTAATAATTAATACTTTCAATTAGCCAGTAATAATACACAATAACACATAAAACAATCATTATTATTAAACTGTATTAAGCATAATAAACACAAACACAATATAATTAAAAAAATAACACCAACCAAATATCATAATACTTTCAGAAAATAATTAATTGTAATAATTTACAGAATAAACAAATGAACTAAATAAAAACTAATCTATTAAAAACGTAAATATATATTTAACACCCTTCTCACCCTACTCCCCTGTAAAGCCCACTACATGCCAGAAAGCACATTCTTTTTAAAAATAAATCTGTTAATTTGATATATAAAATACTCATGCACGTTGCACTAAAATATTAATAAAACATAAAATGAATTATTGAGCAAAACAAATGCACAAAAGTGTACATCTTAATAATTAATTAATTTATATAATTTATCTAATCAAATATTATATTTTTCTTTACAGTTATAGACAGCACGAACTTGGTCCAAGGCATACTTTGAATGAGCACCAGATTACATTACACAAGGTATGCTTATTTTAGGCATAGGGAGTCAGTAACTTGCCAGAATTACAGGATGTTGTGCCGCAATCAAGACTAAAACCGGGTTCCCCACACCCAAAGTTGGCAGCTCTGGTATCTAGGCCACATCTCATCCCTATCATTAATTGTCCATTGATTTTTCATTAACTTCTCACTGTACTCCCTACAAATCCAACAACCTTCAATAAATAAAAAATTAAAGGATATATAATTTTTGAAATATATTACCAGACTAAAAAAAAAGAGATTATACGAAAAATAATTAGCAAAAATTATAATAATAACTTATAAAATTCACATTGATAAACTATTAAAAAAAACTGCAGGGTAATATTGTATCCAGCAATATTCAATAAAATGATTTGAATACTCTGATATTTTTAACAAATATACAAAAAAATATTAAGACTTGCAATATTATGTCCCATGATAGTCTAGACATCATGGTATTTTTGCAACAACATTAAAGGCTAACAATATTTTTGAAATGATATTAAGATAAAAAATCAGGCAATAAGAGGGCAATAGTGTACTGAGTGGCCAGCTGGAGCAACAGTGTTTTGGGTAAAGCATCACATATAGGCTGCAAATCCAAAATCTGATACCTACTGCTGTAAGAGGAGATATGTTAAGGTCAGTTATAGCAGTGTTGGTGGCAGGGAGCTAAGTGGTCTTGGTTTTTTGATGGATAGGGCTGTATAGTGGGAAGATTTGTAGGGATGGAGACAGTGATGGGGAGGTGAATGGATTGATTTGGATGTGTTTGGAATAGAGGATCAAAAGGGCATGTATACCCTTGGCTAAACACATTGGATGCAGAAGTCTTACCCATAGACATCCAAAATTCTCTCACTGGCTTATATTGAGGCTCTCTTTTTGGAAATAGTAATTTAACCACATATCAAGCACATCGAGCCCAATGATTAAGCACATATTACAGATGTAGAAGCCTTTTTCTCTTGGCAGTAATCTGCCTAAATGCCTGATCCAGGACCCAGTGTCCCTGCCTCTAAGAACAGCCATGCCCTTTTAACCCCTTCCATGCGGGGCACATTCCCCCACTGTGCTGGGGGGGCGCGTACAGTGCCCCGGTGCTCATGACGTGGTCACCTCGTCATGAGCCACGGCGCTCCGGTGCTCATGACGAGCTGAGCTCGTCATGACCACGCCCGTTCCAATGGAACACTCAGCACAGCAGGGCAATCAGCCCATCATGCGAGCGTTCCACGGAACGGGCGCGGTCATGACGAGCTCAGCTCGTCATGAGCACCGGAGCGCCGTGGCTCATGACGAGCTGACCTCATCATGAGCACCCAAGGGGTTAAAGCAATTAGAAACAATTTGAATGTATGTCTCTGGCAGCGTTGCCCTCACGGCATTGGACTAACCGTGTCTTCACAAACTGGACTAGGACCTTTCCTCTCCAGATCCAGCCAGCTTCTTGCTCCATAGTACTAAATTGACTGTACAGCACTAGAATATTTGGCAATGGAATAATCCACCGAATAGAAGAGCTGCACAATTTCCATGGCTGTTCAGTTTCCTGGGCTAGTTTCCTCCCACGCTGAGGGTGCCCAAGCATTGCATTAATAAGTCAAGTCTGAGCTTCTGTTTGCTTTGGCTCACAGCAGAACCAATCTTAAGCTCTGCCAAGGGTCGAAGGGTCCTTTTCTCTCCTTTTGCAAATCGAAGCCATGACTTCTTCGCTGTGTATAAATAGAGCATGTGCTGCTGGCTGGCACGCGCAGATAGTTAGCATTAAGGCAGCCGGCCCAAGCGCCTTGCCATGAGTCCATTAACTTGTAATGAGGGTGGAGAATGGTGAACATGTGACGAGGACCCTGTGACCTCTGATTGTGCCTTGACAGTGGTAATAAAACCACATGACAGAGATCACCAGGGCTGTGGGAGAAAGATGCATCTATAATCATGTGGTCCTTTATTGCCTTTTTCTTGGAAGTGTAGAAATTCCCACGAGAAACAGAAAGGCGGTAAAGGGAGAAAGGAGGAGGAAGGTGAAGATAGGAAAACATTGACAAAGAGAAAGAAGGGATGGAAAAGAACTTGCAGGAGTCAGACAGGAAGTGTAGGTTTATGGAAGAAAGAGGCACCGAAGAGAAATCAAGACCAGGCAGCCTTGGTTTGTTGGCAACCCGAGTATAAGGCTCCTAGGAAAAATCTTGTGAACCTGGAAAAAAGCAGCGTCAATTAAACATCTGGAAGCGAAACATCTCTGGCACGCAAGCTTACCTGACCAGTCTTTCAAGCTAGTGTTGAACAAATAAATCAAGCCGCTCTTCTGGCGAAAAGACTAAGCCAAATGAATTCAGGTTGCACACCCACGCATGGATGACCATCAACACCTAAAAGGCATTGATTGTGAAAACGTATACTAACGCCACTGTAAGAAATTATATAAAAATAAAAGTGTGCAAAGCCAGATTTGGGTTCCTACCATCAATTGACGCACTTCCAAAATGACATCAGCCAATAAGGATCAAAGGGGCATATTATCAACAACTAGTGATATTTATCGCTAAATAAGCTTAGAGTAATTTTTTTTCTCGCTGTGCATCGCCGGATTTTATCACTGAGATAACATGCTATCAGCAACGTTTATCTTCAATGCGATAAAATATCCGGCGATAACGCCGAAATGCGTGAATATCGCTGGGAATCCAGCAATATTCAGGCATTAGCGCCAATAGGGTCTTAACTTGAATATCCAACTCCCATTGAATAAACAGGTTTAGAAGTGATCTGAACAGGCGTTAGTTTTCAGCGATATTCGCTCTTAGCGCAACTTTTTTAATCGCTATGCCTGCGTTGATAATAGGCGATAGCGATGTTAGCGACTGCTTTCAGTCGCTAACAGGTTGGGTACGCCCACTTTGCATGTCATTAGCGATAAATATCGCTGACATGCAAAGTGGGCTCCAAAGTGCTCGCTATCACCTAAAAGCTGTTGCTAACTGATGTTAGCGACAGCTTGCTAATAGGGCGATGAAATTATCGCCCCTTTGCAGGCGAAAACGGCCGCAAAAGCGGCGATAATGTCATTTTGCCCGCCTTGGTAATATGCCCCAAAGAGTTTAGGCTTTGCCAATAACCTTTATAAAACTTTCTCCATATATCATGCATCTGCCCAGTATTACTGCCTTGTCATAAAATCTGTCTTCGAAATACCTTCAATTCCAATGGCATTAGATCTTGTCACCAAGCAATTCTGTTTTGCATGAAAGATCCGACACCACAAACCATGGCGTGTTTTGCAAAATTTCTTATGAAAGCAGAGACACTTATCAAACAGACTACAATCAGATCTTCAGGAAACATGATGTAGCCACCATACAATCTGCCTCCATGATTGGTCACCCGCCTTTGGACCAAAAGGCCTGGACTGTCAAAATGGACAGATTTCACTTACACCATGCAAACTTGTTCTACTTGTTAAAACGTGGAATCTGAGCCAGTCGATGGCCACCAGGTCCTTGAATGTGTACAAAGTTTTTCCTCGTTTCAGAACAGCTCAACTTGAAGTTCACACTATCTCAGCTGCTCTGAGCAACATCCATGATTAAACCAGCAATCAGTTGCCATTTCACTTCCAACTGATGCCTTACACAGCCACCATTGTTTGCTGGACTAAGACTTTGATAATGCCAAACGAACTGCACTTAGGGAACTTGTCGTGCACTAATGAACGATGAAGTAGACTTTAGCCTTTGTGACATAATGAAGGGATGATTTCAGAATATGTTTTCTTCTAACTATGGGCACATCTTTTTGTTGCACACCGCTTTAAGTGGAAGCATGGCACTTCAGCACTTTACCTTTTCTTGGATTTGGACTAGCATAACTACTGATGAATTGCATTTGAGTTTTTAACAGTTTCCTTAACCAGGGCAGTGCATGGCATTTTAGATTCTTGTATTTTTAGCTCGCCACAATGATTTTAATATTATTTTTCTTTTGTTCGTTCTTTCATCTGTTTTCCTATTTTCGATGTAGCTAACATACTGGTCTTGTTTCTTTTTTAATATCCGATGTCAAATGTTTGTTATTAATCATGCAAATAAAGTATTCACATCCTTGTAAACCTGAACTCATTTTTTTTTTATAAATTAAGCTCTGGTTGTTGTCCAGAAGATCAGTTGTCAACAAAAGAACCAGGAGCCCCGACCTCCAGTCTGCATATCACTACTTTAAAAACAAGCGCTGGCAAAGCCAATTGGTCACATCATTAAAAAACAAGTGGCAAGGTATTGCGTTGCCATTGCTTGTTGGATATGGGAGATGCAAAAAGTAAATTAAAATGACCACCTTGAGTGTGTATTGACATCTGGACACATGCACATACGACTACAGCCATCTTTGAAAGGGTTTGCAACAAAGTAGGGAAGCAAAGGGGAAGATGGCAAGGAAAGACTCGGGGAGAGGAGTTGGCCTAATGGCTAAGTCGGTCGACCTCTAATCCGGGGAACTGGGTTCCATTCTCGGCAATGACGCTGAACATCCTGTGATTCTGGGCAAGTCACTTAATCTCCCTGTGCCTAACAAAAATGAATGTGTCCTCATGTAATGCAACTGGTGCTATGTAAAGCGCTCTGATACCTGATTCATGTCAAGTTTGCGCTATGTAAAACTCTGTAAAAAAAAGACATACCCTTCCGTGGAGAGCTAACATTCAAAGAAAAAAGTTGGTTCTTGATGTGAGCAATGAAAGGATACAAGTCAAGCTAACATTCAAAGAAAAAAGTTGGCTCTTGATATGAGCAATGAAAGGATACAAGTCAGCAAGTCAGAAATAAGGTAGAGAAGAAATACTCCAGAGGCAGAACAAACACAGTATAGGGAGCACCAGTCAATATATGACTCTATATATGGCAGGTGGGAGTCTGACCAGAGTGATGGATGTAATACCCTCTGTCACCCTGTCGGACAGCAGCCCACCCTCCATACCTTAAATCAAACCATAGGTCTTCGACGAAAGACAGGTAAAACTGCTGTAAGCAAGACCTAAAAACTGTGTGAAATTCAAACACTGTAATTCATCTTTGGGTTAGGGGCCATGTACCCCGGACGTATTTATTATGAGTAGAGACAACATGTGACAGTAAATTTACACAATCAAAAATAATACTCACAAACCCATAACAATTTTTACATCATTATTTACATATTGTTTGATGCCTAACCTTAACAGAGATGCTAATACGTTCAATTCCTAACCAATATCTAGTTTTTTGTTCATACGTATCCAGCATTGGGTCTTCGAGGGAGATCGTGACTGGTCGCAGCAGCTTCCCTCTCCTCCAACACTTTCCTTCACTGCTGAAGGAACCTGGGTGGGACCACAACAGCCGGCAATGCCCCCTCCCGGAAATAAGGTTGTGCAGAGGGCCCGTCTGCCTGCAGGATACCTACCTGGAGGGTACCCCATACACACTTCATTATTCCTCCCGGGGCCTGTACCAGCTTGGCGCCTGTTGCGACCGTACGGGCATTGGCCAGAAGGGCCTACTGGCAGCAAGCACTCCCACATCCCCCGCACCCTGCAGCCTCTTGCCGACTAGCTGCAAGCAACCCCTGGCGGTTCCTATGAGACTAGTGTCCTGCTTATGACTTTGACAGAATGCCTTCTATGGGCCCAAACTGACCGTCTTAAACAATCATAATGACGTCACACCACAGCTTCAAGAAAAAGTTAACCAAACAAAGCAGAGAAAATTGAATAGTACAAAAGAGTTGCTTCTTAAATGGATGGTGGGCAGGAAAACCAAATCTGGCTCTCCCGTTGGGGTAGTTGCAGCGGTGTTCTTCTTGTGGTGTTAGAGCGGCGGGCGGGAAAGAGAATCCTGCTTGCCACTCCACTGCCCCTTTTATGGGCAGGGCCATGGTGCGAATCCTTAGTCACGACCCTGAAGACGCTATGACCTCTTCTGGGCCCGCACCCGACAGACCCAATCGCTGCATGCCATATTGAAAAGTGGCGGCGATGACGTCACATGCCACCAATCCTCCCCCCACCCCAATGCTGGCCCTGGCAAGACCACCATACATGCAGCTCACCCTAGTTGGGCGGGCCTTTGGCATATGTGGCTCCCAAGTAACAATTTACAGTCACCCAGTCTCAGATTTTACTCAGAATTTGAGGGGGCTCCTTTTCTGTGTTTTCTAATTTTGGATTTCGATTCTTATCTTTGGCAATGAAAGAAAAGTGGTTTCAAGCAACTAGAAGTGCCAGTTTATTGAAAACAGACCGAAGATTTATCAACACCCCATTGGACTATGCTCCAGCCAGGTGTAAGCTGGTCCATGGTTTATCTCGCATTCACAGCCACAGTCTCTGGCTTGCCTGGACAGGATAACACGATCCAAGGTTCGCTCAAATGTCACACCCACACAGCGTAGCGAGCACAGCCCCATCCACCCTGTGTGTTCTCAGTGTCACGCTGAGATCATGAAAATGCACTAGGTTTGTAAGCTTTTCAGGATCTGAAGCGGCCCCACCATGAGTTAATCCCTTACCGCCATGGTGAGAGAGACTCGCTGGAGCAGTTTATTTGATTAAAGTGATCATGCAATGTTAACACCGCCCCTTGCTGATGGACTTGTCTGACTCTTCCCGATGTCACGGCCGGCTTTTAATTCAGACCCATGCGTACCCTACTGTTACCCATGGCGGGACTGGCCACGTGGGACACCGACACCATAATCGGTGGAGCTCCGGGGTTCTGCATTTAGGGGTGAATGCAAGGAGGCATCATCAACTGTGCAGCCTGACCCAATTCCCTGAGGAAACATATACCACTTTATGGTACACACATATATAATTTACTCCCTTGTCCTCAAATCCTCCTTCAGATGGTCAGACTCACTCACTACTCTCACTTGGTACAATAAGGGACTGCTATGAACACTTTTTTTAGGCTTGCAGTTAGCCAACCCCTATTGATTTGACTTAATCATATGCATAATATACATAGGTAGGGTGACCACCGATACCTTATTTATTCCGACTGACCATGATATGGGCAAATGTCAGTTGGCAAATCTTTGATGGACAGCATTTGTCCGTAATTGTTCTGCCCGCCCTCCAAAGCACCACTCTACCCCGCAGTGAGGCTAGGTTAGGAGGTGAGGTGTCAACTGAGGCCAGAATGTATGGGATGAAATAGTCAAAGCAAGTGGGTACCAGCATGAAGGCAGAGACTGGGCATGATGAGCATATCAATTTGACAAATTGTAGTTCCAGGCTGTATTTTTATGGGTTGTTCTGTCATAGACCAACTTCCAAATGGAGGTAAAAACATATTTACGGTGAAGGAAGCAGGTTAGTCGCATGCTGGGTTGTGTTTTACAGTAGCTTCCAAGTGCTCAACCTTGTGTCCCAGCCTGGGATTCTGAAATAATCCCCGGATGACGATTGAATTATTATGGCAAGCAGGTTGGCCTTAAAAAAATAGGCAGCTTGTATTGGTACACAAAACACCTGAATGTTAATGGCATTTTTAAAAAATATTAAATTGCGTGTACACACCAAAGCGAAAGCACAATTCTGCAACCTGCCTAAACAATTCAATTTACAAATGATTGAGTTTTGATACCATAATAAATGACTAACAAAATTTGAAAACCCCCATACTAATGATAACGTTATTTGTTAAGCTAATAGGCAACTGCACCTAATACTAACTGGCAAGAGTGCCATGTTATCTTTCAGAGGTTGATCTTTCAGCCTTCACATACCTGATATAAGTTCTGTTGCCTGGAGCCCACATCTGAAATGCCAGAGGCCTCACTCCTCTCCCCTCCCACCATAGCATGCACACTTTTAAGGAAAGTGCATGCATGAAGCTGCCCCAGACATTGACCATCAAATGCTGCTTAGAGTCTGTGTTTACTACTTAAATAATTCTAGCTACATGTGAATCTTTGATGTCTGCCTTTATGTATTCCACAAAACGAAACACATAATCATATTTTGACTTGTACTTGTGTTGGCGTCTAATTTTCCTCTTTCTGCGTGCCCTTCACATGTGTTTGTAAAATAGACCTTTTGTCAATTTTGTGTTTGTCCCTTCCATAGAGCACAGCCTTTTTGCCAACCTATTTGATTGACTGGTTTCTAGGCTGCCACTTCCTGCTTTTAGAAAACGACTTTTTAATGTTCTCTTAACCCCTCCCCTGCTGATGACGGAATCGCTCAGTCATCAGCTGCGGTGGCGCTGTGCTGATAACGGAGTGGTTCCGTCATGGCCCGCCCGACGCTCCTGCGCGGCGCGAATTCCGCGCCTGCACTGAGCGTTCTATTGAGCGGACGGGGCCATGACGGAACCGCTCCGTCATAAGCACAGCGCAACCGACGCTGGTGACGGAGCGGTTCCGTCACCAGCATGCGCCAGCCGCATTTCCGCCCCGCCCCTTAACACTGCGGCGGAATAGCCGCCGCAGTGAAGGGGTTAAGCACTCCATGAGAGTGCATGTGTTGTCCAGCTGTCTCCCTGTGTGCTACTCTCACCTCACCACTGAGCTCTCTCTCTCTCTCTCTCTCTCTCTCTCTCACCCATGTGCTTCTCTTCCCCAGCAACCCCCAAGTCAACCACTCATGGCTAATAACGATTGGCAAGACTTTCCATTCTAATAGGTGAGACCTATTGACTTTGCCAAAGCCTGTTGATTTTAGCCTGGTAGTTGGCCCAACAGTAACGTCAGGGCTTTAAGTGGGATGAAAAAACTGGGGGGGGGGGCTCAAAGAGGCGTGGCCAATGTAATTAAGGGTGTGGCTTAAAAGCACAGAAGCTAAAAGCTACAAATCTTTGCTTAGCATAGTGTGCAGCCCTTGTATTTTGCTGTATCCGTCATTGAATCCAGATATATGATACAACAAGTAACATCATGCCTACAACACGTCAGGACTATTGGCTTTGTCAATGGTTGTTAGATGTATAAGATAAATAAGCAGCAACTATGGCTTGTATATGATATTGAAAAAGCTTCCACTTACAGAACTGGTGACACCACGACAATGTTGCTGATCCTGAGTTTCAAAAAGAGAAAGGAAATCCAGAGAGAAAATGACTCTCTTTAAAGGATTTCCCTTCCCCTACAACGCTCACCTGGCATGACGTCATGCCGTACCTTCTCCACTAGTGAGAAGTGAGCAGTGTGAGAACGCGCACATCGACGTGCCGGCTGTCAAGTGTCACTGCAGTCCGAAAAAAAACGGGCCGCCTGTGTCAAGGCACAAAACACAGCCTGATAGAGGCCCGTTTCCAGGCCTCCTTTAAAACTGCCGGTGCTCAGAGCCGTTGAGACCTGGCCCACTTAAAGCCCTGCATAACGTTGTGCAAAAACCATGGCAGAATAAGCATTGCCAAAGACTGACAACCAACGCAATACCTTTTATCTTTGCCATTGTTAGTTGTAAGGATGCTTTTCAAGGAAGTAGGAACTAGGGCAAGGGCGAAATGCATCCTTGCCTCACCCCACTGTACAAGGCCCCACTGCTCAGACAGCAGTGGTTTAACCAGACTAGGCTGGTGAAGCATATGATGGTCCCCACTGCCGGGATCACATTACACCTGTCAGATGCACGCTTTCACCATCAGTGTGAGGTGAGCATTTAGAGACGTGTTCGTACATAAAGCCCCCATGTTTTCCACTATTTAAGAAACATCGAACAATCCAAAACGTGTTTGCTGCAATCAAACAATTTAGTTGACATATTTTTCTGTCTTTCTGTGCATAAATATGAAAGTCGACAGCTGTTACTTTTATTTTAGATACATAAACTATAGAAAATGCAAAGTCCATGAAAGGCATGCTTTTCTTTCTGAAAAATCAGGTGAACTTTCACATTTCTGTGTTTCACCCAGTCTTTTATCGTCATTAAGCAATACATTTTTAGCTAGCAAGTAAAACAGAAAACATACTTGGAGAAAGTAGAAATATCTCATGTAAAATGCATATCTGCTACGAACAGGGTGTTTGAAAAAAATGTTATATTCTTGTTTCTGAATTGCTGTGTGTTTTGTTGAACTGGAACTTGATCAGGGAAGCCCTTAGAAAGTAAAATGTTTACCTCTTGAAGTCACTTGTGCTAAGCCATCACGTTGGACAGTGGTGGGTTAGAGTTACTCATTCCATTGGAGCATGGATGGGGAAAATAGAACATTTAGGAGCTACGCAGCAAATTTGAGAACCTGGAAATTATTTTGAAATCCTGCCTTTTACATTTTATCCAATTGTGTGATCTTGGAAATCACTGTCGGCCTGTCTATTCCCTTATCCTTGCCCATTGGCCTAAAAATGAATAGTGCCTAGAGGTAATGTGAAACTTCCTCAGATTTCTCGGGTTGTTCTTTTTCAAGTGTGAGTAGTTAGTTTATCCAAATCTGTCTTTATTGTTTCCTGTCCGATACTTGTAGTTTTGTTTATCGTCTTTAGAAACACATAACTATGGAACAACAATTGAAAGAAAAAACAAGGCAGGGTGGCGTATTTAGGTCTGGCATTGTCTTTCAGTGCTGGCAATTATTTCAATCGGCGATTAAGGTTTTAGCTCAGGAAAACCTATTACAATTTATAGACTGGGATGGTAGCCGTCATAGTATGCACTTCCAGGGATGGTCACATCTTGCATGTGGTCCTGGGCAAGCAAATCAATCAGTGGTTCCTATGTGCAGGGAGAAAACTCCCTAAGCGCCAAGGTAGTTTATTTTTATTGTTTTACACTAACAAACTCCAGCTTTGGATTTATCTGTGTAAACCCAAAAAGATTGGTGCAGAGCAGGCATAAAGACAAGGTGCCTTCTGGGAATGCTCTTCTGCGTTCAGAGTAACTGTTGCACCAGTGGTTGATGTGAGCGCTGTCTAAATTGGATGGGTAGTCCTTTGTCAGCAGAGTGGATGCCCCAGCCCTTACTGACTTGGAGGGCCATTCAGGGCTGCCCAGTGTGAATATAGCATGTGTCAGCGCATGCCATCACATTGAGTTCTATTACAACGCTGTTGTTACAACGACTGCGTTGTTAAGACACGGTACCTTTACATTGCAAAATCGACTTGCTGTAGGGGGCGCGCTGGATTTAGGAATAGTATAATTTACTAATCCATCTCCAGCCTGCGCAACAGTAGGGAAGGTGTTGTAATAGTAAATTATACTATTCCTTATGTTAGAGTGCCCCCTACGCGGTCGTTGCAATGACTGCGTTGTAATAGTAATGCCATGTGATGGCTGCGTTGTAAATGCTGTTTCTCCCCAGTGTATCAATGGGGCCATTCAGTTGTAAAAGAAAAAACTTGGAGTGACCTCCCAGCTTCACATCTGCCACATAACAAAATTGTCCTATATGAAGAGGACAGTAACTTACATCCTTAAGAATCAAAGGTATTTATGCCTCACTTTTATAGTTTTTATCAAACACAGGTGGTGTTACTCTCTTTTGAGAGATTCTGTGTTGTGCTGTTTCTTTTCGAACTATCGATGAGGTTGATCCTGCCGGTTTCTTTTTTCCTCGTGCTCTTTTTTGTAGACTTAGCTTTGACCAGTCAAGAGAGCTGGGGCAGGTCACAGCAGTAGAGAGTCACAAATGTTGACAGAGTGTACCACATCACTGGTCGAACAGGTTCAGCTAGAAAAACTGATAACCAGGTTTGTGTTTGGTGCAAAGTACCACCTGAGTGGAGCGGTCAAGGAAGGTTTTTTTCTAGCTCAGATTTGTATGCACAGCTATTGAACCAACCTGGTGGTCCACCATACAAGTGATCAAGGCCAGTAAAAACAGTTAGTACCAGCTTCTTATAGCACTGCTGGACCCAAGAATATCCCAGTCAAGTAGGACTCAGGAGACCATCCAAGTCTAGCAACACCAGCAATCTGTGGTCCAGGACTGCTGCAATACTTTACAGAGTCCCCTGGCAGAACAGGAGGCATCCAAGCAGAACCAAATGTCTGAAAGAGTGCACAGGCAGCAGGCACACTGCTAAATTAGCATCGCTCTTTAACTTTCACAGTAGCTTGCAGGCTGAAACCCATCACTATTGGTGCCAGGGTGCTTAAACGACATAGTATTCCTCAGAAAGTGTCTTCTTAGCGCTGTTCGTTCCATGTAAAACCACATTCTGTATCACTAATTTAGACCACTTTCTTTTCAACTTCAACGTTTTACTTCCAAACTGTGCACATTTAAAATGCATGCATATGTTATAGGGGCTTGCAGGCTTCCATACTAAGTCCATTTTCAATTTTGGTAGGGTCAAAACTACAGACTTGAAGCTAATCTTGTCCCCCATGGAATGTAAGTGTCTCTTATGCACATGATACTTATAGCTTCCATTCCACCACTGTGGTTATTGTCTTCTTAGGTCTCAGGTGGTTTACCCTTCTCGGGCCCTCAGCTTAAATTGTGGCCAGTGGTGCATTCTGCCTGTCCAGAGTACCTTCAGTAAACACCCTGCAGGTTGGTTTATAGTGGCCAATTGAGAAAAGAGAGTTTTTTCATACTCTTTCTCCCCAATGATGGATCTAACTGTAGACCATTCACTACTTCAAAAAACCTTAAATAAATGCCCAAGTTAAATTTTTCAAAGAAAGCTTTGATATTCGAGAAACCAGACACAAATCTCTGCCAATATTACGATATAAACGGACTGAAGAAAATGGCAGGACTTCCTGACTATACACAATTCTGTCCAATAAGGGACATTTGGTGAAGCAGTCGGGTATCCTAGTTACACAACTGACAATTTAACACCCTGAATATCGAACCCAGAATATCAAGGAATGCAAATATTGAGGAAAAAATATCTAATGTAAGTTTAGTAGGTAGATGTGGAGATAGGAATAATACATTTATACTTACCTATATGAACTAACCATTCGCTATTTTGTCTCTCGATAGTCTGTCCACGATGTTCTTCTATGTCGGCATTCTTGGGCTTCATATTCAGTAGGACAATCCTACTAGACCACATCCTCCACCTCTTTTCCACCACAGTACTTTCAGCATCCTGCCTCTACATGCACACAAACACTGGATCATACCCTCTTTACTGCCCCAAGAAAACCCAAAGATCAAATTATCTAAGAAATCTGCAGAAGCTAAGAATACTTTATGGTACAGGGAATGCACATGGATCATAAAACACATTGAAAAACTAAATGTCTCAGCCGATGGATAAATGGCTCCTTGATTTGACATTACTCAATACCCTTCATTGATTAAAAATCTACATTTGTATGGTGCAGGCTATACGGTTTCAGTGCGATGTATTCCTGTTTGAGATTTTTTCAATTTCAGTCACTTGATGGCCATTCCGGGTCCGCATGAAAGTGCACCCCGTTTTGCAATGCTCTTCATATTATACCAGTGGCGCTGAGCTCCGTACAGAAAGCAATAACTCATCATAACATATAATGGCCTCCCCTGCTCACCATAAAAATGAATGGAGTAAGAGTTGGGGCAGAAGTATCTAGTACAGTGATACTCAAAGTATGGCCCAAGGGCCACATGCAGCCCTCCTGACCTTTACATAGTCAAGTCAAGTCAAGTCATAGCATTTATATAGCGCACTACATACCCAGAGGGTTTCAAGGCGCTTAGGAAGGGGAAGAGGATTATTTGTCAAATATCCACGTTTTAAGCTGCTTTCTGAACGCTAGGTGATTCTGGGTGAGGCGAAGGTAAGCGGGGAGTGAGTTCCATGTTTTGGCAGCCAGGTATGAGAAGGATCTGCCTCCCATGGTGGTCTTGTTGATGCGAGGTACAGTGGCGAAGGCTTGGCTGGAAGAGCGAAGTTGGCGGGCGGGGGTGTAGAAGTACAGACGAGAGTTGAGGCAATCTGGTCCGATGTCGTAGAGTGATTTGTGTGCGTGGGTAAGCAGTCGGAAAGTAATCCTCTTATTGATGGGTAGCCAGTGGAGGTCTTTAAGGTGACCAGAGATGTGTTCGTTGCGTGGGATGTCTAATATGAGCCTGGCTGAGGCGTTTTGGATTCGTTGTAGTTTCTTCTGGAGTTTAGCGGTGGTACCTGCGTAGAGGGTGTTTCCGTAGTCCAGTCGGCTCGTGACTAGAGCGTGGGTGACTGTTTTCCTTGTTTCGGAGGGGATCCAGCGAAATGTTTTTCTGAGCATGCGAAGAATGTTAAAGCAGGAAGAGGATACGGCGCTGACTTGTCTGTTCATTGAGAGTGAGGAATCCAGGATGACGCCAAGGTTCCGTGCGTGGTCTGTCGGGATGGGTGCATTTCCGAGGGCTTCCGGCCACCAGGAGTCGTCCCATGCAGGGGGGGATTTACCTAAGATGAGAACTTCTGTTTTGTCTGAGTTCAGTTTCAGACGGCTTTGTTTCATCCATTCGGCGACTTCTTTCATTCCTTCGTGTAGGTTAGTTTTGGCGGTGCTGGGGTCCTTGGTGAGAGATAGGATCAGTTGAGTGTCATCCGCGTAAGAGATGATGTTGAGGTTGTGTTGGCGGGCTATGGCCGCGAGGGGGCTCATGTATACGTTGAAGAGGGTGGGACTGAGTGAGGATCCTTGTGGTACGCCGCAGATGATTTCAGAGGCCTCGGACTTGAATGGAGGAAGGCGGACTCTCTGGGTTCTTCCGGAGAGGAACGAGGTGATCCATTCCAGTGCCTTTCCTTGGATTCCGATGTTTCTGAGGCGTTGTAAAAGGGTGCTGTGGCAGACTGTGTCGAAGGCTGCAGAGAGGTCGAGGAGGATGAGGGCGACTGTGTCTCCATTGTCCAGTAGAGTTCGAATGTCGTCTGTTGCTGCGATGAGGGTGGTCTCAGTGCTGTGTTTGGCTCGGAAGCCAGATTGTGAGGGGTCGAGTGATTTGTTGGCTTCGAGGAAGGCGGCGAGTTGGTTGTTGACAGCTTTCTCGAAGACTTTGGCCGGGAATGGAAGAAGCGAGATGGGGCGGTAGTTTTTGAGTTCGGTGGGGTCTGCTGTTGGTTTTTTCAGAAGGGCGGTGAGTTCAGCGTGTTTCCAGTCTTCTGGTCAGCAGCAGCAATGGGCTGCTATTTACCTAACTCAGCACTATGGTTAAAAATATGTTAAATAAACAGGTAAGTATTTAAACATTAAATGAAGTTAAAGGAAGGAAGTAAATAGGTTGTCCTGCACTGCTTAACTTTAGGAGCAACTTCATGTTTAAAGACATGTTGCAGAAAAACTGTAAAAATTTGATAGCATCTCTTCAAAAATCAAAAAGTGCATGTCAATAACATGCAAAACATGTTCACCTTAGTACATCAGAGTATAGCAGTGCGTTGGGAAGTATTTTTTTTCAAGTGATAGTTTTCAAACATAAATTCAGAAACATTCATTCTTCCCCCTACCCTGAAGACAATACCAATGGTGAACTAAGAGGCAAGTCAGTTATGTGCCTTCTATAGGTGGGTTGGGTGCCCATTATACATGAACAACATTATAATTTAAGAAATCGAACACAGAAGGTTTAGTTCAGTGCAGATCCTGAAGTCATGCATTTTGAGGTTCTCTTATATGCGATAATGAAGAAAAAGAAGGGAAACTGAAATAAAACAATTGCCTAGGATCACACAATTTGGTAGAGTGGGAAGCTGGGATCAATCCCATGTTTCTGGTTTCACATTGTGAAATTCAGACACTAGATGTATATGCTTTGCTTCCCCTACACCCACCATACTGCCACAACCCCCCTCGCCCCTCCCCCAAAATGCCCCCTTCATGACTGCCACCATATTAGCATCAATGCTGCCCTTGGTCACATCACAAACCAATCTTTGTGGCCCTTGGGAAAATGTTCGTGAGTACCCATGATCTAGAAGAAGGATATCAAAAGATGCTAGCAGGAGAACCTTAAAGCAAACCAAAGCAGACCAAACAACCCGCATGTGAGATGAGAAAATAAGACACAGACCTCTGGGAACACAGGTACTGGGACCTTAGAACCAGGGGCAGGGATCTCTGAGGAATACTATTTCCAACACTGGGGAAGATTTGAGCATCCTAAGTGTATTGACAACACAGCTAAAACCACCATATATAAGGAAATGTTCAGGTCATTCTACTAATATTACTTAAGTCTATTCTTTATCGTGAGGTTATTTTTTTATTTTTTTATTTTAGCTGTTTTATAGCGCGCTCAGTTACTACCAGAGTGTCCTGGCGCGTGAAGAGAAAAACAAGCAGGTGACCAAAAGAAAGAAGGTTGAAGTTCATGTTTCTTTTTTTTTTATTTCCAGTATTTTATATAAGCTAATAAGCAGTTCTGAAGAGATATGTTTTAAGTGCCTTCTTAAATGATACAAAATTTTCAATTAATCTCAGGGAGTGGGGGAGAGTGTTCCAAGTCCTAGCCGCGGTGACAGCAAGTGACTGGCCTCCCAAACGTACTCGCTGAAATCGGGGCACTCTTAAAAAGTTGCAGTCAGCTGAGCGTAATGCCCGAGTAGGGACATAACGGTTAAATCTTTTCCTCAGATAGGAAGGGCCAAGATCATGAACTGCTTTAAAAGCTATGGTAAGAGTTTTAAAAGTTATCCTCTGTGCTACTGGCAGCCAGTGTAGTTCCTTAATAAAACATACAATAAAAAACTATAGAGTGTACTGGACTCAGCAGTTCAAAAACTAGAAAATGGTTAACCGCAGTAATACCCTCCTTTTAAAACATTTTACTCTCTGTTGTTAATTCTAACTGTCGGTAAACTGTAACAATTGAAACATAAATGAATGAGAATGTATTATGTTTCATGTTCATCCTGAAAGTTAATGCTTTCTATTAAAATTGCGTTCATAGCCTCAGAAAATATTGGAATGACTGCTTAAATGTGATTTGATGGTCCCTCAAAAAGTACCACAGCTCCGTCCAGGCTGGGAGCTTTACCCTGAGGTCCTAAAAAGGGATATAGTCTTTTTCTACAAGTATTCACTCTATTAATATATGAGCTCACCAGTCAGTCGAAGAACACCTCCTCAAAGGCTGGTTCCAATTGCACCAACCCCACGCACAGTGCAATCACTCCGCCAAACAATAGAAAGACAGTAAACAGCCAGTGCATTATAGGGTCCGTTGAATTTCGGAGTGATGGGCTGCTTTTCCAAGGCTGACTTGCTTAAGGTGACGAGTCAGCTGACTGCATCCCCTTCAATGCACACTGCAGAAACAACCAAAACACATCCCAGCTCCACGCAGGGCTGGACAGCAAGGGGCAGATGTATCAAGCCTTTTGCGACTCGCAAAGGTCGAAATTCGCAGAATTTCGGCCTTTGCGAATCCCAAATTTAAGGAATCGCAATTTTGCGATTCCTTAAATGCTATGTATGTAGCATTTTTGAATTGCGATTTTTGTTTAAGAATTCGCAAATTACCACCAAGTTGTAGTTGATGGTAATTTGCGAAGTCTTTAGAAAATGCACAATTTAGCATTTTTGATGATGGCATGTGACGCACACACATGCCCATAGGGCATGTATGTGCGCCATATGCACACACATGTACATTTCAGGGGTGCAGCAGGGTGTCTTTGAGACACCCCTGCACCCTTGAAATAATTCTCAAATTGCGATTAGCAAATTGCGAATTCCAATTTGAGAAATACTTCACAATCATTCCTATGGGCCTCCTGGCCCATAGGAATGCATGGGAAATTATTCCTTATTTGCGAATTTGCAAAATGCGAATTCGCAAATAAGAAAGATTAAGGAACCGCAAAAAAATAGCGATTTTTTTCATACATTCCATTTTGCGGATTCTAAATAGCGATTCCTTAAAAATCGCTATTTAGGAATCGCAAAATGGAATCTTGATACATCTGCCCCCAAGTCAGGGCTTCTGGAATTATGCGATTGTGCAGCTGCTTCGATTTTTGCATAATTATAGATTTGCCACATAATCCATCATCTGCTGCATAATCTGCAGATTTTAACTAAAGAAAGAATTTTGCCACATAATCCATCATCTGCTACATAATCTGCAGATTTTAACAAAAGAAATATTCGGTTTCTATCTGAGACAGTTCAAAACGTTACTAAAAATGCAACGACACATGTTGCCGCACAGTGAAAGGCCCTTTGCAAAGCTGAACTTGTCACCTTTCTGTTGCTTATTGCTATATTTGGATGTTAAACAGGTACTAATGAGGTGCAATCAATGCCCACAGAGCATTACTAAGTTTAAAAATGATGAAATAATGACGTAACACTACTAAAAAATGTGCTGCATTATGCCGCATAATTTGCCTTTTCTTGCTGCATAATTTACTTAGCCCTGCAGCATAATTTGGCCATCACCTGCCGCATAATTCCAGTGGCCCTGCAGTAAGGTCACAACACCCCAGAATCCGCTTCCCGGGCACATTCTCCTGGAAATTTCTAAACTTACTCCACAACGCACTTAATCATGGGCCAGGACATATGCACACAAATCCCTCATATGGAGCCCCGCCCACAGTCAATGACAAACTCTGCACTAAAGTGCTAAGAGGTCAAGTAGTAGGTGAATATATGTAGTGCAGAAACCAGATAAGATAACACAACCACCCCAGTGTAACTAATGGGCCTTGGAAGGTGACATCCAATGCAAATCAAATCAATATTTTAACTTAGAATAACAAGTTGTTATGATATGCAGAATACTCATTTACTGGTGTTTGGTCTTGGTAACTCTGAAAGGGTTTGCAGCAGTCGCGTTTCTAGACAACCGACCTGCACTTATTGCTACTGCAGAAAGTAACTCTGCAGCGATGGCATTAACACACTGAGCTATTTTACCAGCACCCGGCATGGAAACTTTCTCCTACGTCCTTATGGTGCGTGCCTTATTCAACTAATATATGCAGAAGAACAAAACGTCATTATCTGTAACACTTGGGATTTGCCAACGAGACTCGGATGTCCTATTCTTGTAAAAGGAACACGGTTTGATGATCCCCTGGAGTCATATTATGCCTGTCTGAAGATCTTATCCATTAGAGACAGAAGCATAAAATCACCGAAATGAGCATCAAATGTGTGTGTGTGAGAACATTGTTAGCAAAGTAATCAAATATGTTCCCTTAACGCAGATTCTTGTGCAGTGGGTATTTGTTTTAGAAATGACATACTAGTTTTGTACTTCATTTGTAATGAGAAAAAGGGTAGGTCTATAAAGATTGAGGTGACTCGAAGTCGAGATGGATTTGTTGGAAATGCAGTGTGTCAGTTATTGAAAAGCGTGAATGGATGCGGGCTCTGGATTCATGAATGAAGCCGCCAGGAGCGTGGCCTTTAAGCGCGCGACCTCACAGAGTGAAGGACGGCTGGGTTCCAGTATTAATGCGCCAAGGAGGCTGGAAGTATGAATGAATGGCTTCATGCCTGGGGTCTTTGGCAGAATAAAGGATGAATAACTGGAACAGGTTTTTGATATGATACCATTAATTGGATTGATCAAACAAAAGGTGATGGAGGAATGCCTACGTAGCAGGCTCTACCGTCCATTGAAGGCCCGCTCTAGCGTTAAAGGCCTGAGCCAAAAGCTCTAAGGATATTAGAACATTTCGCCCCTCGAGGGCAGAATGTCCTAATATATCAAACAAAGACCTCACAGAGCCTGTGGGCATTGAAATCCCCTAGGGCTCCAAGAGGCCTTTTGTTCACGGCAACAGCTCTGACCTTCTACCGGCCATTAGAGGCCTGGAGCACTTTATTGTTTTCAATGGAGTGCTCAACATTCCAATGTTTTAATATAAGTGGAATCACTGACAATCGCTTGTGGTTGCATTCCAACCCACCGTTCTTTTGCCTACCATGCCAGTTTTGAATGAGCCTTACGCAAAGCAGTCTTGACCCTTCTTCAAAAGGAACAGTCCAGCTGAACTGCCAGGTGAGGACCTGCCTGAACTGGGACACAAGCAACTCAAGTTCAGTTTCGCCCTCATTGGGGCTCGTCAGTCGGGTGTTGCTTTGTTCTAGTGGCATAGTGAGCACGGAACCCACATCTGGAAATACCCTTTGCCACCTAGGGCAATTATGAATTGAATAGAGCCATCTCATATTTTTTTTTTAGTTCCTCGGACCCTTTCACTGCAAAGATCCTGCACTTCTACTAAATTTCCTTCTTTGGAAAAAACTGAGTGCTAGTAGCTCTTTTATCGTGCACTTGTGTGCACTGACTGGGTAAGTTTATATAAGCATGGCCAATATGGTCATGCTGTGGACTTTTAGGTGTGTGTCCTGTGAGTATGTGATGGTGCATGGCATATTAAGTAGGTCCATTGTGAAGCCTGGCCTTTATTTCTAGCTGAAAGAAATATGGAGTCTCCCCCTGAGCTGTCATTTTTTTTAACAACTCTTTGTTCACTGTTTTCATTTTTTTTTATATGTAATTTTGTAGGATAATCTGCAATGGCATCTATGATTTTTAATAGTGCTGTTAACAAATTATCATATGCCTCTTTTCTATTTGGAAAGTGTCACAGAATAGCAAGGAAGGAAAATTATGGTGGCAGTGTCTTCATGGGGGTTGGGTGAAGAAGACATTAGTACAGAGTCCCTATGTTTTTTTTAGGACACCACAGCCATGCTACAAAAGTTATTTACAGACTTAGAAGCAAAACGTCCTGTTTATTAATGATGAGGCAGCTAACACAGCTATACCACTACGTGGCAGCAGCTGGCGAACCAGGCGTTATTTCTCTTTTCCTGGAGGATATATATTTTGAATTTAAATACAGGTGCTTATGCAATGTGGAGCCCTGACTGAAATGTCTTACAGGGCCCTGCAAAAACTCGTCACATGACTGGATGGTGGTTGCAAAGTGTTTACTTTCAGCTGTTAAAGTAGGAGAAAAGTGACAGCAGTTATTGTAAAAATATAATAGGGTTGGATGATTCTTGGATTTTGTAAATTTGGTATTTCAGTTCCAAACAAAGCACTTGGAGAACCTTCCCTGTCTCCCTGTTAATTCTTTAATGAACTGACTGCTTGATATGGAAGTGTAGTTGATGGTTGTGGAGGGTCAATTAGCTTGCTATTCATTACACAACCATTTTGAGCTGTGGTTAGATGAAAGACCGATGAGTGCCTTGGCTTTTGCATGTGAAAGAAAGGCGATTGATTTGCCTAATAAGTAAAATACATTGAATGAGGGAATATGTGTTGCATGTAGTACTTCCATGTATTATCCCTAAAGAGGGATCATATAAAAGGATCCTCAAAAACTGCTATTGTATTCCCCCTCTTGAAGTTCTTCACAAATCTGCTTCCTGCAGTATTCACAGTCTTTTTCGCTTTGCTTCGCCCACTCATCATCATTATCCTCATCATGGGCTTTTATAGCACGTTAATCAAACTTATAAGTAGGCATACGAGCGAAGAAAGTCAGCATGAAAACAGAGGCTTCTAGGCCAATGTCTTGAGCTTCTTCCTGAATTTATTTATGTGCTACCCTTAAAACTCCACAGGACTCCCGTCTTCCAGGAGATCTTTTTGAAACATCTCAGCGTCATTTGCTTGCACAACTTGGGTGTTCAGTGATCTTGCTCCTCTGTCTCTTCTAAGTTAGACCTATTCTTGATGTCACTGTTGTGAGATTCCTAGGTATTTCTCTGGTGCTGGGGCCTGGAGGCAGACATCATGGGAGAGACAGACATCTCGGAGTATGCTCTCAACCCACTTTAAAAGAGTTTATTGTGTAAGGGCCTAGGTTTTGTCCTGACTGATCGAACAGATTTTTTCAAATTTAGGGTAAAACTATACAGGATTTTTAGAACAATCAGACTGAATCAATTTTTAAGAATAAACCAGACTCGCAGCCAGCTAAAAGAAGGGAATTTCAACTGCTCTCGCAGTTTGACCCCCACTCATCGTATGCGTGCAGAAAATATAGCATTTAAGAACATTCTTTTAAAGCAGGTCAAGGAATTGGAGAGCAAGAAAAGGTTTATTCCTTATAACATCTCTAAAGATGAAAATGATACCTGAGATAAGTTGGCAAACATTACTAGCATCACGATTAAACCACATGATAAGGGTGGGACCATTATTATTCAAAATACCTCGGATTACGAAGAAGAGATGCACAGACAATTAAGAGACAACAGACATTATGAGAAATTGACTACAGATACATTGAGAAAGATTCAGGTTGAGATGAGACTAATTACTTCTGAGGCTCTTAATGAAGGCATGATCGAAGACAAAGAATATACCTACCTTAATCAACCACACCCTAGGACACATGTGATTTACACGTTGCCTAAGATCCATAAAGATGTATCCAAACCCCCTGTGTGTCTTCTGATAGGATCGGGTATGACTCGGTTTTGAAGCCCCTTTCAAATTTATAGATCAATATATTAAAAGTTAAGTCCCCAAAATACAGTCCTGGTTCTGTATTTAGCCAGGTGTTCAGGTGGTGTTGCACTCAAGGGTGGTGGTCTTGGGTCTGGAGGAATCCCTGAGATGGAGATGTTTTCTGGTCCTTTGAGGTGCTGATTCTCCAAACGCCAGCAAGTGACTACCTTTTGTGGATTAGTATAGCTGGCATTTAAAACGTTGTGGCCATTTTTTACATTTGAACATGATAAAGTGAGATGGGGTAAGTTCCCTACAGTAGAGAGTTGTAGGTCCGCACATATGTATTGGGTGTAAGCAGAGAGAAACCCCAATATGGCAGCCATCGGTTATTGGTTTAGTTGTTGGACTTACATGAGCGGTGATAATGGAGCCACGTCTGCTGCGTCTTCCTGATTAATACATCCCAGATGTGAGCTGTTACTTTGCAATGAAGAGTACAGCTGTCTCCGATTGGTGAGTTTTCCTTTTAATATGTAACCCATAATGAGTTGAGTGGCATATTTGATCAAGCTTGGCAATAATAGATTTGGGATTTATCTAGCATATTTGTTTAAAAACTGCTAAATGGAGACTGCGACTCATATGACTTCACTTGTGAACATGTAAGCCTAATGGTGTGGCATAACTATGCTTGCTCACCTTTTTGGGTGACATTAAGACATATTATATAGCGGATCGATGCTTGCTCACATTTTGGGTGCTAACAATGATTAACAGAGGGGTCTGGAAGGTGCATGGATTAACATGTAGCCGTAAGCGCAGACCTTGGTTTGTTCCACTGATGGTGCTTAGCTGATAGCTAGAGAGTTATTACACTGCTAATGGCTGCTTGGACTCTCTAACTCAGTCTTCCTAGTGGCACAGATGCATTCCAAATTAAGTTGAGGTAGTTTGATGATTGATGTATAGGTACCACCTTAGACCCATGTGGGGTAATTATGTACCTCTTTTTGATTTTATCCTAGATTGAAGATAGGATACGTCAACCTGGTAGTTGTGAGTTGAGTTGTGTGGTACCACTGGCTTGGCTGTTGTTGCCCATATGTGATTTCATTAAATGGAGAGTGCTGGAAATAAGGGGGCAGATGTATCAAGAAACCATTTTGCACTTCTCTAATAGCGATTGTTAAGGAATCGCTATTTGAGAAGTGCAAAATGGTATGTATGTAGAATTTTTCGCTATTTTTTAGCGATTCCTTAAAATTCCTTAATTGCGATTAGCAAATTGCTAATCGCAATTAAGGAATAATTTTCCCATTCATTTCTATGGGCCAGGAGGCCCATAGGAATGATTGTGCAGTAATTCTCAAATTGCGAATTCGCAATTTGCTAATCGCAATTTGAGAATTATTTCAAGGGTGCAGGGGTGTCTCAAAGACACCCTGCTGCACCCCTCAAATCTACATGTGTGTGCATGTGGCACACATACATGCCCTATGGGCATGTATGAGTGTCACTTGCCACCCTTACAAATGCCAATTAGGGCATTTTTGTAAAAAATCTCAATTTACCACCAACTACAAGTTGATGGTAAAATGCGATTTTTTTACACAAATTCGCACACCAAAAATGTGTCATACATATCATTTGAGGAATCGCAAAATTTGCGATTCCTTAAATGCTATGCAAAAGAAGGAATCGCAAATAATTGCGATTAAATAAATTGCGATTATTTCATACATGTGAAATATCGCAAAACGGCCGTTTGCGAGTCGCAAAGGCCGAAAATCTGCGATTTTCAGCCTTTGCGAGTCGCAAAAGCCTTGATACATCTGGCCCTAAGTCCTTTCACTTTCAACTTCACACTTCATGTGTGAGAAATGGAATCAGCATCATGAGGAGAACCCTCAAAGTTATTGGGGTCAAAACGTCGACAACCACGCCCTCCCTAAGGGGTGAGCGCAGTAATGAACAGAAGGGGCTGGCTTTTCATAAAAGCTACCTCCAATCCTTTAAACCCTTGGAAGTGTATATACCATTGGGGATTGGCAGTTTGTTGGTGATGTAAATATTGTCTTTTCTTTGTAGTATGTGAGCACTGGGTCGTCTGCACTATTGATTCACTTTTTCAAACGAAAGATATATTTGTGCTCATATGTATGAATGCATATAGGATGGAAATTCTGCCTGTCCAGCGAGCACTTTATTGAATATCTGTGTAACAGTATTGAGTAATTGACACTGGATATGGTTGTGGTTGAAACTAACTGCATATTGTAAGTGAAGAAGTATAATTCAGAGCCTTTATACCGCTGGGTGATTACTCTGGCTTACAAGAGGTCCCACAAGACGTTCTCTATATATTGATTTATGTTTACCAATGGCCCGTGGGCATATTGGGTTGCATTTGTTATGGGTCTATAATTTGTTTCATGCAACATCCATGAAAAATGTTCTTTTAGATCAAAACAGAACCTCACACATGAGTAATGGGAGGGCGTCACAATGATTATTTACAGTAGTATTAGTGACCTGCTGCTGTGCTACTGTGTTGCAATATTCAAAACACAACACTCACTGAATATTTGATGTAAACACATTTAGAATTTGGACAAGTGTGCATGTGCTCTGTCAGTGTCCTTGTTAAAGAGGGTGTGAAAGCGCTGAAATTGGATCATAAATTCAAGGTTGTCCTGAACAGGGGCCCCCCCAATTCTTAAAATGTCCCTGCAAGCAGGCGTTATTTTGATATAAAATGATTTTGAATCAAGATGCAACATATCTGGTCTAGCATAGCTTAGAGGTACTGCAGTTGACTCATAAACATTTGGATAATAAGAAATATTGCCACTGCTTGAAATGGTAAAACAGAAGTACAGGCACCCTACACCAGGGCGCCTGCTTACTTCTGAAAAGTGCCGGTACTCTCCAATTAAAAGTATTGCACCTTTTCTTAGAAGTGCAGCCACTCTTCCTCCCCAAATGAAGACGTGCAGGTAGGAGGTACAAAACTGCACAGGCCCATTTAAAGCACTGATAGAAAAACAGCACAGCGTATATTTAG
Organism: Lissotriton vulgaris; assembly: GCF_964263255.1. NCBI lineage: Eukaryota > Metazoa > Chordata > Amphibia > Caudata > Salamandridae > Lissotriton > Lissotriton vulgaris. The sequence continues at coordinate 1,425,136,489 of NC_141695.1, forward strand.
CACAAAAGTAATGCATAAATTACTCACACACAACATTGATAAAGTGACACGGTATTGTCCATCCAGCAGAATAGTTTCCCTTCATATGAGAACAGCGCCGCCTTATGGGCAGTCCTAAAACCTGTGTCAAGGTAGGAGGAGATAAGGATTGTTAAGTGCCACAGGTTTTAATATATTCGCAGTGCCTCTCATCTTCATTCCGTGCTTTAATTCTTTAGTGAGCTCACGCCACAGAGGCCTGAATTCAAAGGTTTATCCGACAGGAACTACACATTCTAGTGCATCTGGGTGCACATAATTTAAGTGCACGTGCATTAACATGGGTTTTATGAACGTAATGGACCATTAGTGCTTTATGGTTGATCATTTTGCTGGTGTCCTGTCAGCAGCACAGTGTCTGTCAAGAGCATCTTTCTTCAACCACCAACATGTTTAGGGCATCACACGGGGCTGGTGAACATCTGGGCATTTCACACAACAATAACTATTTTCTTTGTCTTTCATATGATAGGGTGATTAAAGGTATACATTTTTCATGGTTTTGTAGTAGCTTTTTTTGCGTTCCATATCCCGTTGTGGGTGCGAAGCTCATTGTTGGACAGGTAGCACGCAACACTGTGGCGGAGGGCTTGGTTGGAGGGGCTTTGTACTGACTTTGAACCTATGTGGGAAGCGTTTTGGTGTTGTGCGCAAGTGATCAGTGCAGGGCTCATTTCGATTTGCTGCGTAATGGAGGAAGCGTAAGTCGCAGATGGATTGAACGCGTTCAGGTTTTAATTAGGTGGCCGCTGCTATGCAGGTTCCTTTTGAGTTTGTGGTGATTACAGATGACTTTCAGTCCACCTCCTATGCTCTGTGCAGCATTTAGTCCATATAAACTTTGGACCGTGTAAGTCCAGAGAGAGTGAAGATAGGACAGAAAGAGGTGGGAGCTTCACCTGAATATAGCCTTAGAGCCCGATGTAGCAGGCTCTACCGGCCATTAAAGGCCCGCTCCAGTGGCCTTTAACAAGGATATTGTTAAAGGCTGTTAGAATATTTTGCCCTAGAGGGATGAATGTCCTTATTTTTTAAAACAAATGAATGTCAGGCTTTTTTTTCCAGATGTGGAATACCAAGAGTAACCATAAGGTGTGGGACATAAATGATGTCAGGCTTTGATTGTCCCTTGATAATGATTTTCATTAATTATCCGGATGTAATCTAGGATTCAACATGGGTGGAAGTTTAACTTATTTCCACCAGTGATGCTCTTTCTTCAGCCCTTTTCTTTTGAGGAAGTGTGACCTCAGTTTGTTTGGGCCGTGGCTCTCCAACCATACCTGAATAAATCAGGATTTTGCCCTGGATTTTCCATGCTGGTGCACTGGAGTCTTGAATCAGGAGTGATGTCTGCCTCTCGTGCTGGTGATGACACGGTGACCAACCATGGACTCTCCCTGATGAGTAGGATTCATAGAAGTGTTCAGTCTAGCTCAATGGACAATGTGTGGCTGCAAGCGTAATGCGAAGTACAACTATATTACCATAGAAACAATTACTTGGGATCCCAAGGAGGGGTTGCGCATATTAATGTTTGGTAATTCTCTGCAGTGAGTGTAAAAAGCTTGCGCAGTTGTCGGTTTCGTGAACATCCTTCCCAGCCCTACCATTTGTGCATATCCACTAAAGGTGCTGGCCAAGAGTCTTGGGTAGGAAGGGTCTTCAAACTGTAGAAAATCTACCATGTGCACAAACTTGAAATGTGGTATTCCCAAGTTAGAAGTACTAGATCTGCGTAACCACAGACCTTGTAATTCCCCATTGGACTGGTAACTCAATTTCTCGATAGATCAGGAATTCTGAGTACCCTATAATCGGTACGAAAGTTGCTAAATTGTGGGAGTCCACAAGTATTCTAAATGCAATTTGCAACCCTAAATAAGCAACTTTTATCAACACAAAAAAGGTTGACGTAAGTGTGAAATTAGAATCTGAAAGTTTACCACACTCCTCATATTTACAAAATGTCTAGTCTAATGAATTTCACCACATGGTAAAATGTTTTCTTTTTAGAGAAGAAAGAGGAGGTGTAATTGCACCTTAAAACATAATTGTTGCCCTCATTGCAGATAGTCCGACCAGGGGCAACATAAATATTCCCTGGAATCAATTAATTTTGAATGGTTTTTAACTTACTCTTTAGTATTTATGGAACCCAAAAATAATTACATCTTCATGTGTCTTTGGTATTGATTTCAGATGCAGAGGTTTTATATATTTTTTGTGAATTGACCCAAAGTCTTTAAATGCAAACTCTAGACTTTTGCTTTTAGTTCTATCTTAAAGCATTTTCTAGAGAGATAGCTTTAATTTATGATAAATAATAATTTATATTAATTGGTATCCAATGTCATAGTGATTGCAGTTGATTTGTGGTTCCTGAAAGAATGCAAAGAACATAGTTTGTTTTATCTGCACATTTCTTTTTACATTCTGAGCGTTTGCCCTGAATCACATGAACGACACAAGGCCATCAACTTATAAGACACTTATAAGATATATTCACTTGAGAAGTTTCAACATTCTGTTGATGTGTATTTTAGAAGCATAGCAAAATATGTTGACAATTGTCGTAGTCAAATTGTTTTAAACATTGCTGTATAAATATGCTTTGATAATACAGAATTCTGCAGTAATTGGGATATTTTACAAATACTTTCTAGATTTTCTATTTGGAATAAAATGAATATTTTGCTATTACATTTTTTCTACTTTAGATAGTAATAATGTATAACTTTTTTGTTTATGTTGTGGGCGGTTTAAGTACTGACCTCCAATTCACCTTCCAATATAATTTATATAGAACAAACCTTTAAGGAGCAGTGGAAAAAGAGATGAACAGGGCACATTAGTATTCCAATTCTAGGCCGCCATTTTGGAATTGGAAGAATAACTAAGTTCGTAAATGTATTTTTGGTCGGCCTATTTCTGAAGTCGTTCACTTATGACGGCTTGTTTGTTTCTCGCAATGCTGCTGCCATGAAGTCCTGCTGAAATACACACTGTATCCACCTTGTATTACAGAGTTCTGTCACTGAATTATTTGCTTATGAATGTAGCACTACCAGGACAAGGAGGTGTGGCTTGCTACTGATACTGGTATATTTTCTGGTTTGGTGCATAGAATGAATAATAGCAGTAATGGCAATAAAGCTTTAGGAAAAGGGCAGTAATATTAGGAAACACAATTTTATACAGGATTTGTAAATACAATCCTGAATTTGCAAATCGTGGACCCTACTTCAGTCTCGCGGACTCATGACCCAGGATTCGCATATTCAACATAGGATTGAGAATCCCACAGTAAAATAAATATTCATTTTGTTGCGGGGGGGGGCTCGTGTGGCCCCCACTTGTGTATAGGATTCAGGGTGATCTTTTTCTTTTTCCCTGCGACAATTTACATGCATGTAGGATAGTTTAGTGGTATCATTTCATGAAAAGAGGTGGAATGCTGCCCCTCCTGGCTGTGCCCGGTGTTTCATAGTTTGCTGAAGGTATTCATTTGTTTGCACATCCAGTCTCTTGCCCAGTAAATCGCCACACCGACTGACAACAAGAAGAATTGTAAATGCACCTCAGTGTACCATCCCAGCCAGCCTCTTGGGTGAACTTTATATAAACAGCAGGGGTCAGATGTATTTAGTATTTTAACCCTCACGAGCACTCCAATTCAGCATTTGCAACCGTCAAAATGCTTTCTCTTATGAACTAATTCAATTTTAGGAGTTTGAAAATGTTTTAAAAATATTTTTCAACACCTAAAACTGGATTAAGAATGGATACCAGTTCAGTATCTGGAAGAGGCATGTTTCAGACGATTCTTCCAAATATCAGACTGGTATCTAATTAATTAATGCAATGGTACTTTACTGACTATTCAAAAGAGGTGGTAATACATTCGTAAAAGTGAAGGGGCGTCCTTTGTGAATGTAAAGAATAGTTTGGGAATGGTCATCGGAATTACTGGCAACACTTGGAAAAAAAAAACTTTCTGTCTAAATGTTGTCTGGTCTCCTTCACAGAAAAAGTGTTGCATTTAAAAAAAAACGTTTACTTTATTAAATAGCAATCACAGACATTGTATGGTGCTCGTCTGGCTCCAGCAAGTCACTATCCTTGTGATGACCTCCAATCGCAAGTTGCACCCATTAATATTCATGAGGTAGGTCAGACTGTGACCCATTATAATTTGGATTTCTATTAGTGCATAGGTCAGATCTTAAGATATTTACTGGTTGCAAAAATACTAGTCCAAATTTGCAACCAGATATGTGTAAATCTGCCATAGGTTACGTTACTTAGTAGAATACGGAACTTTAGAAGTCGTTAGCCTAGTAAACATAATGATCACAATCACTTTCTTTTGCCCTCCCTCAACGGCCAGCTTCACTCAGTACATGGCACCAACATTTCCTAATTCGTGCTAGTAGTTAGTTGGAAGGGGTAGACATCAGCAATCATTATGGGGGCCAAAACGTATTTTGCATCATTAAACTTTGGTCTGCAGTAACAGAACAGCAGAAAAGAGAGACTGGGGTTAAAAGGCAAATCATCTGCAAAAGTGGAACAAAGAGTTAGGAAGTTTATGAAGCATAGGATTGTGACAAAAGAAGAAGAGTTGAGGCGGAATCAAAACTAGGCATTCCTGTATCCTTGGTCTCCACACTTTTTTTAACACATAAGGCAATGACCAATACCATCTAATAAGATAACACAATGTCCCGATGAGAATAAGATATCTGGCACATCTCTCTCACTGTGATGAACATGCATGACAAAAAAATGACTCGCAGAAGAACTGCACACTCCTCCAAAAAGAAAAGGAGCAATTTGGTGTATAGTTCACATAAGACCACACATATCAGCTATGCACCTGGCTGTCTGTACGTTTATTCTAGTTCATTCAGCAGCAAGTAGGTGTCTGAATAAGACCTAGCAAGGCTGAAATGTTTTGATTCAAGTAATGCACACAACCTCTTGGTGTCCTATAATGAATAGCTTGTTGACCAGTTGTTCATGGTGCTGTATGATGCATGGACTGCAAAACACAGGGCAATCTGATACAGGTTTCTCCAAACCAAGAGAGATATTTACAACTCCTAAAGAGTCACTTCAAAACAATACACAGAAAAGGTGCCGTTTTTAATGTAATAATTTCACATAAACAGAGGTTGTGAAAAACACCAACGTGCAAAAGTCTCCTAAGTAGCTTGTTAAAGTATGTTTATTATTAAGGCTCCCAGTTTTCCGTTTTTACAGCTTTTTACAGACAGAGAACAATGTGTTTCCTGTCTGTATTTATTATAACTGCAGAAAAACACAGAAAAGTGTGCTTCTTATGGGTAACTATCTTCATGAATTCCAGGCCAGTAGCTGAGCACAAATACAGCATTAAGAGGTAAAACATGGGATGAGATGTCCTTAAATACAGGCAGAGCTAAACATATATTTGTATATAATGCTAATATTTACCTGTGGATGTAGTGTTTTGTTTTTTTCGGCTTTCTAATTTTCTAAAATGAATTCAGGCATCAAAGTATGAGTGCAAGTTTATCAGTTAAATAAATGTGGAAATAAACCTTTTTACAACTCTATTTACTCTCAAAACACAAAATAAATACGGATCAATACCAATAACACGGGTTAAAAAAATATGGATAAATACAGGCAGAAATGTTAAAAAATATGAAAACAATAAAACCGGGTGCCCTATTAGGCATTTGAAACTGTTGTTTCAAAAATGTATTTTTTAATCAAAAGCAACAACCAGCACTGCAAAAGCATTAATGCTGTGTAAGAGGAAAAGTGCGTAAGTGCCCAAGAGCAAACTGGATGCTCAGCAAAAACATGAATGTTTGAGATCAGCGCAGAAATACATGACTTTATAGATGCTGAGACTGGAGTTTAAGTTCCAATCATGATTATTGTCTCTGTTAATCTATCCTCATTGACATTTATGAGGGGCAGCTGAGAGCAATTGGTGCTGTTTGGCAGTCCTAATACCGCCTGGCCTCTAAAAGGCATATGATAGTCAATCACTTGAGCCTACTTTATTGGCTCCAAGACTAATTAGACACTTTGAGGATTGACTTGGTGTGTATCAAGTCATTCCCACAGGGCGATACTCAACATATAAACGTGGCTAGCATATCTTGGAAATCCAGGAGATATTATGTGAGCTCCTAAGATGATGGCCTCTGTCCCATTTGCTCATTGATTCATGCTGTTCTCACCTCATGAAAGTGGTGGCTGACACTAAAAAAAGGTAGTGGGGTGGATGGAGGGTGTGCCGTGGGAAGGAGCCAGGGAGGTGGAGTACGGGGGAGGGTGTTTAATGATAAAAATGTTTTAAAAAGACTTACCTGCTTCCTGGTCCCAGCTGACACTGGTACAGCAACAGAGACTCCCTGTCCAATCCCCACTCTGCTCTTATGCTATGAGAGCAGCATGGCGATTGGCCTAAGAGTGCTGGGCTAATGCTCGCTCAGGCACAGGGAGTCTGTGCTGTTTCTCCATCCGGCTGTGCAATACAGCTTGGTTGTAGATACCAAAGTGAGCATGTCAGTATGGTCGGCCTAAGACGGCCGGCTAAACAGACATGCGCACTTCGAAGTGCACCAACCACTCCTCCTCCCTCCTCCCATGGCCCGGCCACTCCCTACGAACCCTGGCTCAGCCAGCAGCTGAAAATAAAACGTTAATATGATATTGTTCCATTGCGGAGGAGCTGCCGCTGCTGACTGATGCCATCAGCTTAACAAAACGATGGGTCAAACTCTGTAGATGTATACATACATTCTGATGTGCTTATCAGGAGACTGGGCACACTACCTGGACATTATCTTGCCATGGTCTGAAGATAGAAGGCAAACCATGCCTCAGCAGCTTAATATCAGACAATATTCTATTAAGCAAGCTGACTAAAATCAACTATTGTTCAATGATTCACCTTAGGTGTGCAACCCACTAATCCCAAACCACAAAGCACGGAACGTGGGTATCATCTTTGACCCGGTGCCTTTCTTCATCTCTCTCATGTTGAAGCATTGATGAAGAATGCACAACCCCACAAACATATATTTAGCCAAGCAGTAGTTATCTTAAAGTGGGCCCCATTAGTAAACTCATACTGAAGCTGATATACATTTGTAATAGCATTGCACATTAGCCTCCCAGAGAAGGGACTAAATAGGTTCCACTATGTTGGAACCTAAATATGTCAGGTCACTTAGGGTAGCCGGGCCCAGGGTAAAGCAATATCAACAGAGGCACATGTGTAAAGGTTGCAAGCCACCCCGCAGTAATTCAATGCAATATCACCCAAAAATGACACTACACCAATATTTGGAAAAATACGAGCTTGTTTATAAAAATATTCTTTGCTTTCTTGTCTTCAGAAATTACAGTTCAGTACATTACATTTAATCATGAGATTATTAAGTTCCTCAAAGTTGCCAAAACTTTCTCACTATTTGGCTTTCTAACTCTACATCACATTACAGTAATTCCCAGGGAGCAGTGTCTGCACTCCTCTAGAAATGGTTAACACATTTACTCCCTCTCCACCACTGACATCAGGAAGTACTGGCTAACCCTTCACACTACCCTTATTTCTGGGCTTGCTCTTATGGAGAAATGTCACGATGTAGGGAATTAACCAATCTTTGTATATTCAGTAGGAAACAAACAATCTATGTAGACCCTTATGGAAGTCTTTAAGGGTGCTGCACGTTTTGGGCTTGATCCTTTGTTTAAATAAATATTATGCCTTGCTTCTCCTCCCTCGTTTTTGTTTACTTAAAGAGGACAACTTCCCCCTCTCGACCTCCTCCTTACTTGTAGAGAATCCGCTGGGCCGGTGTCTTTGATCGCCGGGGGGCGGCAAGGAAAAGGAACCAAACCACACTGTGACTCACAAGCCTTTAGGGGCTCCTCGGCTCTCCCCTCCCGCTCAAGCCAGCTCCTCCGTGTGGCGCTCAAGCGGGGGAAAGAAGGCACAACAATAAACACGAGCCGCTGCTACCCTCCAGGCCTTCCCTGTCCGGTCCCGCCTCTGCCTTCCTTGAGGGAAGCGGCTCGACCGGGCATGCGCGGGAGAGTAGTGGCTCAGGCCAGAGCCTGCTCGGCTTCACAGGACTACCTCCTCCGGTCCCGCCCACACGCGCCGACTGACGCGTTCAGTCAGCAGGGCCGGCGCTGAACAGAGACGGGGAAGGAAAGGGTGATTCTCCTCACACGATGTCACCGCCACAGTCACCGGACCCAGGGCGATGAGGGCAGACTTTACCAGGCGGCCAGTACTCTTGGTGACGCCTCGCCAGGCACTCGATTTTAGCCCCAATCCAGTCAATCCGACTACTCCTTGGCAAGGGGCGACCCCAGGTAACGGGGAGATGGGGGAAGAAAGGTTTGATTAGAATGTCTGAAGACTCCTCTTTTGCTCACAGTCCCCTTGGCTACCGATGGAAGTATCCAGGAGTCCCTTTCCTCAAATTCTGCACTAGAGCCTCTTTCCTCACTGGGCAGGGGGCTTCCCTCAGGTTCAACCTCCCTCACCCACGCCTTACACTGGGACCAGATGGGAACAGGTGCCCAGGGTCTTCAGGATTTCCTACAGGCAGGGTCAGGACAACAACTATAAGGGTAGAAGGGTGGTGAACCAGTAAGGAGCGTCCCTACAATGGGAGGTCAACCCTCTGATGATCCTACCCCCGTCTTATACTCCAGCCTTAACTCCAGCCAGCCTACACTGCAAGACAAAATGGCTGACCAGCATTCCGCCTTATATAGGCTGACCCTCAGAGGTCCAGAAGGGACCAGAAGGTTCTGGAATGCCCTACTCTATCCTATGGGCCAGGTTCCAGGTTTGACAGTTGTGACAGTTGGTAGCCACCATTCATAACAGGAGAGGGTCCCCGTTGCAGGGTCTGGAGTTCTAACTCTTTCAACCTGAATTCATGAGCCATCCTCCGCTCTTCCTTCTCCTGCTCCAGCTTAGCCAACTCCCATTTTAATTGCCTCATTTCCCTCCTGTCAGTGAGCTCTGCTTCGGTCAAGCTTCCCCCGGAGACACTACTGCCCCTCCTAGAGTAGGACACTGGTCCTGAGAGTAGGTTTTCCCCCTCTGAGTGGAATAATCCATCTATCTCCACAACCGTGTCCCGGTCTGTCCCTTCATCCTCCTCCTTCCCTTCTTTGTGTGCTTCCACCCAAGCCCTTAAACTGGTCTGGAGTTCCCCCTTCCTGGCACCATGCTTAAAAAATACCCCCATTTGTTGGCAGAAATCTTTCAGCTGGGCCACAGAATAAGTGTCCAGTTTTTCCAGTGCAAATTCCATTTTGCAAAAGGCAATTCAAAGTTAGACACACAAGGAAAATTGAGTTACAAGGGCAACCTGAAGCTACCGCCACCCCACCACCAGGAACAAATTTGGAAAAAACAAAAGTAAAAATTAGGAGGGCCGCTAGGAGAAAACTCCAGGTGTAGGCTAGTGGATTCCACTCAATTACTGCAGAGTAGTTGCAACCACAGTCAACATCCCACCGCTAGACACCAACTTGTTGGAACCTAAATATGTCAGGTCACCTAGGGTAGCCTGGCCCAGGGTAAAGCAATATCAACAGAGGCACATGTGTAAAGGTTGCAAGCCACCCCGCAGTAATTCAATGCAATATCACCCAAAAATGACACTACACCAATATTTGGAAAAATATGAGCTTGTTTATAAAAATATTCTTTGCTTTCTTGTCTTCAGAAATGACAGTTCAGTACATTACATTTAATCATGAGATTATTAAGTTCCTCAAAGTTGCCAAAACTTTCTCACTATTTGGCTTTCTAACTCTACATCACATTACAGTAATTCCCAGGGAGCAGTGTCTGCACTCCTCTAGAAATGGTTAAGACATTTACTCCCTCTCCACCACTGACATCAGGAAGTACTGGCTAACCCTTCACACTACCCTTATTTCTAGGCTTGCTCTTATGGAGAAATGTCACGATGTAGGCAATGAACCAATCTTTATATATTCAGTAGGAAACAAACAATCTATGTAGACCCTTATGGAAGTCTTTAAGGGCGCTGCACGTTTTGGGCTTGATCCTTTGTTTAAATAAATATTATGCCTTGCTTCTCCTCCCTCGTTTTTGTTTACTTAAAGAGGACAACTTCCCCCTCTCGACCTCCTCCTTACTTGTAGAGAATCCGCTGGGCCGGTGTCTTTGATCGCCGGGGGGCGAGAAGGAAAAGGAACCGAACCACACTGTGGCTCACAAGCCTTTGGGGGCTCCTCGGCTCTCCCCTCCCGCTCAAACCAGCTCCTCCGTGTGGCGCTCAAGCGGGGGAAAGAAGGCACAACAATAAACACGAGCCGCTGCTACCCTCCAGGCGCTTCCCTGTCCGGTCCCGCCTCCGCCTTCCTTGAGGGAAGCGGCACGACCGGGCATGCACGGGAGAGTAGCGGCTCAGGCCAGAGCCTGCTCGGCTTCACAGGACTACCTCCTCCGGTCCCGCCCACACGCGCCGACTGACGCGTTCAGTCAGCAGGGCCGGCGCTGAACAGAGACGGGGAAGGAAAGGGTGAATTTCCTCACACGATGTCACCGCCACAGTCACCGGACCCAGGGCGATGAGGGCAGACTTTACCAGGCGGCCAGTACCCTAGGTGACCTGACATATTTAGGTTCCAACACACTAGTACTGATCCTGGTGACTTGACTGTCCCTTGGCTTTAATGGCCCCGGAGACATCACACCTCTTTGTGTGCCCTACGTCATCTTCCTTTTGGAATTTAGTGAAGTATTATTAACAAACGACATTTGTTTGCCCTAATTGCGCATTGGTCTATTTCACCCGCATAGATGTTCAGTGCCTTATTTAGACTTTGACGAATGGGATGCTCTTTCAAAATGCGGTGGATGTTCCGTCCTCCATATTACAAGTATTGAAGGTTATAAAGGCACTTGTAATACAGCGTATAGGAAATCCACCGTGTTTATGATTAAGTATCCCATCCACTAAGCTCTGAATACAGTCTTTAGACACTTTTTCCCAACTCCGGAAGGGATGTATGCATGCTTTGAAAGAGGATGATGGTGAAATGGAGTATGGAGAGATGAGTAGGGAAAAAATAATATTAACTAAAAAATCATTATGTAATGGAATAATTAGATTTTATTAGGAATGAACTATACAATATGGATGCATATATATTTAGGAAAGATGATTAATATTTGAGAAGTTATTACTAATCACTTTATGGGGCAAAATACAATGATTTCATAATCATACAAGAATGATACTGCTCTGTAGGATTTTAAACATATGGCCTACAGATCATTGGAGATGATATGCATGAGCATGCAAACACTGAAACTCTAGCCTGCTTTAATGCAGACAAATGATGAACGACGAGACGTATGGTGATTAGAAATGCAGAACTAATGTAAACCCCTTTCTGCTCAAAATGTATGAAGATTGACGTTGATATATTGGTGTTCCAATTGATTTTTTTTCTAAATCAGCCCTAAATTAAAAGAATTCTAGCATTGTAGCATTTAAAAAAAAAAAAAATTTCTGGCCTGAATGGTATTGTGACAAAGCAAAATGATTAAGATCCTCACAGAGGATTTCAACTAAAGGACTACAGGAAATACATGATTGCTTTTTTTCTGAAATGTGAGTCTACACGACCCACAGGAAATGTTATTTTCTCTATGTATGCCCTTGTCTTCTCTTTTCTCTTTTGTTCTCCTCTTCTGTTCTCTTATTTTTTCTACTCCACAACCCCTTCCCTTCTGTCCTCACCCCTCTCCTCTCTTCTCCTCTCCTCTCCTCTACTCCTCTCTTCTCTTCTTCGCTTTACTTATCTTATTTTTCTGAACTGCATATCATTTATTTAATTTATGGTATTCTTGCATGGAAGGCATGTTTACAAAATGCTTAAATAAAACGGTGTTTGCAATTAGATGATAACACAGGTTTTTCAAAGTGGATCATCAGCTGCTCTGGATTTTCAGATAAAGACAAAATCATCCAAGTGATGTGTAACTGTTTTGTTGATGATTCACATATGTGAAACATAAATATGGGCGCACGTTGTGTGAATAATCCTGGAATTGGTTTGATGTTTATGTTTTGTTAACAATTATGAAACTAAAGAAGGACAAAAAACAAATAACCATAAACCACACATTGATAAATAGAGTGTGGGAAACTAGAATAACAAATTGTTTGTTCCAAAACTGTCTATTTGTTAAGATTATCTTTTATTATGCTTCTTCAAACCCACACATGCGCCATCACTTTAAGCTGACTTTTATGCGAAATATGTTCAAAAGGTCGAATTTAATGCATATTATTATACCAATTTTTAATGACAGGAATTCCAGGAACGAATCAGAAAATTGATTAGCAATTATCTATTTAGAAATGCTTTTCAAATGTACTATGTACAATTAGTATGGAGATTGCTAGACTCAATTCTAAAAATGCTTACTAATATGATCCGTAATTGTACACTGAAGACACTCTCTTTAATTGATAAAGGAAAGGCTCTTAAGATAATACTACCATCACCACTCATACATTTACCAGAAAACACATTATTTTGATTGATCTGGCTAAAATGATTAGTAAAAGTATGTGTCTTGAGGAAAAGGAGTGTTCGATAATGAATTGAAGGGTTGGCTAAAAAGGGAAGCAAGTTTTAGCCTTTTGCAAGTGTAATCAAGCAACAATTTCCCATGCTTGTGACAAGTCAAATGAGGGATCATTGATGATTTATAGAAATCACAAGCGTGTTAAATTTTGTTGGACTATGAAAGAATATCGAAGAGGACAGGTCAGTGCATAAATTGAAAGCTCTGAATGTTTTGTTTATTGTGAGTAAGGGGCAATTTTAATTTCACAAGCATGTTATTTCCTCAGAGATGAGAACTTTGAAAAAAAAGAAATGTGAGAACAATTTGGAAGTCTACATTTCAGATAGTGACAATACTTTTCATCAATTTCTGCCCCTGAGTTATGGAGAAGAAAAAAACAATTGCCTGTAGCAGGAAGAAATTAGTGAAGCAATGCAGAGACTTTTTAAGGCATTGGCAAAGTGGGCTCTGGCCCAGGGCCCCAGCCTTTCAGAGGGCCCCCTGATTGAGCCAGAACTGTTCTGCAGGGAGTCTTGCCCTGATTTGTTTTAAATCCTGTTTTCCTATAATTTAATTGTATGTGTTTGATGTGTGAGAGTCTATTACAAACACTTTGCAGAGAAAGTGTGTTTTTGTTTCATGCAACATCCATAAAAGAAGTTCCTTTTAGATCAAAATAGGATCTCCAATATGAGAAATGGGAGGGTGTCACAGAGATTATGTGCAGTAATATTAGTGAGCTGTTGCTGCTGTGTTACAATATTGAAATCTCAGTTCACTATCGCTGAATATTAGATGTAAACACATTTAGTAGTTAAACTAGTGTACCCGTGCACTGTCAGTGACATAGTGAAAGAGGGCATGAAAGAGCTGAAATGGGATCATAAATCCAAAGCTGTTGTGACAGGGGCCCATAGTTGCCAACATTTGAAGAAAAAAAATCCCGGGAAACTTTGCAGCACAGGGCTGTTGCAGATAGAAAATTATCGTCTGCCTATCTGTATGTAATAAAGAGAAACAGGTTATGCAACAATATTCCCCAGGACAGTCTCCAACTTGCCGGGACTGTCCCTGCAAAAACAGGACAATTGACAACTATGGCCCCCCCAAAATACGTTTGGCCCAGGGCCCCAAAAATCCTTAAAATGTCCCTGAAGCAATGTGCTGTGTTATTGCTTATCTGAACAAGAAAACTATGTGTGCAGTGTATGTTAAGGAAACTTGATCACAATGTGAATTTAGGTAATGAATGAGGTCAAGTTGAATATTATGTTGATTGGCGTTTTGTGTCATTGAATGGCCAGAAGAGGAATACAATAACACTAGGTGTTAATGGGTTATAGGAAAAATCCTACTTTGAAGAGTTCTAGTTAACCACAAAAACTGACCACATATGTAAAAAAACATAATTGGCTTCAAGAAGTAAATCATTCTTTTGTTAGTAACTCAAAATTAAAGGTAACCAAAGCTTTCAAGAAGTATTGCGATAACGGGGTATAAAGAATCTGCTATGATACATGTTGCATTCGAATTTTTCCGTGCTACTGCAGAACAGGGTGTTAGTGACTATAGTACAGTGTAATGGCCCAATAACCTGTGGTCTTACATTAATACATGAAACGCAAATTGGTCTGGTGAAGTTTAACTCCTCAATAATCGTAGTCAGGGCTTTAACATAGTACTTCAGTTCATGAGTCTATCTGATCTACAACTACTTCATACATAATCGAAGGTTTCCAATGTGTCCTACACTTCAGTGTTTGCAGTAGAATATGGTTTGCAGTATATGTGGCAGGCACAACAACATTCCATAGGTTAGTAAACAGTTCAAAAGTAAAATGCATATTGATTATTTCCTTTTTTTCAGAACCACTGTAGTGCCTGTACTCTACCATCTACCTGCAGTACTATCTGATCTCTCGCGCGTCACACTTGACTCATGTCTTTAATCGATTCTGCATCGAATTCAGGACTCTCTGATCTTTCCCTGGTCACACTTGAATGCTCTTTCAAAATATGGTCCCCTTCAAATTCTGTCACCAGTCCTTAGCAACTAGAGGGGTTATTTCTAATTAAAGAAGAATTTGCTATGATTTATAAGACGTTTGTGATTTATGATAACTCATAAATAGTTCTAATGCCATGATAGCTATGTAGGAGGCCAAGCATTTTTCCGAGAGCAATTTGTTTGATATGGTGCTAGGAAAATTGAAGAAGACGAGTTGACCTACAGGTCCCAGAGGGAATGGCTCAGGTTTGAGTGTCAGTAAGTAAGGTCATGAAGTAGTACTCCAAAATATGTATATTTAAACTGTTAGATGTTACACCATAAAAAATAAACCAAAGGTGTTACGAAGAAAGAAATAAAGCATGACAATTACTGGTATGTCTGTGCCGAAGCCGCAAAAACAGAACCATTTAATAGATATTCTCAATCACTGTTAGGGGAATTTTCAGTCCCATCCAAGCAATGTTTTCAAGGGTTTTCTTCATTTTTATGTTGCGCTGTTTAAGAAACTTTAGACTCTAAGGGCCTAATTACGATATTGGGCTGACTTAAGTCTGCCCGACACCGACTCGGTCCTGGGACATACCGACCGACCTCCGGTCGGCAGTCTCGACCGCCTAATTAGGATACTTTCCTACATTTCCCTACGGGAGTATGCATTACGGCCATAAACCAGCCGTAATACATGCTCCCATAGGGAAATGCGAGGTGCTGTTCATCTCTACACCCCATAGCAGACACCTCAAGGTGCCTGTCCCGGGGTGCAGGGATCAACAGGGGGGGCAACTCGGCCCCCAACCAGAGGTTGCACACACAAGGGGGCCCTGCTGGGGCCCCCCAAGCACACTTTCCAACATGGTTCCCTTGTCAGACAGGCTGGCATGTAAACCATGCCAGAAAACGCACATCGTAATCCCAAGGAAGGGATTACGAGCCGGTTCCGAATTGGCTGACGGGCTCCTTGAGCCCATCGGAATCCAGCCTGAATGACCAGTCGGTTTCAATTCAGACCGGCTGATACATAATCAGCCGGCCGGAATTGAAACCGAGAACTGGGGTCGGAAAGCCTCCGACCAAAGGTCGGAGGCTTTCCAACCTCCATCGTAATCGCCCCCTCAATGTTAATACCAGATTTATTTTAACAACGTTGGTAATCTCTGCTATAATTCTCTGATCACAAGCCATCATTGGGAATTTGTTTAGAGATCAAAATCTCGGAGACCTGTTGTTCCTTCACCTCAGGCATGGTAACCTGGGAGGGTAGTGTTGTCCGGAAAAAACTTTCAATAACTTTTAGTATTAACATTCCATTCCATGTATGATGGATTCCTGGATAACTCTTTGTCTCCTCCTTCCTTTCTATAAGGTGCTTTAGTAACCTTTTCAAAATGCAATAATGTGGATTACATTGTCTAATATCCTTACTAAATTCAAATTAGAGGTTTCCAACTAAGATATTGGTCAACTGACTGTCCAGGAGTCACTATAATTGATCTGAACAGTCAGTCTGTGAACAGTCTTATCCACTGATATGCACTATTTGGTGGAGGTAGTGGCCCTTGCTGATATTTCTCTTAAGCCCCTTGACATACTAAACGTAGAAGCAGATAAAATGATTGAGTTGGTTACTTGGGAAATTGTATCTAAAGTAGTGTGTGTTTTGTGTGTGTTCTTTTCAAATTTGTTAAGTGTCTCTTTTCTTTCGCCACTCTTTCAGGAGCTGTGAAAAATGAGAGTCAAAATCAGTAGAGTTGTCCATTGTCCTTACTACTCTTAGCCATCTGTATTCAACAACTGGCAAGATTTATTAGTGGTGAACTGGATATTCTGGGCACCCCAGGGGGTCACAGGTGGCTTCTAATTGTTGTGTTATTGAGATGATGTGGCTGTTTTATAAAACTGGGCAAACACTTTGATGCTATATTTTCAGTATATATTAATGAACTTAGAAACATAGACAGAGCACAGTACAAAATTAGTAGACAGCTGATTGATCCATCAATTCTGATGCGATTTCTGAATCTTGACCATACATTCTGTAGAAGCCTTGAAAAAGTCGCGAATGGCGACGAAACACGTGTTGGCTCTAGCTGTATCAATCTTGTAACTACAGAACAACTATCTTGAAGATCGCTTGCTGAACAGAATTTGCTCCATGAATTTTGTATTAAAATAATTTTGCTGGTTGGGACCAATCAGCTGTCTACTAATTTTGTGCTGTGCTCTGTCTATGTTTCTAAGTTCATTAATATATACGGAGAATTCTGCTATGTATTAGGTGATACTGTGGGTGGCACGGCATGAAGACATAGAGCACGCTTTAAAAGAGAGAGTCATAAACTGACCTTAATGCAAACTTAGCGGAAGTGCTGGCTGTTTTGAATATTCCACTGCCACCATACCCTTTTTTTGCTATATTTTCAGTAATCAGGAAACATTTCTGTATATCATGATAAGGATTTGATCCCTCCAAGTCAGTTTTTTTAATTAATTGTTTTTATTGCATTTTTTTATCAACAAAAAAAGCCACTATGTTAGCACTCAATTTTAGCCCTAATGGGCACTAGTTTCGCAAGAGCAAAGAAGCAGCTCATGACAAACAGAAACTAAACATACAAAAGAAAAAAACAGCATACAATCAACTTCATAGAACCATGCAGGGGTGCATATCTGTATGGAAAAAAAAGAAAAAGGAGACATGAAATGAGTAGTTTCCCAGTTGATGTCTTCCGGGATAACGTGAAGAAAAAACATAATGAAGAGTCTGCAACATTGTTACAAGTGTTAACACTGTCCATCGTGACTCATCCTTGTGTAGGGTTCTCGGCATGGTACAGCAAGAACATATGAAAAAGACACAGGGTGGGGGCAGCAAGATCAATACACGTGTATCAAATCTCTAATAAAGCAGTCGTACTACCCCCCCATTCCAAAGTACACTAGGGGTGCCCTAGGATAGCCAGGGATGACTATTAACCATTAGTGATCTCGGGATGGAGCACGAGATAAGAGCAAAGGGGTTGCCATATATTCTTGGGCCTGGAGGAGAGGTGCCACAGTGTGGCGTAGATATCACTGGTCGTAACACAGTAAATTAGGTCCCTTAGCCAGGCTTTGGTTGATGGGGCCATTGAGGTACCCCAGTTCTTGGATATTTGTCTTTTTGTAAGGAGTAGGGCCATAGCGGTAACACGCTGTATCGCTGCATCAAGAGGTTGGACATATCCCAACAGTGCCAGAAGTGGGGAGGGGGCAAATCGGTTTCAGTGTTAAAGTGAGATAGCTAAAAAATTCCAACCGAAAAACCTGAATCTGCGGGCAACGTATATGTATAAAGTTGGCGTTTTCCGCTGTACATCGCGGGCAAGTATGGGATTTGGAAGGGTCTATTTTAGTAAGTAAACATCCAAGACAGATTTATTATTGGTTTATGCCGGTATTGATACATTGTTAGAGTGTTTGTGTGGGAAAGATTTATGTGGCACATAATGTGAATTAATCTTATAAACTGAAATATAAAGGAATATTGAAGAATAATGAAAAAGACTTTGAAATATATCAGTTTGTCCCCGTGCCTTTGGCTGGTTGGGTTAACATTATACAAGGAAGAATAGTCTGTCCCAGCATTATTTTCGTCCAGACCCTATACATGTTTGTTCACTCAGCCTAATTTTATCAAAATAATGTCATTAATTTGGGTGGGCAGTCCTCACAGAAAAGCAAAAAACATAATCAGACTCAACCATTCACTTGCCACTTCTACCAGCTCTAGGGGTTGTTTCCATGTGTCCTGCCCCCTTCATTGTTGGTGCTAGACTAGGCCTGTTTGGTGCATACGCAGATGTCCTCCAGTGTGAAGCCAACTCTTTAACCCCTTCGCTGCTGATGACGAGCTCAGCTCGTCATCTGCCACGGTGGTCGTGTGCGTATGACGAGCTGAGCTCGACATCTAACGCGGCTTTTTGAAAAAAGCCGCACAGCGCAAAAATAATCGCAGCAGCGATGCGGTTAAGGTCCCCAGAGCAGATTCTTCCATGAGAACTTGGGAACCTGCGAGAGGGCTTATTTTGCAGGGCACCTCTCACTTGGGAACCTGAGAGAAGTTTACTTTGCAGGCCACCTTTCACTTGGGAACCTAAGAGAGGGTTTATTTTGCGGGCCACCTTTCACTTGGGAACCTGAGAGAGGGTTTATTTTGCAGTCCACGTTTCACTTGGGAACTTAAGAGAGGGTTTATTTTGCAGGCCACCTTTCGCTTGGGAACCTGAGAGAGGGTTTGTTTTGCAGGCCACCGTTCAATTGGGAACCTGAGAGAGGGTTTATTTTGCAGGCCACATATCCCTTGGGAACCTGAGAGAGGGTTTATTTTGCAGGCCTGGGAGTAAAGAAGGGGCAAATTTGCACCGGGTTTTCTGCCTGTTGTATTAGAGAAAGAAAACTTGAAACTAATGACTAAACTCACACTATAATTGTGTTGATATATTATAATGTTTTATTACCTTTTATATAATCTTTTTTTTGTAGAATTTTTTTGTCTTATTATAATTTACTACATACAAAATTCCAATACATATAACAGAATATGAAAAAACAGACAGATGAATCAATTTTTATAAAATACAGAAGTGCATTCCCATTTCAACGCGTTTCGGTGTGAGCCTTCTTCAGGAAGTCTGTATTCATGCACAATTATATTGACTTATAACCGATGGAGCAGATTAGGCAACTGGAGTCTGTGGTTGTATCGATAATGGAAATCTCCCAACTGGGGTGTAGGATACCTGATATTTACTGATGGAAGTCTATATGATTCCAGTCGGAGAACCCTGCACTTGTGGAGGGCAACGTTGGCTGGGAGACTAACAACTCCCATTCGGGAATACTTGATAAGAGGATGTGTTCTCACCGAACAGAAGATGTGGGAGGACTACGAATCATCATAAATACAAAGAGTACTCCATCATAAAACTGATGGCTGGATGCATAGCACGGGCGACTGTCTGCAAGTCCGTCATGTGACGGTGAGAACACATCGTCTTATCAAGTATTCCCGAGTGGGAGTTGTTAGTCTCCCATCCACCGTTGCCCTCCACAAGTGCAGGGTTCTCCGACTGGAATCATATAGACTTCCATCAGTAAATATCAGGTATCCTACACCCCAGTTGGGAGATTTCCATTATCGATACAACCACAGACTCCAGTTGCCTAATGTGCTCCATCGGTTATAAGTCAATATAATTGTGCATGAATACAGACTTCCTGAAGAAGGCTCACGCCGAAACGCGTTGAAATGGGAATGCACTTCTGTATTTTATAAAAATTGATTTAACTGTCTGTTTTTTTATATTCTGTTATATGTATTGGAATTTTGTATGTAGTAAATTATAATAAGACTAAAAAATTCTACAAAAAAAAGATGATATAAAAGGTAATAAAACATTAGAATATATCAACACAATTATAGTGTGAGTTTAGTCATTAGTTTCAAGTTTTCTTTCTCTAATACGACAGGCACAAAACCCGGTGCAAATTTGCCCCTTCTTTACTCCCAGTGTTGTTTCCTTGCCAGGGTTCATCCCATTAGGCAGGGGGCCCTTTCTTTCCAAAACAATTTATTTTGCAGGCCACCTTTCAATTGGGAACCTGAGAGAGGGTTTATTTTTCAGGCCACCTTTCACTTGGGAACCTAAGAGAGGGTTTATTTTGCGGGCCACCTTTCGATTGGGAACCTGAGAGAGGGTTTATTTTGCAGGCCACGTTTCACTTGGGAACTTAAGAGAGGGTTTATTTTGCAGGCCACCTTTCGCTTGGGAACCTGAGAGAGTGTTTGTTTTGCAGGCCACCTTTCAAATGGGAACCTGAGAGAGGGTTTATTTTGCAGGCAACCTATCCCTTGGGAACCTGAGAGAGGGTTTATTTTGCAGGCCACCTTTCAATTGGGAACCTGAGAAGGGTTTATTTTTCAGGCCACCTTTCACTTGGTAACCTAAGAGAGGGTTTATTTTGCAGTCCAACTTTCAATTGAGAACCTGAGAGAGGGTTTATTTTGCAGACCACCTCTCACTTGGGAACCTGAGAGAGGGTTCATTTTGCAGGCCACCTTTCACTTGGGAACCTGAGAGATGGTTTATTTTGCAGGCCAGCTGTCACTCAGGAACCTGGGAGAGGGTTTATTTTGCAGACCACCTTTCGTTTGGCTTCTATCTTTCTTAAATAACCAAGTCAGTTAAGTATTCTGGCTCAGGGGTGCACAGTAGGATCTCCTGAATCTCCTCGGCCAGAGATGTCTACCCCCCCCCCCCCCCCCCCCCCCCCCCCATGTGCACGTTGCCTACATTCTCCTTTCATTGCTCTTTAAACACTGCATACGGCATCTTGTTCCAGTGTGTTGCCTAAAGTAAGCAGCATCTTTGCACCAAGATCTACTGCGTGCTTCTGCGAAGAACTCGCCATCATTCTGGCCTCAGTGCAGTCCACTTTGTGGAGGTTTATGAACAGTTCATGGTTAATAATTGCTGCAAGAGAATTGCTTGAACTTTCAGTACATGGGATGCCAAATGCTAGGTGCAATTTCCTCCAGGCACAATCCAATTCCAATTACAGTGAAACGCTCTGATTGGCTGCAAACTGTGCATGTAATGGTTTGCTATGGATTGCTTAAAGTTAATAATCTATTTCATGTGGGAAAGAGAGTTCTCTCTGCTTCAGACCACTTTCTCATTTAGTGTTTCCATTCGAGTACCAGCACTCATTTTTGGGGACTGGGATTTTGGGACCACAAGTCTCCTCATCCAGTAGTTATCCAGATTTATTTTTGCTGCCATTGTTCTATTGACACCACATGCCAGTGTGCAAAATACAGGCGTTGTGGAACTACTGAATGTGTGTGTGACTGATTGTTGTTATTCTCCTTCCGTTGGGTATTCGCCAGCCTACACATTAATGGAACGTTTCATTGAGCTTCTCATTTTTTGGCATTAAGCATGAGCCGCTCCCTTTGAACCCCCTCTCCTCGTTCCCAGAGGTTCTGGTAATTTGTGCAGAATGGAGACTCTGCATTACATTACAATCCCAGTTTGGGTTCTAACTAGGTGCAGTTCCCTTCTGCCACCACTGGGGTCTGTCTGGGCTGCACTCATTTGCTGAGCCTGGTGCTAGCTCGAACCCTTCTTCTCCAGGTCAGCTCCACACATAAGCTTACCTGCAAGAGTGTCATGGTCAAAGGCATATGTACGTCTGACTTTGATTTTGTTTCACCAAATGTTGCCTTTTTGTTGCTTGTATCAAAATATTTGATGTGGGGGTATCAGAATTTAAAATGTTGAACCCTTTTCCACTCGGTCTCCCATAATGGTAGGAATCTCTCGTCATATTCCGCAGCATTGGCCCTGAACACCGGAATATTGCCTTTTAAGAATTTAAAGCTGGAAATGCCGTTCAGTAAATTGTGTATTACTTCTTGAAATACTGTAATGGTAGCACCAGACCAAATAATAGCCTGAGTAATCTATATGCACCCACTGCAGTTCTTCAAATGTACCCTCAAGACTCTAGGGTTGCAGCGTGATCCATGACATTCAATAGATACATCCAGGATGGCAAAAAGCCTGGGATATGATAGAAGATTGATCATATCTCCGACGGTGAGGAAGGGGTGGCTGAGTAATCTATATGCACCCACTGCAGTTCTTCAAATGTACCCTCAAGACTCTAGGGTTGCAGCGTGATCCATGACATTCAATAGATACATCCAGGATCGCAAAAAGCCTGGGATATGATAGAAGATTGATCATATCTCCGACGGTGAGGAAGGGGTGGCTGTTTACACCCTCACACTTGTTCAGTCCATCAAATCGACACAAACAAAGTTGATTTCTTCCTCGTCAGCTGTATCAGTAGTTTAAGTATTTAAAGGAATTAGGTGAATTTAGGTACTTCTATGTACCCACTGCTTAATTTGAACCAGTGGTTTCCGGTGCTCAGCACTGGCACTCAATTGTCACCACCGGTAGTTATGAGAGTCTGCCACATGGTGACGGCGTTTGTCTAATTTAGAGACGAGCACAACAGTTGTTTGTTAAACAATATACATAAAAAATTACTAATACCTTCTTATAGCTTTTGTGGCCTGGAATAGTCTGAATGGTCATATTTGCAGAAGTGTGATGCTTAGAAGTTGTGTTGGTACTATAATTGGCAGCACTGATAGGGTCAATGTGTTGTGCAAGCTGCAGTGACCTGACAAGGGCCCTGGCACTTATTTTTTCACACATTAAGCATTGATAGCATCACATCTTGAGTATCTCATAGCAGTCACTCCTCAGACAGAATTCAAAACCCTCTAAAAATATTTTATATATCTCCCACAGTGCTGCTGACACACACAATAATTTGGCGTGGGGAGACAAGGCTACAGGTAAAGCTTTAACATATCATATGCACACATTTGCAGAATTACTTTTATGGTTAAGATGTCACATTCATGATTGTTGTATGCTTCATCACAAAGAGGAGCATGGTCTTCAGCAAGGCGGCCATATTTCTTATCCTAATAATTTGACATATTGTATACCACAATTTTTGGCATCTTATCTGTCCAAGTGTCCATATTCTCCAAACGTGATGTGAATCCTGTCGCTCACTGTTCTGTAGGACTCAAGCTACCCCTCGCGGATGATGTCGGAAACCGTTGGATGGTTGTGCGTGTTCCCGCTCAGAGGGACCGTGACCTGCCAGTAGGAGCAGGACCACTCCTATGGGAGGTGGAGCAAGAATTATTGGCATGTGGTTGCAACCTACAAAGGAGGCAGCAAAAAAGTAATGGACTGGAAGGCAGCCCAGAAAGCCTGAGTTTAGTTCTAGAATTTCACCCTTTTATTGATAGCATATACTGATTCAACAACCCAATTTCATGGAATTGCTACCTAACGTTGTACAATTAGGAATTTTTCCTTAGACAGAGTTGGTCTTGATTTTGGACTCGCGTTCATTCATTTGCACCATTCGGCATCCTCAGTGGTGTGGTTTTTTCATCTTAAATTAGCTCTTTGACTGGCAAATTAGATGCATTTTGTGAAAACGTTGGGCTTTATATCCAGCACAATTATTGGTTAATTCTTCGGCAGCATGAAGGTATATTCTGTGCCACTACAATCAATATGTACTTTTAAAAACAAACAAAAAACACACACAAAGGGAAAATCATGAAGAGATAAACTTTAAGGCAACCGATTGAATTAAGATCTTTCATCAGTATATTTTTCATAACAGAGTTAGGAATATACGGTAACACTGCCAATGATTTGTGATAAAGGGTCAACGAACACGCACACACACAAAGCAAATACAATCTAACATACTGCCAATCTCCAGGCTCATCCCAATGGTGTTATGCATTTCAATTCAGTGAAAAACAAAGAACACACAAATACGTAGCCAGACACATTGGCCCTGTCACTGCTTGTTTAATGATGTGTTTTCAAAACTGGAGCTGGGATCAGGATGCGAGCCCTCCCCCTGCTGTGGCGTTCTGCTTTATATGCGGAGAGCCGTGGTCTCATTAACTGAGGGAGCAAAAAGCACAGCAGACGCTGGTGACAGGCTGCAGGAAGTGAGCGATAAAGAAAAACACACAAAATAGACTGAACAAAAATGCAGGCTCAACAGGCATGCTAGCAGCCTGTCACTTTTAGGTTCTGGGCCGACCTTTGGAGCTTTCTCTGTTGGTCTCTTCTTCTCCCTATTACCTATTTCCTTTTACAAATCATATGTATTGGTTAGTCCCCATTTGTCATCCCTTTTTTTAGGTCTCGCCTGTCGATGCGCATGCGCATCGAGCAAGGCGAGAGTATTGGCACTTATCGGCTCTTTATCCACACTGCAAGGAATCGTGGCGATTCCTTGCAGTGCACGATAAATTTAAGCTCAATGCGCATGCGCATTGAGCTTAAATGCGCGTGCACATGCACCCAGCCGCCTACTCTCTCTCTCAGCCTTCCCACAACTCCGCCCCCTCACTACTTGATTGCACGGCCGCTAGGCCGTGCCTCCCCTACTCTCCTCCCCCCTCCTCCTCTCCTCCCATGCCTGCCTCTCATATTGCCTTGCTATAACACTCTTTCTTCGTTTTACAACTTCTCGTTATTCACAATGCCCTTTCTTTTCCGCTTTCTTTGTGTTACATGGGGACCTTTGTGTGCTACTAATGGTGGCCTTTTATGTACATGAGCATTTTTGTCAGGATAGCCGTAATACGGCCTTAAGATTTAGTTGGAGCCGCTTCATTATACTTTTGACTTGTCGGTTTTCACTTTTACTAACGAGACTCCGAACCTCCCTAATTATATTTTCGGGACTTTTAACCTCCGCAGCGGTAATTCAGCCCGTTGTTTATCTCGCCATCCACAACGGAGGTTCGCATTCTAGGCTTTCTCTACCTGTGGAGGCTATAACCTTGCCTTCCGGGTCGGGTGGTAGTCACTTCCGGGTCGAGGACGCGAGTCTCATCGAGGGTGATTCTACACAGGTACGGTTGGTTGGTGTTATATTGCGGACTTTATCTTATATCTTTTGGACACTGCTTGAATTAGATAAGTAGCTTTCAGTACTGGGATCGATCTACTAATAGATCGTTTTTTTTTCTGACTTTTTAGAATTCGAACACCACACGAACCCATGTGGTGTATTTTGAAGAATTTCTTAAACTCCACGATTGGAACCATAGATTTGTTGTTCGCATAGATATGCGTGAAGTTGGCGTCTCCTCTACACAGTGTGTTGAACCGTTTTAAGGGGTAAGAGACCACCTTTGTGTGGTGGGGGTAGGATTCATGACAGCTCAGTGCATGTACCCAATTATAGGCTACTTCAGTTTAATACAGGGGGCTGTGTCAATACATGTACCCGGGACACCAGGAACACTAGAACAAAATGTCATGGGTGCAATTTTGAAGACATGCGTCTCGTAACTGGAGCCCCGTTTCTGTCTTATCTGTCTATACAGCGCTAAGAGGGGTGTTATGATAATAAAATGGCTTCCAGCTCCGGCCCCCAGGTTGAGTTTGCTTTCTTTCCTCTGTTGACATTTCACCCCCGGCCTTCTCCAGATTCCGTTACAAGTGGACAAAGCACTACAGCAAGTGGTTGTGTGTATGGAACACCCTCTGCGGAGGCCACAGCGTTGTGTCGTTCTCATGCGGCCAGGGGGCATTTGCTAGCTTTTCCGAGAGGAACCCCTCACCCTCACCCTCAACCCCTCAAACTCACCCTCACTCACCCTGACCATCACTCACCCTCAACCCCTCACTCACCCTCAACCCCTCACTCACCCTCACTCTCACTCATCCTCACTCACCCTCAACCCCTCACCCTCACCCTCACTCACCCTCAACCCCTCACCCTCACTCACCCTCAACCCCTCACCCTCAACCCCTCACCCTCACTCACCCTCAACCCCTCACCCTCACTCACTCACCCTCAACCCCTCACCCTCAACCCCTCAAACTCACCCTCACTCACCCTCACTCACCCTCAACCCCTCACCCACACTCACCCTGACCATCACTCACCCTCAACCCCTCACTCATCCTCAACCCCTCACTCACCCTCACCCTGACCATCACTCACCCTCAACCCCTCACTCTCACTCATCCTCACTCACCCTCAACCCCTCACCCTCACTCACCCTCAACCCCTCACCCTCACTCACCCTCACCCTCACTCACCCTCAACCCCTCACCCTCAACCCCTCACCCTCAACCCCTCACTCACCCTCACTCACCCTCACCCTCACTCACCCTCACCCTCACTCACCCTCACCCTTACTCACCCTCAACCCCTCACCCTCACTCACACTCAACCCCTCACCCTAACTCAACCCCTCACCCTCACTCACCCTCAACCCCTCACCCTCACCCTCAACCCCTCACTCACCCTCACTCTCACTCACCCTCACTCAGCCTCAACTACTCTCACTCACCCTCAACCCCTCACCCTAACTCACCCTCACCCTCACTCACCCTCAACACCTCACCCTCAACCCCTCACCCTCACTCACCCTCACTCACCCTCACTCACCCTCAACCCCTCACCCTCACCTTCACTCACCCTCAACCCCTCACCCTCACTCACCCTCAACGCCTCACCCTCAATCACCCTCAACCCCTCACCCACCTTCACTCACCCTCACCCTCACTCACCCTCACCCACCCTCAACCCCTCATCCTCACTCACCCTCAACCCCTCACCCTCACTCACCCTCAACCCCTCACCCTCACTCACCCCCACTCACCCTCAACCCCTCACCCTCAACCCCTCACCCTCACTCACCCTCACTCACCCTCAACCCCTCACCCACCCTCAACCCCTCACCCTCAACCCCTCACCCTCAATCACTCACCCACACTCACCCACACTCACCCACACTCACCCACACTCACCCTCACTCACCCTCACTCACCTTCACCCTCACTCACCTTCAACCCCTCACCCTCACTCACCCCCACTCACCCTCAACCCCTCACCCTCCCTCACCCTCATTCACCCTCAACCCCTCACCCTCACTCACCCTCATTCACCCTCAACCCCTCACCCTCACTCACCCTCAACCCCTCACCCTCACTCACCCTCAACCCCTCACCCTCAATCCCTCACCCTCACCCACACTCACCCACACTCACACACACCCACACTCACCCACACTAACCCTCACTCACACTCACCCACCCTCACTCACCCTCACCCTCACTCACCCACCCTCACCCTCATGCTAAAGATTTACAAAAAAACCCATTAACAATTCTAAAAGCACTAACTCTAATGCTGCGAGACCTATTGCATTTCTAATGCTTGTCTTGCTTTACTGTCATCGTTATATTTATCTACCCTTCACCTCTCTCTTTCAATCTGTTTCTCTCTCCCTCTCTCTGCATTTGGGGCAGAAGAGGTCCAGGTAATTCTTTCCACCCAGAATTGTTAATACTGCTGGCATTGTTAGGCATGGGTTGGAAAAATTACTCCACATTAATAGTTTTGGGGAATAACATGCAAGATTTGGTGTTTATATTTCGACCACAGACATTAGGTAAAGTCTTCAGATGGAAGCCAAGGCCTTCCTGGACGTGTTGTGTTCCCGATGGAGCTGGCACCCCCATTATTGGCCCGGTCACTCTGGTTACCGACCAACTGGGATTACTGGCTCACTCAATATGAAGGCCTATGTTGGTAGCGACTCGGTATTAATGGCTAGGTCAATTAAGCTGTAAGAAAATCACTTTTTTTAAATTAATGATCACGTTGCCTATGAACAATTCAGGCGTGTAGCAATGAGGGGTGGGGGAAGTCCACCCCGGGTGGCACGAGTTTTGGGGCAGCGGCTTATCCCTGCCACACACCCCGCTCTTACTTACAGCCATTGCAGGTGACAAAGGGAGTGCCAGCCCCCACTTACATTCAGCCACCTCGGGTGGCAAACGAAGGGACCGCAATGGGCGGCAAAATGGCTACGCCACTAGAACAATCTGAACGCAATCTCAAAGAAATTCATAAAGGCACTTATGTTTGTCCTTGGAACAAATCCTCCGGATGGTTATGGTATACAATTCCAGGAGGTGTTTTTGCATTTCAGATTAAAATAACCATAGATATATTTGTTGTTCAATGCAATGAAAGCTCCACGACAAATCTACGACAGACCTTGAGTGGAGATAGTTGTTTAGCCAAGGAATCACCTTTGTTTGGTTTGGATGATTTTTTTAAACATTTGTATGAAAGGGCAGGAATGCACCGAATTTAACACTATACAATTTATTTCTGTCCTTTCCTTGCACTGGAGCACTTTTGGGTGCCTAGCACTAACGCAAGCACCCTTCCGTCATGATGCAAGGGCGCCTGCATTGTAGGTAGGATTGTTTTGTGCAGGAAGGGACACCTTCCTACGCAAAAAAACACTCCCTTTTCTATGATTCTGCAGAACACTTAGAAAGAGGAAAATGCGAGGAGAAATAAAGATATATTTCTGTTTGTTATGCATCAGCTTGGCAACCGTAGCATTTTGACGCATTTGCAGGTCTACCACTAATGGTAAACCTGAGAATACGGTAAAATTCATGGGTGGGTGTGTCGGAATACCCACCCACCACCCATGGAACGCTTCCCTGGGGCAGAGTGACGAGAGGCAGTGATCTGCGCTGCCTTGCATTGCTCCAGATTTATCAAGCAATGCAAGATCGCCTTGCGTGGGTTGATAAATCTCACTTAGGTTTCGTGTTGCCCTTGCACCCCCTTGCATAATAAATCTAGCCCTGGTTCTGTAACTTCATAAAAACTGGAGTCAAAAAACATGTTGTTATGCCATTTGAGAATGATGCCACGCTCCCAAAGCCCTAAGGGATAAGAGTACATACTTACCAGGAGGGTGGATCTCCCTATTCCTTCACAAAAAGGACAAACTCAAGAAGCAGAGTTCAAGACATGATTCTAGGTTTAAAAATTGCTATGTACTTTCTTGAATATTCTTTTTAAGTTGAGCATGAGCCAGTGCAAAAGCGATGCTCTGAGAAGAGCTGTGGTAGTTGAGTATGGAGAGAAGCTTTGCCTGCTAATTTTCGTTGGCTTGTGTGTTTGTCCTTTGTAAATGCTGGCTTCTGATTCATTATGAGTCTTGTTAGTCTCTCCTTAGTACAGCCATGTCGTCATTTGTATCCACCCATGGCTACTGGCCCCTTTACTTGGTTGTTACATGGGGCATGTACTATTTCCTTTGTGCATACATAGCGTCACACAGCTTTGTCTGTGCCTTTTTCTCTCCTCCTCTCCCTCCTCCCTCTGCCCGCCCTCCTGTTGTCCGAGCCTTCTCCCCCCACCCTCCCTCCCTACCGATGTCTGTGCCTTCCCCCCGCCCGTCCTCCTGTTGTCTGTGATGCCATGTTGCCAACCATTTGCAATGCAATAGGTCTCGCGTAAATTGGAGACCTATTGCATTGCAAATGCTTGTTTGCTATTGCTATTTATTACACTTGTGAAATGTACAGGGATACCATATCTCAAGAGAAGGCCACTGTGCACTGCCCCTCCTCATCCCAGTGCTTAATTTGAGCTGGTGGTTTCCGATGTTGGCACCAGCACTTAATTGGCTTCTGGTGCTTGGCATCACTTAATTGTCCACACTGCACTTATGACAGCCTGCCACATGGTGGCGCTGCTCAGAGATGAGCAGAACAATGGTTGTTTATGAATACAATAGACATTAGAAATTACTAATACCTGCCGCCCCAGCCATTCCTTTAGCTTTGGGGACCGGAAATAATCTGAACTGTTGCAGTTGAAGGCGGAAGAGATGGTTAGTAGTTGTTTTGGCAGCGATGACAAGGGCGGTGGGTGGTGTAGGCTGCAGTGATCTCCTGGTCTGGGCGCTGGCAGTTACTATTTTACAAATTAAGCACTGCCTCATCCCCAGAAACGGTTAAATAGCATTTTACATTCCATGCATCTGCATATATGGTCTATTTCACTTGTGTCTAAAAAAGTAACTAAAACGAGTATGTAAGGGGTTAAATGTATGCGGAAGGTAAACTCAGACTGAAGGGGCCTCATGATTAAGCGGTACAGCTGTTTCTGTGTGTGTTAAATAGTTGTAAGAGGCAGACACAATCATTTTCTTATCTTATGTTTGTGCTGCTGTGGTAATAAACTGGAATTTGAACTTTGCACTGTAGTAATAAACGTGGAGTGTGCGGTAACTTTCACTACGGAGGAGAGTTAGCGGCATGGTGTTGGGCAATGCATTTGTATTGTAATGGGAGCATCTCAGCCATAACATATGGAATTGGGGGAGAGGAGAGATACACAGCGCACTAAGTGCTGGGGGGATGACGGGTAGAGTGAGGGAGCGGAGAGTGAGCACCCCACCGGCCTGGAAGTGGGAACTCAGCCCAGCGCGGGGCTGTGTGCAGCGAGGTGTGCCCTGCAGCTGCAGCAGGCATCAGTCACTGCAGCTCCCAGCGGCCCCTGCGTAAGGCACTGCGTTGTACACAATTCACTCATGTGATGGGGGAGCACCGCAGGGAGCACGGGGACCCCCCTGGAGGTAGGAAGGCTCACGCGGGAGGGGGTGAGGGGCAACGGCCGTGTGGCGGCGATACAGGAGGAGATGGAGTGAGAGAGGCCGGTAAATAGACCTATGAGGGAGAGACAGGGTGGGAGAAAGATGGGGGCTGAGGAAGAGAGGGAGGGGAGGTTTTCAGGACGAGGGTTGGGGGCGAAGGCGTGGAAAAAAGAGGGTAAGTAGCAAGCATGGAGTGCGAGGCGAAGAGTGGATGCGGCGGCAAGGCTCGAGTGTGAAGAGGAGGCGGATGAAGCAGCACTGAAAATACTTACAGGGAAAAAAGCTTTTTTTTAGGATGTAGATGTGTGTCCTTTTGTGGCGCGGTTTTCTCTCCTCTTTCTGAATATCCCTCCCCCATTCACCCACCATCTCCGTGAAACGAAAGTTGCCTCCGTCACGAGGCGCTTCCCAAACCAACAATAAATACAGATAGTGAATGGGGGACACCGAGGAGATGGCGGAGTGAGAAAGAAAGGTAGAGCAGAAAGGCATGAGAGCAAGGTGATGGAAACCAAGGGGAGAGAATTTGAGGGTGAAAAGGAGAGAGTAGAAATGAGAGAGGGTGGAAACCGAGAAGAGAAAGTGTGAGTAAGGGTTGCAACAGGATGTGGCGTAACGGTCAGAGTTGCACAATTTGGAACTGGGGAACCAGGTTGGAGCCTCGGTGTAGGCTCAACATCCTGTGACTCTGGGCAAATCACTTAATCTCCCCATGCCTACCTAAAAACGAATGTATCCTTGTGTAACAACTGGTGCTCATGTAAAGGGCTCCAATACCTTAGGGTCGAGTTTGCGCTATATAATAATGGAGAAAAAAAACAGGAAGAAGAGAAAGGGTGAGAAATGGAACTAGGGCAGGGAAATGCAATGAGGGTGTATGTGAAGGAGCTTAGGGGCATATTTACTAGGACGGCCATAAATAAACGCAAAGCGCACTTAGCGCTTGTTTATTTATCGCTGTCTATTGCATTATTTATCGCCCTGGTAATGCGGTATTAACAACGCGTTACTCCAGGGCAATGACATTCCAGGGAAATGGGCCAACATCGCTGGAAAACCAGCAATGTTGCTCCCAAAAACGGAGATAGCTTTGGTGATACGACCCATAATCCACCTCCCATGTTAGCTCTGCCTTAGTCAGGAATTTAACAGACGTTAAATTCCTGCGTTAAAGCATAGTTAACATGATTTAAAATATCGCTATCCCTCGTTGATGATAGCACGAAGCTGGGGTAGTGATATTTTCCCATGGTGTTTTGTTAGGCACGCCTCCTATGCATCACAATAGAGATGCAAAGCGAGGCGTGAATAAAACGGGAGCTGAATCAAGGAAACAAGCGCTACTGTGTCCTTGCAAATAATGTGATATAATTATCGCCGCTTTTCGCCCGGAAATGGACGCTACAGGGGCGATAATTATATCTTCAGCCCTTGATGATATGCCCCCAAATAGGTTGTAACAATCGCTAGCTGGAGAGAGAGGGTAGTAGTACACATAGTGCCTGTGATGCCGCAGCGCGAGGGATTCCGCGTAGCATGGTTGCGCGGGCCCTAAAGCAAGCGAGGATATGTGGACCATCCTGGAGGTGGTCTAACCTTTTAATGTCCTGGGTATAGGGAGGATAGATCACGCGGACACAGGCATGATGCTAATCTAGCCTTTATTTAGAAAAGCTCTCTGTTACTTTGTTGTTCTACTTCTAGGGGAGCTTGTCCCCACCCATGTTGTTCCTGCGCTGGTCTGAGATCCTGTGCTTCTACCCCACTCTTCCTTTCCAGTTCCTATGCATGAAGTGGTGTCCGGTGTCCAGGTTGTGGACCTCAGGAGGCTTCAACCTGCAGGGTCCTATGGACCCACCACATGAAAAAATCCTACAACCCCACCTGCTGGGCGGCCTGGCCCATGTCTACTGCACCCTTCTATGCGTGTTCTTTGGCCACTTTGAACTCAGGCCTCCAACCCTTGCATACCTTGAGAGAGCACTGGAGGAGATAGTGTGCAGGGTACCATGCTGTGTAGTTATGAGTAATGGCTGCATTGCAGAGCGTCCCATGCCTCACAGGGATTTGCTATTGACGCCAGGAGACCCTTACTTCACCCGTTTCACCTCGCGGTCAGACGCAAGGTTTGCATTCTGGCCACATGGGATGTAACTGTGGATAGTGTCTCACTCTGAGCCTAAACTGAACCTGGTGTGGCTAAAAAGTGCCATCCCTCCTCCTCCCGCCATGAGAATTTGCATCCTCAAGCCCTACTATGCATTGATTCTGAGGAGAACCTTTCAATAAAGGGCTGCAGTAGGCTAAATCATCAAGCCGCTGGCTTTGATAAGGACCACAGGTCAGAATATCCTAAGGAGATGTAATGTTTGACATGCCTATCATGACCTAAATAAGGTTCCCAAAACATCTTCTACTTGGTGTAGATTTTCTGTTATTAAATATAGTGTGGCAATCATATTGTTCTGACAAGAATATTCTGGTACTCGCACCCTGTTGCGCTACCATATAATTTTCATACATATTACTTCACGATTTGTCCTGGAGCTCCCAAGAGGAAAGCACGCGGATATTAAGGATCCTTACTCGCACTTGTATAGCACTTGTTCCTATTTTACGGGCCAGTAACGCTTTCAGAATCGGGGTATCCAGCTGACGTAGGGTTCTTGTCTGCAAGACTCAAAAAGAGTGGTGGGTTGACCCTGTACCTGGTAGTCTTTCATTTTGTTTTAAGGTGTCTCATGGTGTATAGGGGCCAACGAAGTTAGACTTGACTAGCTAATATGTGTGGAGCCTCCTGGCCATGGATATGCGTGCTGAAGGATATATATGGCCTTACACTCCTTTTCATTTATACATTATACGGGGAACTGATTCTCAATGCTTTCCCTGCCTGGTGCAAAGAATTATGTCTATTTCATTGAGGTCACCTCCTCAACGAGTACATTAACTATGAGAGACAATTTACTACAATCAATGTCACAGAATTCAAAGTTTACTTATTAAATATAAACGTGTAATACAATACAGAGCAGCAGTAGGGAATGTTTCCTAATCTAAAAGTAGTCTTTCATCACAACTATGACTGCGTTAACTAGGGCTACTGCTTCTGCTTATCCAGCACTATTAGTGGTAGTATCACTTGTCTTGTTTGTGTTGTCATATAGATCTTTATGTGATAATATGTCCATTTTTTTACTGATGTAATTATTTAAAGCGACAAAACCTACACAAGAGCTCTCTAGTAAACTGCTTGTATGCAGTGGCGGAAGAAGAAGGGACACAGGGAGGTGGTACTGCAGCACCCCCATAAAAGTTGGAAACCTTTGGATGGAGAATATACAATAAAGGAGCCCTTCAAAAGTTTTTCGTATGATAGCATTTCAATTTATTTTTTTTAGTTTTATATAGCACAAACTAGACCGGAGGATATCAGAGAGCTTTACATGAGCACCAGTTTCGTTACAGATGGACACATTCATTTTTGTTAGGTACGGGGAGATTAAGTGATTTGCCCAGAGTCACAGGATGTTGAGCGTCGTTGACAAGACTCAAACCCGGTTCCCCAGCTCCGAGGTCGATCGTTATAGCCGTTAGGCTACATCCTCTCCCCCTATTATGTTTTCAAAGGCAGTCCGTCAAGTGTCCCTTTTTAGGTCTCGCCTGGACATCGCATCCGAAGGATGCGTCCAGGCTGGAGACTTAAAGCTGTCTGACACGGGGGAATGAGGGACAAGAAACTGTGACGAGCTTATCCTGGCTGGATTGAGCTGCGTGCACGCGCGTCAACATTCACGCATGCGCACATCACAGCCACACGCATACACAGCACTCACGCATGCGCACATACACAGGCACACCCCCGTCACCTACACGCATACACAGAGAC
The DNA here is from genome assembly GCF_964263255.1 of Lissotriton vulgaris. Taxonomy (NCBI): domain Eukaryota; kingdom Metazoa; phylum Chordata; class Amphibia; order Caudata; family Salamandridae; genus Lissotriton; species Lissotriton vulgaris. The sequence continues at coordinate 1,425,171,176 of NC_141695.1, forward strand.
CCCTCCACACACACCAGCCCCTCTCCTCTCGGCTCCACACACACGCACACGCATTTACACTTACACAGACACGCAGGCACCCAAACAGGCAACCCCCCCCCCCGTCACACACACGCATACACACAGACTCCAGGACACATACACATACACACACACATGCACGCTCACACACATACACAGTCCGCCGCCGAGCGCGCGCGCACAGATGCCCCCCCCCAACAAGGCGACGCCCCACTCACCGGCATCCTCAGTGCAGCGGCTCCCACCGGCAGCAAGACTCTTCTTCCCTTCTTCGGCACCGGGGCGCAGGGTAGGCTCCTGCCTGCTCCGGTGCGCCAAACAATCGCGGCTCTTCCGTGGGAGGCGGGGTAGGCTCCCGCCCTCCTACTTCCGGTTGTCCCGCCCGGCCTGCCTGACTTCCTGGTCGCAGGCCGGCGCAAAACGACGCTGCATAAAAAATGCTTAGAACAGTGGTTCCCAAACTGTGCGCCGCGGCGCCCCGGTGCGCCGTCAAGAGCAGCCAGGGGCGCCGCGCTCACGTTGGGAAAATTGACCTTATTGCAGCTGCAGCGCAAAAAACTTGCTGCCTGCATAATCCGGGAAAATTATTTGGCCCAAGAGCGCACGTACGTACGAGTCGTGCTTTCACAGGCGTAGTAGTCGCCATTACTGGCATATGCAGCTCGCCTCTGACCGTTTGAGGCACGTTATTGCTGCCCACCGTGGGATCCTCTTCGCAAGTAAGGTAAGGAACTGGCATGGGAGGGATTCCTGTTCAGTAGAACAGGAGAACAGGAGTACGGCAGTGATACACAAGCCAAGAAGCCAGACTGTAAAAAAGCGGGCTCCACGGAGCTTGTTAAAGCAGCCAGAGAGAAGGCTTTGCCTTGTCTTTTTATGTCTGATTTCTTTAACGAGCTCCGTGGACCCACCTTCTTACACTAAAACTAACGCAGGTGATACAGGTGTTAAACGGAGGTTGGGCAGAAGATCGGCATGGCATTTGATTATCATCAATTATTAATTAAATGACATGCCGATCTTCTGCCCAACCTCCGTTTTGCACCTGTATCACCTGCATTATTTTTAGTGTAAAAAGGTGGGCTCCACGGAGCTCGTTAAAGACTCGGAATGCGGGCATGATGTTCCCCCCAGATCCAAACAGCGTACAGATGCACATTTGGCTCCCCTCGGAAATGACATGGTAGAAGTAGTTTTGGCTGTCATGGTTGAGCAGCACATATTGGGAACATATTACTACGTGACAAACAGCACATTCAGGCCTAAAATTGGTATTTCCTTAGTATTCCCCCTCAGCGAAAAAGTTGCAAACTTTTGGTAATGTTTGGTGTAATGGATACGGTTTTCTTTCTGCAGACTCTTTTTGCGTTTCCTGACAGTCCTCAATTTAGGTTACTCTGCAAGATAATTTTAGGAACTAAAATAATTAGATGTTGTGCAGAGTGCGTGCAGAAACAGTGAGTGCAGAGTGACAGTGAGTGCAGAGTGACAGTGAGTGCAGAGTGACAGTGAGTGCAGAGTGACAGTGAGTGCAGAGTGACAGTGAGTGCAGAGTGAGTGCAGAGTGACAGTGAGTGCAGAGTGACAGTGAGTGCAGAGTGACAGTGAGTGCGGAGTGACAGTGAGTGCGGAGTGCGTGCAGAAACAGTGAGTGCAGAGTGAGTGCAGAGTGACAGTGAGTGCAGAGTGACAGTGAGTGCAGAGTGACAGTGAGTGCAGAGTGACAGTGAGTGCAGAGTGACAGTGAGTGCAGAGTGCGTGCAGAGTGACAGTGAGTGCAGAGTGACAGTGAGTGCAGAGTGACAGTGAGTGCAGAGTGACAGTGAGTGCAGAGTGCGTGCAGAAACAGTGAGTGCAGAGTGAGTGCAGAGTGACAGTGAGTGCGGAGTGACAGTGAGTGCGGAGTGACAGTGAGTGCAGAGTGACAGTGAGTGCAGAGTGACAGTGAGTGCAGAGTGACAGTGAGTGCAGAGTGACAGTGAGTGCAGAGTGACAGTGAGTGCAGAGTGCGTGCAGAGTGACAGTGAGTGCAGAGTGACAGTGAGTGCAGAGTGACAGTGAGTGCAGAGTGACAGTGAGTGCAGAGTGACAGTGAGTGCAGAGTGACAGTGAGTGCAGAGTGACAGTGAGTGCAGAGTGCGTGCAGAGTGACAGTGAGTGCAGAGTGACAGTGAGTGCAGAGTGACAGTGAGTGCAGAGTGACAGTGAGTGCAGAGTGCGTGCAGAAACAGTGAGTGCAGAGTGAGTGCAGAGTGACAGTGAGTGCAGAGTGACAGTGAGTGCGGAGTGACAGTGAGTGCGGAGTGACAGTGAGTGCAGAGTGACAATGAGTGCGGAGTGACAGTGAGTGCGGAGTGACAGTGAGTGCAGAGTGACAGTGAGTGCAGAGTGACAGTGAGTGCGAAGTGACAGTGAGTGCGGAGTGACAGTGAGTGCAGAGTGACAGTGAGTGCAGAGTGACAGTGAGTGCAGAGTGACAGTGAGTGCAGAGTGCGTGCAGAAACAGTGAGTGCAGAGTGAGTGCAGAGTGACAGTGACTGCAGAGTGACAGTGAGTGCAGAGTGACAGTGAGTGCAGAGTGACAGTGAGTGCAGAGTGACAGTGAGTGCAGAGTGCGTGCAGAGTGACAGTGAGTGCAGAGTGACAGTGAGTGCAGAGTGACAGTGAGTGCGGAGTGACAGTGAGTGCAGAGTGCGTGCAGAAACAGTGAGTGCAGAGTGAGTGCAGAGTGACAGTGAGTGCAGAGTGACAGTGAGTGCAGAGTGACAGTGAGTGCAGAGTGACAGTGAGTGCAGAGTGACAGTGAGTGCAGAGTGAGTGCAGAGTGACAGTGAGTGCAGAGTGAGTGCAGAGTGACAGTGAGTGCAGAGTGACAGTGAGTGCAGAGTGACAGTGAGTGCAGAGTGAGTGCAGTGACAGTGAGTGCAGAGTGACAGTGAGTGCAGAGTGACAGTGAGTGCAGAGTGACAGTGAGTGCAGAGTGACAGTGAGTGCAGAGTGACAGTGAGTGCAGAGTGACAGTGAGTGCAGAGTGACAGTGAGTGCAGAGTGCGTGCAGAGTGACAGTGAGTGCAGAGTGACAGTGAGTACAGTCACTCAGCACCACCACATTATCAGTCAGAACCACCACAGCACCACTCAGCACCACCACAACATCACTCAGCACCACCACAGCACCACCATAGCACCACTCAGCACCACCACTGCATCACTCAGCATCACCACTGCATCACTCAGCACCACCACAGCCCCATTCAGCACCACCACAGCATCACTCAGCACCACCACAGCACAAATATGTTCTCTCAATGTTTCAAGCTTTATTACAAATGTCACAAAAAGATGTTAATATTTCACTTCTGTTCTTGGATTTTGTTACAATAAAATACACTGAACATAATCTTCACAAAAGTTATTTACAAAAGTTTAAGCTATTGCCATTATAAATTACAATCACTTTTATTAAGTATTAAAAAACATTAAAAGCCATTGTTATTTGTAATATCAATACATCTAAGTCACGTAAATACAAATGTTGCATTACAAATGCTATAGGTGTCACATTTGCGAAAGTTAAAACTATTGGCATTGTAAATGACAAAGCTATTAATTTAGCTATTTTCAAAACCAACACATAAATGAACATTTGGTGAATTTCCATTAAAATATTTGACTTTTTTACTAAGATATTATTATACTGTTTTATGCAAACAAAATTTAGATACTGCATAAATAACTTTAATAAAACATATTTTATATGAAGCTTTTTATGTAAAAAAAAAACTATAGCATAAAGCAAAAAACAATTGCCATTTACAATGCTAATAGCTCAAACTTAAATAATGCGAGACCTATTGCATTGCAAATGCTTGTTCATTTAGTGAATTGATGTGATTGTCTAGCACCTCCACTCTCAACATTGTGGCAGCAACACTGCTTGTATGTAGTAGTAACTGTCCTCATGTGATGCCCTTAGGCACTTTATCGGGTCGTATCCACGCTACGTAAATATGCAAATAAATAAATATCATGCTTATTGTTGTTACTACGATTGCTGTCTATGCTCTAACTAGTAGTGGCACTCCAGGCTCTCATAATTATTCCAGCATTGCTACTGGTTTTATGTCTAGACATGCTAATATTATTACTACTAGCAGCCCGTCCCGACGTTGTCTGGGTACGAAAAAGAATGTCATAAATGGTTAGAATAGGCAAGGCAAAGTTTTTTTTAAAGTTCATGGCATAGTACATTTATTGTTTCATGCGACTTGCCTGTGCGGCTGCTCAGAGCCCCTCTTCCTGTTGCGGGGAAGGTGAGCGTGTGCTCAGCGGTTTGTTGTCCTTTCCGCAGAATGCGAACGTGTGTGTCCCCTCCTGCCACGCCCCTGATGAGTCCTGGCATGCACACTGAGGGAGTGTGCCTTAGTAGGTTCATGCACTCCCCAAAGGCTTGCTTGGTTCACTTAGACACCCCACATAGCGTCACTGCCAAACGCCACAACTCTAAGGACGCTATTCCCCCTCTCCGCAATGCTTCCGGCGTCTCTGAAGGCACACGCCCACAACAATGCTAAACGACACGCCCACTTCAAGACGTGTCAGAACGCTACTCTCACACAGAACATTTTTCTCACACAGAACGGTTTTCGCAAGCATTGCTTTACAGCAGAACGGCCACGCCCACAATGGACTACTTTGTCCCGAAACGGTCTTTTTCACTTGTAATGTATACATTGGGCTGGTGTATAGCCTATGCCCATCTGCTTAGACTCACCTTTCCAATGCTGTATTGGGTGTTCTAATTGGCGCTGTAGTTCCGGAGCTTACCCGCCTCAAAGGTTTGGGCTCTCTCTTTATAATATTAGTATAGATAACTGTTACCAGGACTCCAGATTCTACAGCTGATAGTAATACACCAAGTACAACTACAAGTGTGAATGCCAATCATGGCAGCACTGCTGGGCTATTTTTACTCTGTTCTCTACTATTGGTGCCACTAGTGCCAATCCTGCACTTCCTACTTTTGCTAGAGGTACCTCAGCTTTCACTAGTATTGCTAAAGCTGCTACTAATATCATTATCATGTTTAATACCTGTTCCACTTCTATTGTCAGACATGCTGATGCAACTTGTACTCCTACTGTTCGCATTATGACCAGTGTGCTTCGAGTTTTCTTTCAACAATTAATATCCCTTTGCATTCTTTACTTCGTCTTTTATCTGATCACTTACTTCTCAAAGTCTGCGAAGAACAACACTGAAGATAAGCAATTTAATGCATGTTTAGTTTATGAGGTTGACTCAATGTGAAGAATAATCAATTTGTTTCAGATTAATGATTTGATTAATTACAGCGTCAGGAGTTGGAATGTGCAACTTGCAAGTGAAGTTATCACCTGGGCACAGCATGTGGTGTGGTTTGCTCTGCTCTGCTCAAGCAGACCACACAATTTTTAATTTTATCTCTGTGTTTTTACTGCTTTTATTACATGGTGTTTTAAAGTAGTTTGCAGGGCTTACTATGATGCATAGCAATCCAAAGGCCAATCGAAACAGCATTGATTTCAGGGCTTACCTGAATCCCATGAAGTCTGTTTTGAGGATGAGATCCACAGCGAGCAGCCTAGTGTTCATACACTTTTGCAACCAAAACATTTATATCTCAGTAGCAGTATTTTAATCCCCGTACTTTAGGTATCCAATTGCAGTGTATGGTGGCTTCCGGTTGGAATAGTATGATGGGTCTCAGCCGTATACTATATGGCCTTAAGTATGATTCATGGCATCTTGCACTGAGCCTGTTGTATGATCTGGAGCCAGTGAAGGGAAGTCAGTGGATTGAGATGTATGATCAGTGTTTTTGATGCTAAGGCTAATGCTGGCAGCATGATGTGCTCTGCAGAGCCTTGATATGGAGGTTTCATCAATCGTGATCCAATGATTATCCCTAGAGATGACTGCTGATAGAACAACGCTGATCTTCTATGGTCAGAGAGACAGTGGAAGGATTCTAAACTTGCAAGTGTAATAGAAACGGATCTAAGTGGGTCCTTTTCCTCTTGATTAACTTACAGGCTTGATTTCAGGCTGTTGACTGATTGAGAAGAAGAAGATGGCAGGGACACAAGGACATTGACCAGGGCCATTCTAGTGGACGCAGAGCAAGGTTGCCAAACCTAGAAGCAGGACTTCAATCAGCAAAGTGTTTAGACAAAGTATATTTTGTTGTACCCAATTTTGAACATTTATCAGGCCATGCTTCACTTGATGATAATGATCAAGTTCATTTGATGGTCTAAAGCAAATTCTTATCTCTTCAGCATGTTCATGTGATAATCAATATCGAACTTTTCTAAGGTTTTTGTCAAGGATATTATTTAGATTAAAGTTGGAGTCAGTCCCGATTCTCATAGTACTCCACAGGTGATGAAGATTAGCGTGATAAAATAGGACAACAATGTTACACGGTCGGATCTGTAAGTGAGGAAGCAGGTTAATCTTTGAAGGTCTTTTCCTTGGACACCACAGTCTTTTGGGAACTTGTCTTGAACAAGTTTGTGCTTGATCCTATTAAATGCCTCTGTGAGGTTATGGCGTATTAGTTGACATATGTGGCCCTGGTGTAAAATGGTCTAAAATGTTTACTCTTTTATGATGTCTATTAGAATGATAATGAAGATTATTCTGGTGGGTGTGTATTTGGATGTTCACTAAAGCCTCTAGAGTCCTAGCTAAAAAGGGGTCTAGAGTTATCTAGAGTTATCTAGTGAACTTTATGTATATGTATCATACTTTGAGTGGCAAATTGATAAAGTGCAACTTAGGTGGTAAAGGACAGGTTGACATTGCTTAATGATCTTTGCCTCGAATTTTTTTAAAACAATCATTGTAATCATTTACAAGAATTGCGACTTTTTTACCGGACCACCTTCCAGTACATTCAGTTAATCTCTTACCTTAGTACATTGAGCTTATCTCTGCTTCTGTTCTGTATATTTTTCCAAATGCCTGTGTTGTTTGTCAGTTGCAATTACAACCGATTTTAGAATTGTAAATGCTGTTTGGTTCGTCTAGTGGTACGGTTCCTAATGAGTGATGTGAATGAAGAACACTTGAAACATGAAATAAGAAAAGCATTTGGGCAAAAGCCAGGAAAAGCAACTTTATTGGTGGTAGCATTTCACAGTGGGTGCTAATCCTCCCTCAGGGATTTATGTGGAGCTTGGATCTAACAGGTATGGTGACTCATGCTTTCATCCTTCTGGGGTGGCGAAAATTAAGTACCGTTTTTAGTTGGTAATAGTAGACCTCGGGCACCCACCGTGAATCAGAGAAACTGTACCTTAGAGTGCTATGCTCTATGGAAGTACAGATATTATTATTATTAAAATTGCGTAGGGAAGTGGTTCTTAACCTGTGGTCCTCTGATCCCTTATTCAGGGGGCGAGCTGACCCATATAAGTTCTAGACATTATTTTTCATCAACATTCACAAGCTTTTGGAGCTGCCTACTTATATAAAGGTGGATCCTCCTACCAGGAGAATGGTTTCATCAATTAACAATAATGCTTCCTTGAAGTCTACTCTGTTAACTCCCAAATGTATTCAATATATGTATGAATCAAATCAATAAAAAATAATCATAGACATTTAAAAAACGTTTTTAGTCAGAAGCTAATGCTAGCTCTGTAGCACGCGCAAATGGGCACAGTCAAAGTTCTCATTCAAACATTCTCCGACCTGAACTAGCAATCTGCTTCTCACTAAAAACAATTTTAATTTGGTACTCATTTTCCGGAAAATCATATGCATTTGCACACTTAGAAAACACGTCTTCGATGCTCACAGTGGTGTATGCATGTATACTCCTGTGGACTGCGCTAAAAGCCCTTCCAGGATGCACGTTCTGCCAGCCACTGCTTTACATGGGCTGGCACTTACAAGCTCCAACCACATTCGCTCCTTGTATTGAAGGGAAGTGGGGGGGGACGGGGGGGTCCTCACTTTCAGCTGATCTAAAATACTTCAACAGACAGAGAGCATCACTTCCCAGTAGGTAGCATAAACTCTAGCATAATGAGCACCTGGCCTTTTTAGCGTATATCTGATCACTGTCTTTATCAGCTTTTGAGTTAAAGACCCTGCTTAGTCTCCATCTTTGTTCATACCAAGACTAATGTCAATCCAGTTATTACCTCTGCCCCACCACTTCTGCTGAGAGCTATGATTTCACACAATATACTGATGTGCAGTCGCTCTCATACTTAAACATGCAGTTGCAAAGGAAAGCAGATGCTGAGTTCATATAGCATATATTTCTTTGTGTATTATTTTAGGTGCACAAATTGTAAAAATGGCTTGGGTGTGTGTGTGTCTTCCAGTTGTGATACAGTGGGGTCTGCAGAAAAAAAGGCTAAGAACCCCTGGCTTAGGGAGATTGGTAGTCCAGGAGATATTGACTTCCTTTCTCAACCCCACGAGCACACAAGGCAGCAGTCCTGAGGAGGATGGGGTACTCCTGATTCTTTTAAAATAGTGACTTGTTAATGAAGAGTACTGCTTTCAATACATATGTTTACGTAACATTTGACGTACATTCTATAATAACCACAAGCACATATGTACAATAAATCCAAGAGTATGGCAAAACCTCCATATCAAAGAATTGCAAAGTAAAGTCTGAATCTAATCAGCAATAGTTTCTATGTATTGATCTGTATATATGCTAGTAATAATATTTATAAAGATGCTCATATTCTTGAGTTAAAAATTGTGTTTTTTGTTTAACTTGCTGTCGCCTTCAAAAATGCTCCACTTGACATGCAAGAAAGTGCTATAATTGAACTCAGCCACTATGTATGTAAACCTCCCTCCCAGTTGCTTCAGAATGCTGACATGTTTAAAAGTCTGGTAGACCAGACCCCCCAAAATATATATTTTTTCATTGTATTGTTGTTTACTTTTTATTCCAGTTGTGTAGTGTTTTTATGTGAAGTAGTTGTCTGGTTGATGGCATCATCGTGCTGTATAAGATTTTAAAAAGTAGGTACAACGACTTTAAGGTATTCATTAAGATTTGGTTGGTGAAATTCCACCAGTGGCACCTTCTGGTTTCGTACTTCTTTGAGGGATCAGAGGATTTCCCTTTCCTACTCATCTTTAAATAATGCCAGTAACTAAACAATCCGGACAGTGGTGCGGACCCTAGAAGTGAATTGTATTGATTGTTAAATTCTAATACATTGTTTACAAAAAGTAAGGTGTGGCCAATAAGGAATGCTGAGAGCACCATGCTAAACACCCTGGATTAATGAGGGGTTCCTATCTAAAGATTCCCTATGCCCAGGGCCAGTATTGTGTTGTTTTGTATTTTATTGTATTGTAGAATTTATATAGCACTTATTACCCCTATTTGGGGTGTGAAATCGCCTACCTACATGAGTAGCACACTACACCACGTAGGGTGTGTGTTTGGAAGGAAGTTCTCTTTGCTTTGACCCTTTGTGGGAAGTGTCTCCATGTTGTGTGTGGTGACCACCAAGGTATGGTTATAGTGTTATGAGATGCAGCGCGTAGCAGTGTCTGTGCTATGTCCTCAACCCCTATGAAAAGGGAGTGCATCCTGTACAACACACAGCGCTATGTAACAAGCCTTGGGGATGAGGATGTGGCAGCGCAAGGATTATAATAAAAAGCATTGGAAATGCAATAGGTCTCGCATTAGGAACGTTTGAGCGATTGGTATTGTAAATGACACTTTTTTTTATTTATGTGTTGGTTTTGAAAATAGCAAAATTAATAGCTTTGTCAGTTACAATGTCAATAGTTTTAACTTTCGCAAATGTGACACCTATAGCATTTGTAATGCAATGTGTGTTGTATTTACGTGACTTAGATGTATTGATATTACAAATAACAATGGCTTTTAATTTTGTAAATAATTAATACTTAAATAAAATGTATTGTAATTTATAATGGCAATAGCTTAAACGTTTGTAAATAACTTTTGTGAAGATTATGTTCAGTGTATTTTATTGTGATGAAAATTCAAGAACATTCCATTTGCACCTACACACACACAGAGCCACACACACACACACACACACACACACACACACACACACACACATATAGATGTGGTGGTGGTGGATCTGGGGGGATATGGTGGTGGTGGATGTGGTTGTGGTGGTGATGGTGGATGTGGATGTGGTGGTGGTGGTGGATGTGGTGGAGGTGGTGGATGTGGTGGTGGTGGATGTGGTGAAAGTGGTGGTGGATGTGGTAGTGCATGTGGTGGTGGAAGTGATGGTGGGTGTGGTGGATGTGGTGGTGGATGCGGTGGTGGATGTGGGGGTGGTGGTGGATGTGGTGGTGGTGGATGCAGTGGTGGTGGTGCATGCGGTGGTGGTGGAAGTGGTGGTGGATGTGTTGGATGTGGTGGTGGTGGATGTGGTGGTGGATGTGGTGGTGGATGTGGTGGTGGTGGATGCGGTGGATGTGGTGGTGGATGTGGTGGTGGTGGGTGTGGTGGATGTGGTGGTGGATGCGGTGGTGGATGTGGTGGTGGTGCATGTGGTGGATGTGGTGGTGGTGGATGTGGCGGTGGATGTCATGGTGGATGTGGATGTCATGGTGGATGTGGAGGTGATGGATGTGGTAGTGGATGCGGTGGGTGTGGTGGTGGTGCATGTGGTGGATGTGGTCGTGGTGGATGTGGCGGTGGATGTCATGTTGGATGTGGAGGTGATGGTGGATGTGGTGGTGGATGTGGTGGTGGATGTGGTAGTGGATGTGGTGGAGGTGGATGCGGTGGATGTGGTGATGGTGGATGCGGTGGTGGTGGTGGATGGGGTGGTGGATGGGGTGGTGGTGGATGGGGTGGATGAGGCGGTGGATGTGGTGGTGGATGTGGTGGTGGATGTAATGGTGGATGTGGTGGTGGTGATGGATGCGGTGGATGTGGTTGACGTAGTGGTGGTGGACGTAGTGGTGGTGGATGCAGTGGTGGTGGATGCGGTGGATGTGGTGATGGTGGATGCGGTGGTGGTGGTGGTGGATGCGGTGGTGGATGGGGTGGTGGATGTAGTGGTGGTGGGTGTGGTGGATGTGGTGGTGGTGGGTGTGGTGGATGTGGCGGTGGATGTGGTGGTGGTGGTGGTGGATGTGGTGGTGGTGGTGGATGTGGTGGTGGTGGAGGTGGTGGATGTGATGGTGGATATGGTGGTGGTGGTGGATGCGGTGGATGTGGTGGATGTAGTGGTGGTGGATGTGGTGGTGGTGGTGGATGCGGTGGATGTGGTGGACGTAGTGGTGGTGGACGTAGTGGTGGGGGATGTGGTCAGGCCCGGACTGGCCGTTGAGGGCACCGGGCAATCCCCCGGTGGGCCGCATGGTTGGGGGCCGGTTTTGGGCCCCTGGGTGCCGTTTTTGTTACAGGGCCGTTATGCTGCAAAAACGGCCCTGTAACAAAAACGGCTGAAAACCGTCCGTGTCACAGAGCACGGTCGCACCTCTCCCCCCTCCCTCCGGGAGTAGAGGGGGGCCGGCCGAGTACTTTGCCAGGGCCGGTTCTGGTTCCCAGTCCGGCCCTGGATGTGGTGGTGGTGGACACGGTGGTGGTTGTCGTGGACTTGTTGGTGGTGTATGTGGTGGCTACCTACTCTGTCAATAGCCTTCCCTTTGACCTGGTACAAAATATATTATTGTACTATGGTCTTGAGTTTGTGCAGTTTTCTATCATATTACAAAGACAAAAATAATGGCGTTACTCTATATTTTGCACCAGTGCAATTATTTCTAATATGGCAATGGGCGCATACGTTATTAAACTACACGCTGCCAAAGTAATCGGGTGAATTTGATTGTAGAAAAAGTAAATTGGATTTATGACTAGCAAAAATCTTGTAGAAAACATGTACGAGTAAAACACGGAGCTTCAACTTGACCACCAGATGGCGCTACATCGTGCCCGGTTTTACGAAACATTTGAGTCAAACAAACTAGTAGAAGAAACCAGCATTCCTCGGTGGCGGCGTGGTTGCAAAGCAAGCCCTGCAGATTGCAGGGATCTGAACAGACTAATAATGTGTATGTAAATAAACAAAAAAAATACAAGACTATGCATGCAATTTATACCTGACCACAAGTTCATGCTCCCGTTGTAATGTATGGACCGTGCAACTACATGAGACATACTTGCATAACATACCTACACTCACTTTCCAAACTCAACCTCTGTAGAATGTAAGGAATGCATGCCAAGCTTATATGTGGCTGAATGTGCCTTCCTGTAATGTAACTGATGCTTATGTAAAGCGCCCACCTCTGTATCGAGTTTATGCTAGATAAAACAGCAAAGGGAAAGAAGACGGAGGGCATTGCTGTGGGGAGGAGAAATGCGACACGGCAGGCAGGGGAGGGGGCGGAGCGGGGAGAGCGGCATGAGGGTGTGAAGCAGCAGGGGCCTGAGACGCGGCCGCCTTTGATGTGGTAATGCAGGCAAGCGCCTGGTGGCATTGTGCACGCGCTTTCACATGCACTGCAAGAAATCGCCTGGGAATCGCCTGATCTTGGTAAGCTCTGTTTAAGCCGCTATATATCGAGCTCCCGCTCAATGCGCATGCGCATTGAGATAGGTCGCTCGACCTAAACACAGTAGTAAGCATGTAAGAAATTACTAAATGTATTCACCAAATTGGTCACTACTTTGTCACTTAACCCAGAGGTAAACTCAGCTGAAGAACGTTTAATGTGATCTGCGGTAATAGAGAATGTAAAGGTGTGTAAACTCACTCAGCAATGCAGGACTGCGAAAAATGCGTTCCATGCATAACTGAGGAACCCTTTCAGCAGAAATGTATAAAAAATGAATTCAAAAGGTGACAATGCTTGAAGTCAAAACCTCCCCCACCTTGACTTGCTGTAAGATTACAAAGGCTAGGTGTAGAGAAAACTAGCATCTAATCAATGAAACCTACCAAGAGAGAGGAGATTTTTTTTTTAAACTGGGGAGGGGCCAGGCAAAAATTCTCAATCGCGCTCCTCAATTTCCCTTACTTTGTGCATTCCATTAACTATGTATCTCTTTCGCATGCTTAACCTCACTGTAATGAAGCACAACATTTCCTTTGGACAGCATACTTCTTGACATTATATAATCTATATAAATACCGGTCACTGGGTCCATTTCTCAACAAATACCGAAAATCAGGCCTCGACCAAGAGGACGAAAGAAGTTCACATCCGTAGTTTGGTAGAGATGCAAAAACGCTGTCTAAGGACATCAAAAAGGAGCCTTAACGGAAATACAACTCTCAAAACAAAAAAAAATCTATCCTTTAACGATGCTGGATAAATTATGACAAGTGCTTGCTACTGTTCCAACAGATACATGCAGAAAAATATGTAGGACGTTATTCTGGAAGGAAAACTAAATCACAGAAAAGAAAAGAGTACGAACCGTAAATGAGAGAGGTTTGTTTGTTAACATCTCCATTGGGAGAAGGTTTTGTTAAACCTGTCGGTGTTTAATTAATACCGAAGCTACACTATATTTTAAGGAATGACGAATTTTAAAGGCCTGCTTAGAAAATGATAAGTAGCAGGGCAAAATAAATCGCAACAATGTGTGCAGAAAGGAAAGAAAATATATATGAATGTTGTCTGGGCACGGCAACAGCACATGGCAACATAACTGCGCCTTAGCCAGCTACTACACAGTGCACTCAGTACTTAAACCAAAACTCCGAAAAGCCCTCTTAAGAAGCATGGAATTCGTGGTCCTAAGTTATTGAGGCACATTTTTGGGGGAGATGTGTTCCCAAAAGACGGCACACTGATTCACTCAAAAAATGGTTTTACTGACAGAGCGGCATTTATCTTTACAGAAAAGGATACAGCATGCATTCCATGTTTCTTTTCAAGCAGAGCATAAACAGTTGTTGCAGCAAGGGGCGGGAAGATAAGGAGACGAAACTGAAAGTACGGCCGGCAGGCCGTGAATAATTAGGGGGTGACAAATGCGCTGGGAGGGCTGCCTTTGATGTGGTAATGCGAGGCAGGCGGCTGGTGGCATTGTGCACGCGCTTTTTAGGGCTTGCGCTTGAGCAATGACCTAAAAAACACATGCACTCAAAGGAATCGCCAGTGGGATCGTCAGTGGTGGTTAAACACCCTATAGAGCTTCCAGCTGTGCGCATGCGCACAGCAGGCGAACCCTAAAAACCATGGTGGATGAGTCACCCTCATCCTCTCCCCTCCCCCGCCATCACCTTCTCCCAGTCCCCTCCCTTCCCTCGCTGCTCCACCCACCCTGAGATAAGCTGCATCCCTGCTGCTTCTCCAGCCCCTGCTCCAGTGTATGGCAAGCCGCAGGGGACAGACAATCTGAAGTCCCTGCTGATGAGGGGGGATAAGACAGGAAAGGAGGGGTGGATGACAAGATGGACATCACAGGAGAGAGCAGAGGAGCTTTTGGAAGGGGGAGTAAACATAAGATAAGAAAAAGAGGGACGGGGAAATGGGGGCGGAGAAATGGAAGGGATGAGTAGAAAGAAAGAAAGACAAATGAGTGCCACCCATGACAGAAAAGACTAGAGGGATTCGGATATGCAGGAGAAGGTGGGAGAAAATGATGGGAGACAGGAAGAGACTAAGAAGGGAAAAGATGAGGGAAGCGAAATTATTCTAGGAGAGGAAAATGGGTGGGTTGAAGGAGAGAAGCAATTGAAAGGAAGGAAGGAGAAAATAATTGGTAGGGGATAATAGAGGTAAAGAAAGGAAAGGAGGACAGGCGAGGGTAGAGTGATGAGCGAAGAAGATAGATATGGGAATAGGGTAAAAGGATAAGAGAAGCGAATAGACAAGAGAATAAGGGAAGGATTAAGGGTAGAGGAGCAAGGAACTAGCTAAATCAATGTTATTGAAGAGAACACTGTAATCACAGCAAAGGGAGCCAGATAAATTGAAAAGAGGGGTGAAAAGAAGAGAGAATCCTGGAGTCGTTTTTTTAATGGAAAATATTTGATTTTGTGTGATTTTGTCAAAGGTCACTTGATGTAATTCCTGGTAACATCAATATTATGCACACACATGGTGTTAAAACTTGAAAAATCCTATCTGTTTGGAAGCATGCATCTCCCAGCCCTACCCCAGAGGGCAGGGGGGAGCATTATTTTCCTTCCCATCATCTGGTTTGAAGGGCTGTTGTGTTTATGGGGTGCTCTGCTGAATGCACTCATCCCTGAAGATGGGTTGAAAGAAAGCAAGAAGTTTGAAATCCTCCTTCTCCATCCAGGGGTTTTTCAAATGTTTTCATTTTGAGTCAGGCAGGGCCCCATAAAGTGAGTTACCATTTCCAATCACTTATTATGTAAAATGTTAACTATTTCCAGTGCTTAATTAGTAAAATGTTAGGTGCCAGGGTTCTGACCAGAAGGCCACTGCAGCTTGCACCACCCATTGCCCTTGTAATCGCTGCCAAAACAACTATTAACCATCTCTCGCTTATGTAAATGTGACAGTTCAGATTATTCCAGGTCCCCAAAGCTAAAGGAATGCCTGGGGAGGCAGGTATTAGCAATTTTAATATATATTGTAGGCCTAAACTACTGTTGTTCTGCTCATCTCTAAATTAGATTGTAGTGCCACCATGTGGTGGACTGTTCTAAGTATGATGTTGACAGTTAGGTGCAGGTGCTGAGCACTGGAAACCAATTAAGTGTCGATGCTGAGCACCAGGAAGCACTGGCTCAAATTAAGTACTGACTATTTCGGATATGTTGTAGGATCTGTTGGCCTTTTCTTTAACCCCTTCAGTGCTGCGCCAATTCCGCTGCGGTGCTGAAGGTTCTAAAGAACCTATCGACTCATGACGGAACGGTTCCGTCATGAGCACAGGCCAACCGACGCTCATGACGGAACGGTTCCGTCATGAGCACCGAAGGGTTTAAGTATTGGGTACCATTTTTTCCCAAACTGTGGGTCCGAGCGGATTGTTTGTGGGTCTGAAAGTCAGAGCAATACATAAAGATGCCTTAAAAATCTGTCTTTAACATGTGTCAGTGATTCACAGACAGAGGTCAAATATCAGGCTGCTTTATTCTTTTAACATGGGAATTGGTATTTACTTTTCTTTCTCTGACAGCAAAGCAAGAGGAGTTTGTAAAGTGAATTATGTGACATTGCGGAATGCCCTTCTTTGCATTACACATAAAAACGTAAATTACCTGTAAATGAACTGTATACATTCAGCAGTTAGGAAAAGAAAAGGGAAGCATTTTATTGTAATTCTGAGTGCTCGGGAAACAGAGATTTCAATTGGATCAAAACAAATTAAAACACTGCCTTGGTGATGCACAAATGATAAATATTCACAGAAACCAGATTTCCATACATTATGGTTTGTGTGCTATATAGTTTTATCCGTAAACTGTATGTCTGTGCAAATTTAGTGGCCATTTCAGTATAAAATTTGCTGTCTGTAAATGGCAATGCGCTACCACGCAATGCTTTAGTTATATAAAAAAATCACCCCACCTCAGGTCCATTAAAGGTAGGTGGGTCATGAAAGTTTGTTGTTTTAAAAAGTGTCTTGGCTCTAAAAAGTTTGGAGAGCAAGTGTTTGTAATGTTCTGCAACACATTTGGAATCCTTAGTGCATTTTTTCCAGTAAATTATATTGTATATGTTTCTTGGCACTCTTTTCTTGGAAACACAGGTTGCATGTGGGAGATAGCTTGTTTTAGTCAATAGGTTTGGTCAAGTTTTTTTAGGATTGGTGTCACCAATATTTTGTTTTATTATAGGTACAGTCCCTAGTTTTAACGAAATATTCACGAGCATGATAATGACTGCCATTATTTAATTCTTTTTTTAAACTATGTTAAAAAAAATAAAAAGGTAGTTTTGTTTGAGACTTCTCCAAACCCAAGGAACCACCAGTGATGGATCGTACCAAAAGTCAAATCTGTTTAGAATGCTGTTTTGACTTTTGGTACGATCCATCACTTGTGGTTCCTTGGGTTTGGAGAAGCACATAATTCCAACAGGTGTGTGGCTCCTTAACCAGACCATCTTTGGTTCTATCCCAGATGCTGAAGCTCTGCCATATGGGTGGGCTGATGAGATTCATTTCCTTTTTGTTGTACACACCTTATAGGTAGACACAGAGTCCGTCACATTTTTCTTTGCCCCCATTAATTGTACAGACCATTGACAGTCCTTTTGTATTGTTATACGTTGAAGAAATAAGGTTGTCAATTTTGCCCTAGCTGGGGATTGGAACTCCACATAGAGCAGAGGTCTTCAAACTTTTTTAGGTTGAGCCCCCCCAGCTGAATTTTTTTAGATGTCGGGCCCCCCCACCACCTGACAAAAATTTCTGGAACGTGTACACTACATAAATCAACCGTCGTCCGCGTATCCCAGGCCATATCCGGCAACATTTCTGGAACCTGATTCCCCAGTTAAAAGTCAAATTGAGTATGGAAAGACAAGACATTAAGCATAGTGCAGCGCCGGTCAACAGACTGACCCAGCCCTGCACAAACAACTCGAGGAGTGCAACACCTGCCTTCAGCAGCCCACAACAGCTCTGTGCTCAAAACTCCAGGAGTGCAGCGCCGGTCCTCAACAGCTCACACCAGCTCTGTGCACAGAACTCCAGGAGTGCAGCGCCAGTCCTTAACAGCCCGCACCAGCTCTGTGCACACAACTCGAGGAGTGCAGCGCCTGCCTTAAACAACCCACACCAGCTCTGTGCACAGAACTCCAGGAGTACAGCGCCTGTCCTCAACAGCCCACACCAGCTCTGTGCACACAACTCCAGGAGTACAGCGCCTGTCCTCAACAGCCCGCAACAGCTCTGTGCACACATCTCCAGGAGTGCAGCGCCTGTCCTCAACAGCCCGCACCAGCTCTGTGCACACATCTCCAGGAGTGCAGCGCCTGTCCTCAACTGCCCGCATCATCTCTGCGCACACAACTCCAGGAGTGCAGCGCCTGCCTTAAACAGCCCACACCAGGTCTGTGCACACATCTCCAGGAGTGCAGCGCCTGTCCTCAACTGCCCGCATTATCTCTGCGCACACAACTCCAAGAGTGCAGCGCCTGCCTTAAACAGCCCACACCAGGTCTGTGCACACATCTCCAGGAGTGCAGCGCCTGTCCTCAACAGCCCGCATCATCTCTGCGCACACAACTCCAGGAGTGCAGCGCCTGCCTTAAACAGCCCACACCAGGTCTGTGCACACATCTCCAGGAGTGCAGCGCCTGTCCTCAACTGCCCGCATCATCTCTGCGCACACAACTCCAGGAGTGCAGAGCCTGCCATAAACAGCCCACACCAGCTCTGCGCACACAACTCCAGGAGTGAGCGCCTGCCTTCAACAGCCCGCACCAGCTCTGCGCACACAACTCCAGGAGTGCAGCGCCTGTCCTCAACTGCCCGCATCATCTCTGCGCACACAACTCCAGGAGTGCAGCGCCTGCCTTAAGCAGCCCACACCAGGTCTGTGCACACATCTCCAGGAGTGCAGCGCCTGTCCTCAACTGCCCGCATCATCTCTGCGCACACAACTCCAGGAGTGCAGTGCCTGCCTTAAACAGCCCACACCAGCTCTGCGCACACAACTCCAGGAGTGAGCGCCTGCCTTCAACAGCCCGCACCAGCTCTGTGCACACAACTCCAGGAGTGCAGCGCCTGCCTTAAGCAGCCCACACCAGGTCTGTGCACACATCTCCAGGAGTGCAGCGCCTGTCCTCAACTGCCCGCATCATCTCTGCGCACACAACTCCAGGAGTGCAGTGCCTTCCTTAAACAGCCCACACCAGCTCTGCGCACACAACTCCAGGAGTGAGCGCCTGCCTTCAAAGCCCGCACCAGCTCTGTGCACACAACTCCAGGAGTGAGCGCCTGCCTTAAACAGCCCACACCAGGTCTGTGCACACATCTCCAGGAGTGCAGCGCCTTTCCTCAGCTGCCCGCATCATCTCTGCGCACATAACTCCAGGAGTGCAGCGCCTGCCTTAAACAGCCCACACCAGGTCTGTGCACACATCTCCAGGAGTGTAGCGCCTGTCCTCAGCTGCCCGCATCATCTCTGCGCACATAACTCCAGGAGTGCAGCGCCTGTCCCCTTTGTACTGTGCCCCATCTGAGAGTTATTTTCAGTTATGCATTTATTATATATTAGTTTGAGGTCCAATTAACTTCTAGGACTGTCGGGGCCCAGTGCTAAATAGCATCAGCAAAACACCTTGATGTCAGAGGATCTGATGTGTGCTTCGTGGGCAGACAATGTACACATCCAAAAAATAGTTTAAATAAGATACTCGCAGCTAACTTGTATGAACATCATTCCCCCTCCCACCCCCGAAAGGCCTCAGCTGAAGTGGAAGGCACGGAGGCTCCTCTGCGGTCAAACCGAAAGTGAACAGACTTATTTAGGAAAGCAGATGCCCTCTCTGTTCCATTATACTTACGTGTTGGTGATGTATAATGTTCCGAGGCGAGATCCTTCAGAGCGAGTCAGCAGGCAAAGAACAAGCAAAGAAGAAACGGGAGAAGCACAGGGCAAACTGCAGGAGTGTAGAAGCGCCACACATTAAAAAGGTAGTAGTATGCAGGAGTTTATGCACCCAAAATCTCGCGCACTTCCTCCCATCTGTAATGCTGTCCCCCTCATTGGTGGAACGTCGATGGTGACGTTCTGTCTGCTGATTGGCTCATGTTCTCCAATCCAAAGGTCACATTCAAAAAGGCTGAAAAAACAGCGGTAGTGGTAAACAAAGGTTTTACCGTCGGTGGAGTGCGCGCCCCCCCCTGGGGTGGTGTCGCGTCCCCCCCTCCAGGGGGGCGCGCCCCACAGATTGAAGAACACTGACATAGAGAGTGAGCTCTACATCTTTAAGTTTAATTAGGAGGTAAGGTATCTTAGAAGCCTCAGTAGACAAATGGCGATTCTTTTTAGGCCTTCCCATTCTTAGTGTGCAGGACATGACTGTTATTGGGGAGCAAGGACGTTTCCATTGGCTTTCCAGCTGTTAGTATTTCTGTGCTTAAGCCCAAGCCTTAAGCACAGATTAGGCCAACTTATCTTGACTCTCCTCTTACATAAGGTAGTACCACTTACAATCATACATTACAAAATGTTTGGAACTGGTCCGCAAAATATGCAACAAAATAGAAACCTTAGCCTGGATGAAAATGATGTCAGGTTTTAATAGGCCATCAAGACCCAAACGAAGACGTTGCTAGGAGCTGAACCTGATTAACCTGTTAGTCCTGGACCTTAAAAAAGGGAGACAAGAAAGAGGCAGTTATCCACACCCTGCAAATGACGCTACATTAGCATCACAATTGTTGATTATTACAGGTGAAGCAACTACTTTAGTGGCTTCACTGGCAGGATAGATGACGCCTCAGTTTGTATGCTATTCAGACATACATCTGAAAGTGAATAACTGACCGTGCTTGTGTCTTTCCTGACAAATCAGCATCATTGGTTTTGTCTTCATGATCAGGGCGCTGGAAGTAGACGTGCAGGAGATGCCGCTGCACCCCCAAAACAACCCTGCCAATGGTCAGAAGGGGAATGACCTATAAAGAGCTGGGTTGGACTGGGTCAAAAAATAGACAGGGCACCAAAATAACAAGCATTTGCAATGCAATAGACACCTATTGCATTGCATATGCTTGTTTGGAAAAACACCCATGTGGCGCTTTAACTTTAATGTCGGCCATGCCCCTTTCTTTAGACGAGCCGTAGCTAAAGAAAGGGGCGTGGCTGCCATTAAAGTAAAAATGTGGTATGGGGCGATTTTACCAAAAAAAAGCATTTGTCAATTTGACAAACAAAAGCTTTTTTTTGTAAAAGTGCTCCATGCCGTTCTTTCACTTTGATGGCAACTGCGCCCCTTTTGTTAGACTTGGCTCATTTAAGGAAAGAAGCATGGTCGTCATTAAAGTGTAAGTGCGGAATGGGGCAATTACATTTAAAAAAATAAATAAATAGTAAAAAAAAAAACATACGGCATTGCGAGAATGTCCTGTCTGCTACAGCATGTAAAAACCATTAAACACAATAGTGCTCGGAGGCTGTAATAAAGCCTACTGAGCAACAAGACATGTAAAACGGGGTGGCCTCATGGGAGGTTACTAAATGAGACAAGGTGGTACTAAGGAGGGGCTACTAACCCTATTGACCAATGAAAAGCCACAGTTTCCAAAGGACAATGGCACAAGCCAATGGAAAATATGGGCGGAGAGTGGGCGGAGCTTCAAGTCCTTACCTGAATACAGCATGCCTTGCAGAGCAGCGCGTGCGCTGCTCCATGCTCGACCTAAAAATGGCCCCTGTTAGCATCCAGATAGCTATAAAAGTTATGCGTGTAACAAGAGGGAGAGAGAGGACTAGTTAGCTAGTCCGAGTCCCCGAGGGTTTATATGTGATTAAACAAAGAGGACTAGCTTAAGTTGACCAAAGTGTTACAGTACTCAAATTAGTTTTGTCAAGGGCACCTTGTTGGTGTATTCATGAAGCCCTCACCCACCAACCTAGTTGGTGGCATGCTTCATCATCGGGCCCACCCAGTGACACCTAGTATGTCCCGGGTGTGCTACGACGCCTGATTACAGCGGAGCTGGTATATTGCTGAGAGTGCAGTGAGGTTGGGTGAGTTGTGATTTAAAACGGCTTGGTGGTGGTCCCAGTACCCGAGGGTAAATTACATTTTAATAACTGGGCCGTCACCAGCGGTTAAAAGTAAGGCTACAGGACGCGTGAGGGTGGCGAGTTACTGCCCCTGCGTCCTTCAGATGGTCGACATGTTTCAGCCAGTGCCTTAGAGTATACTGGCTTTCCTCAGGACCGTTCTTTAAAAAGGTGTGGTGTGATAAAACAGACTTAGTGTTGTGGTACAGACTATTTGATACACTCACTAAGGCGTTTTTCTATATGTGAGAGGGGGATTCCCTTCTCATGCATACGCTTTGGGTTATTAGCCAAGGCTTCCTGGAGGGAAGCGGTAAGGGGATGACCAGTCTTTCTGGTCAGTGCCTGCCTTGTACCTGTTGTCCCGCCGTCGTCCTCCGGTATAAAAGTTACCCACATTTAATAATCAGGCCAGATTTGAATTTATAAAGACACACTGTATTGGTATTTTGCAAGATATGTGAGACTGGTGCATGTGTACTTGCTACATGCAATGTATGGGGTAATATCAAGAAAATCAAAAGTAAAAACCTGTCCACCCAGCCACAAAACAGGCCCACAAACTGCTAAAAAACAGGCCCATCCACTGATCTTTCAGCCCAGCCTAGCAGGCACACCTGATTGCCCTAGATGCCAGTTCGATCCTGATAAAGAGCCTATAAGTTTATTTTCTGTCTGTTTGCATTTGCCAGGAGTACAAAGACAAAGTTAGAGACTCATTCAATTTTTTGAGAAATGCTACTTATTGCAAATCAGGATTGGTGTTAAGATTCGTTTCCTCGCATGCATTGTCTTGTGTGTAGAATCACATTGTTATGTATTTTCTTTAACTTTTGTTCTGTTCATCACCTCACTCTCATCCATTATAATGTACATTCCTCCCAGCCTCTTTACACTTCCTACTTGTTTTTCTGTTTTTTTAAACTTTTTTTCCTGTTTCTTCAATTTTTCTTCAATTTGAAAGAGAAAATAAACTACCACCAGCATTTTTTTCATGTAATCTTTTTTTTTTCAATTATCTTATACGCTTACATCTACAGCCATTTTAGGAATTGTAAGAAAGTTTGTTTTTTTATTAATTTGTTTTCAGCTTGGACCATGCATTTAATACCAGATTTGGTACCAATAGTCATAAAAATTGTAATTGTGACAAATCGTCCAATTATTCATTGGTTTTTCATCAGTATGGGGCCTATAGACTGGTATTCTCTATTTTGGAAAGTCAGCCTTAGGTAGCCCCAGCATTAAATGCTAGTAACGAGCCTCTGCCACATCCAGTGAACTTGTGAGGCTTCCAATAAGGGACAGTTGTGTTTAGAACTGAGCAGTTGTTTTGCCAGAGTTCTGCCGCCTTAGGGGAGTGCCTGCCAGTCTGGGCCCAGTGCCATGCTCACAGATGAGTGCCCGCAGACAAGGTCAGGTTGTTTTTCATAGTGATGGGCAGGCGGTCATGTTGAGGATGAGTCAGGTAGGTCTTGCATGGCTGCAAGATCTAATTTTCAGTTCCAGGCATGGAAGGAAGAGGACAGAGCTGCAGGAAATAGAGACAAAATCTCCAGTCCTAAAAACTTTTCCTCCCACCCATATTTCAAACCTTTGTGGCACTTAGAAAACATCCAGGAACCCTATGTTTCATGTTTAACGCAATTGTCCATCTTATCTTGACCAAGGATGTCCAACGTAGAACCAGGAGGGCTGGTTCTACATCACACACCAACAACGTTCTTACATTCTTCAGTTTCCTATTTGATGACTCGTGGAAAGGTACCTCGTTTCTTCTTTGACAAAGCCAGAAATCAGAGTTTAAAGACCAACAACCCTTCTTCTGGGATGTATTAAAAACATCTCTGCCCAAAGAGCAATATACCATTCCACTGTCTATAATTACTGTCCTCACTCAATTTCATATGCATAGTCACCAAGTGGCCCCATGTCACGCGTAATAACTTCAAACAGGTCTCACCTTTTAGCCTAAAGAACATTTCATTCTGGATACTTTTAGGACTGTACTTATTTTGAGAACGCCAAGGTCTGTGTCTTGCTCTCCCTGTCCAAATACACGCGGGGTGCGATGATGCTTAAAGCAGAGGCAAGACAAGAAACAGGGTATGAAGATTTTTTTTGCATACTTATGAATACACCGCATTTACCACATAATCGATTATCTGCTGCATAATCTGCAGATTTGATTAATAAAATTGTTTCTAGCTCAACCTGATCAAAAGTTACTAAAAACATTATGATGTGTTCGTGAGCAGTGGAAGGTCCTTCGCAAAAGTTAACTGATCATATTTCAGTTGCTTATTTTTATATTTGGTTGCTAAACTGGTACTAATGAGGAATACTATTTCCCTGGACAATACTACCATGTGTGAAAATGTCAAAATAATGAAGTAATACTATCTAAAATTGGGCCGCATTATGATTCATAATTTGCCTTTTCTTGCCAAATTAATTTAATCAACCCTGATGCATAATTTAGTGCTCCCCTGCTGCATAATTCCAGTAGCCCTGGGTATGATGGACCCATATTGATCTTGGGATTGGTAGCCTTTACTATTGGAATTTAAGAACAGTGGGAATGAGGAAGAAAATGGTTTTGGGCACTCGTCTGTTGGATATCTTCTTGAGGGGCACTTTGAGGGAGACCCGTCGCCACCATCAGTGATAGATCCTACATAATATATGGATCAGAGAAAGACACCACCACGCTTTGAGGTAGCAAAATCTTTTCCTTGATGAAAAAGTATACCCCATGGAATTTATTTGCTTTATTGCTATGTTTATTGCATGAAAGTAACGTTACGGTCTCATTTCAGCTTATACTATTACCGATTGTACCTAATCAATGTATGTTTAACCAAACTGCTCTACTTTACCTTCATTGAATGGAACTGACAAGAGCTGACAAAAGAAATTAACTAGAGCGCACAGTAGTGTATCAAGGATGTCATGGGCCTTGTGCAAGCAAGGAAAATTGCCCCTTTGACTGATGTTGGGGTAGTAAAATGCAGCAATCATTCTGGTTCAGTGGGGCCCTGAGTGCCACAGCACCTGCTGCACCAATTGTAGCTACACGCCTGATAGTGCAGCATATAAGGTTTGACTCAACTTTATTTCAATTGCCTATATTTAGAAAAAAGTCACTGAGAAATTTGGAGATAATAACTGCTGTAACAATCACAACATGATGTGGAACCTACGGACGCTATGTAAATTGAAATGACGCACCTATGTTTTATTTTTTCCTGAAAATCAGTAAACAGATGTTTTCATTTTTTTTTAAGGATGGTAAAGCATCTGTAAATCTTTGATGTTGGTGGGATCCTGTGTGTGAGGGATGCAGCGGACCGATTTTGGGGTTGCGTCTTGGATGAAAAGAGGGATCTTAAATTAAAAGGCAGCATGAACCATGCAGATTTCTACTTTAATAGAAACACTGAAGGGTCCTGGCTCCCTCCAACTAATTAGCAGAGTTTCTGCACCAGGACATAATCTTAAGGCATGTTTACGGATCACCTGCAGTGTGTCATGGTTTTTCACGAAGCCTATCTGTATTTTTATAGCATGAACCAGTCAGACCTGGTAAGAACCAATATGATGATGCTTGTCTTGGGGGTAGGGTGAAGGATACAATGGTCTATGTGCTTGAGATGTGGTTGGTATGGTTAAACGTGGTTATGGCCACCCTTTTTAGAGATTGTATGCATAAGTTTCTCTTTAGTTATCACAAAACGCAACTTGCAATGTTGCAATAGTTTGCTCGCAGTACAGGTTTTAATCCCTTTTGTTCATTTTCAGCAAGGATACGAACATACAGCAGCATATTTTGTAGCCTAAATGCCTCGTTATATACAGCTAGATTCATCATTGTCCCGTTTTGCGAGTCCTTAATAGCGATTATTAAGGAATCGCTATTAAGGACTTGCAAAACGGGATTCATGTAGGAATCGCTAAATAAATTGCGATTCCTACACATTCCTTATTTGCGATTAGCAATTTGCTAATCGCAAATAAGGATGCGATTTCAAGGGTGCCAGGGGTGTCCAAAAGACACCCTGTAGCACCCCTGAAATGTAAATTTAGACTTATGTTGCGCACACACATGTCCAAAGGACATGTGTGTGTGTGTAACATACAACTGAGAAAAATGCACAAAAGTGCACTTTTCTCAGTTTTCGCTATTTACCACGAAGTCAGACTTAGCGGTAAATAACGGCAAAAAATAGCGAAATCGCAATTTTTTAATGGTTCATGAATAGCATTTAAGGAATCTCAAATTGAGATTCCTTAAATGCGATCGCAATTTGAAAAATTCCCAATTTTTTGCGATTTTTCAAATTGCGAGTTCATGACCCATTGATGAATTCCAAATGCCATTTTTGCAGGCGCAAACGGCCGAATTCAGCGATTCGCACCGTTTGCGCCCGCAAAAATGCTTGATGAATCTAGCTGATAGTCCTTTAATTGGGCTGTTTTTGGCAGGCATTGAGTTTTGTTTAAAGTATTGTGATCACACTGTTTAAGTCTGACAGGTGCAGATAAAAAGCTCTATTTTGGCGATGCTTAGCTTGAGCCAGCTGATTGCCTTTCAGTTTTCTGTTTCTCTTAGACATCTGTTCCTGTACTTAATACAGTGTTTGAACGACGGAAGTGTAGTACACCGGAGGTACAGAATTCCCAGTACAATATTGTTACAGCAGACCGATCTGCTGGGTCGACATTATCTGGAAAAAACATGAGGACCAATTAAAGGCATGCAGTGACAGAGAGCCTTGTTACACTAAAGGCCTCTGGGTATGGCACTTCATGGAACTTCGAGTGGATTTAATGCTGTGAGCTCTGATGTCAAAAATGAAAATGCCGAAGCGGAAACAAAACGCCCAGAAGCATAGGCTGGCATTTAAATCATGCAAATCAGAAAGCGGAAGTCTGGGTGTTGTGCAGTACATCAGTCCACCTGGGATCATCTAAATTTACCATGGTAGATGTTGCAGGTGAATTCCCTAGTCTCAAATGGACAATCCCCACTTTTGTTTTACATATTGAAAGTGGATTGCTGACAGAAGAGAGATTTGGTGGGAATTGCAGCTAACTGTTGTTGCTGGAGAGACAGGGCACTGTATTTTTCTGGGTGCTTGCTGGGCTGTTTTTTTGCCACCCCAGCATCTGCTTATAAATGTTCTTCATAGGATTCATGCATACTGGTGTCAAAGTCTTTGTAGAATTCAAACAGGATCTCAGAGCATCCAAAAAATTGATCATATGTCGAGGTTGTGGTATCAACTGTTCTTTTAGTGCAGTATCAAATTCTGGTCCTTACACTCAGACTTTTCACTTGCCCAATTGCTAACACGTGTTTCGTCTTAAGCTGTAATTGTGGCAGCAGACTTCCTCAGGGCTCAATGCCAGAATACTCGAGAGTGGTCATCAGGTTGAGGATATCTAGTAAACGGAACGCCAGGGACCTTACACAAGATGGGACCACTATTGTAAGGAGACCTCGACCGTACCTCGTACCAGGGCCGGCTCTAGGCTCATGGTGGCCCTGGGCAGGAAGCGTAGGTAGGGGGCCCGGAAGAGGGGGTCCGGGCGGGGCGGAGCGCGCAGGCCAGTAAAGAGGGGAGGGGGTCAGGGAGTTTAGAAGTGGAACAGAGCCGAGGCCGCCAAATCCCTGCCAGGGGCCACCACGCAAATATGTATTCATCCTCAGAGGATTAATATATTAAGGATATATATTGGCGTGGTGGCCCCTGGGGTTTGGTGGCCCTGTGCAGATGCACAGCTTGCACATGCCTAGAGCCGGCCCTGCTCGTACCCAGTGCACGAGTCGGTCGAGTACACGCGGGTGGATGGCACCCACTCACTTTTTTCACAGGGTGGACACCATCCACCCTGCCAATAAGTTCGGACCCACTGAAAAAGATGCTGAATTTGTCCCAGTGTAATTTCCAAACACCAGGACACTTTGAGCAGCGCCTGCACATTGTTATCTGCTTTCGATTCACAACAATGTGCAGGCGGGACGGGATAGGGCTCTCTTATTTCTGACTCCTGCTTCGCCCATAACAAAGGCCGAATGTGAGGGGTCATCAGGCCTCCTTTTGTTCGAGCCTCACACCTAGAAGCAAATGCAGCAGACGGGAAACAAAAGCTCCCACCTTGTTAGCACATCACACATACTTAAGAAGGGCAGCTTTTCACTTTGCTCAGGCTCTGTTTAGGAGATATGCATGCACTGTAAGAACGGCAGATGTGTTGATCTTTCCCAGTAGTTGCACAAAAATAAATAGCATTTATATAACACTTTCTACCCCTGAGGAGGTGTTGTAATAATTTAAATATCACAATTTTTTCTTTTAAAGCACAATGGCTAGAGAAAGCTTTACGCTGGCAAAAGGCAACATTGTTTTATGTGTAGCTTACAAAAGTGTGAACTTTCTGCCTAAATCAGGAGGGTTAGCAAGTATACTCGAAATGTGCTCAAATGTACTCATGATACACCTACTAAACATATATGTGGGGGCTTAAGATCTGATGTCACGTCGTGTGATGCCACTTCCTGTGATGTCACGCGCCTCACGCGGCGTGATGTCACGCGTTGTGATGCCACTTGCATACTAATTAACTAGGTTAGTCCCCCCCACTTCTTTTTTTAGGACTTATGCCCTGCTCGTACTCGCATCCGGTTTACACTCTAGAATACTGGGAAATACAAGCCACAATGTAGAGATGATCTATTTTGCTACAACCACTGGAATCGACTTTATAGGATTTACTAGATATCCTGAATATGATGATCAACCTCGAATACTCTGTGATTGAGCCCTGAGGAAGTCTGCTGTCACGATTACAGTTTAAGACGAAACATGTGTTGGGCAGAGACGTTTTAAGGCGTGGGCAAAGTGGGCTCTGGCCCAGGGCCCCAGTTTTTTGGGGGGCCCCCTGATAGAGCCAGCTATGTTCTGCAGAGAGTCTTGCCCTGAAGACTTTAAATAACTTTTGAACAGATTGTTGTAAATAGTGTGTTTCTATCATTTTGTTTTAATGCGTGAAAGTCTATTTAAGTCATTTTGCAGACAAAATGTTGTTTATGTTCCATGCAACATCCATATAAAAAGTTTCTTTTAGATTAATACGGGACCTCACTAATGAGAAATGAGAGGGTGTGATAGAGCTTATTTGCAGTAATAGTGAGCTGCTGCTGTGTTACAATTCTAAAAGCACACATCACTATCCCTGAATAACAGATGTGGACACATATTTGGAATTTGACCAAAGAGGGTATGAAAGAGCTGAAACTGCTTCATAAAATCAAAGCTGTTTCGAACAGGGGCCCCCAAAATACATTTGGCCAAGGGCCCCCAAAATCCTTAAAACATCTCTGGTGTTGGCAAGTGAAATGTCCGAGTGTAAGGACTAGAAATGGATACCATGCTTGTTCAAGAAGTATGACCACGACTCCACGAGAAGTATAGAGCGCAAAATACAGAGGCAGGAGGAAGAGAGGCTGTTTAGAATGTACGAAGGAAATCACTAGGTGAATGGCGGCGGTGAGGCTCGGCGGCCGAGGAGAACCTGTTTACCGAGGCATACTGTCTGCCGCTCACCCCCGGAGAGAGACAGGCGCCTTTTGTTAGTCCCTTTCATTCCCCCAGTGCCCTCTCATCCCAGGGGGAGGGCCTCACCTGCCACAATGCGCGAGTGTCTTCCTGCGTGGAAACCCGCGGCAGGCGCCTCACTTGAAGCACCAAAGTTTTCTCTGCTCCGTCCTCCCTTTTACTCTCATAAATATTGTATTTGCCTGCCTTCAAAGGACGCATTACGATGAAAACTAGGAGGGGCGGGGGTACACACACGATTCACAATGCCTCATTATGCGGTAACATTCAGTCCTGCTCTTGGCTGCTTCATAACGTCTCTCGTGACGCTCTCTTATGAAAGACTGCAGCGATTATTATAGGGTATTATACCGAGCAGTGAGCAATTCCCAGCTCGCAAAGCAACCGCTACATTTTGTGACCTTCACCAGGCCAGCTCTCAAGTATCTTGCCTGACAGCGCCCCCTACTGGGGAAGCGCAGCCTTGAGTACACATAACCTACATAGAATTAGTGCACCCAAGCTGGAGGCCTCCGGTGTCTCCAGCTGAAAGCGCCCAAACTGTTCAACACATTAATTAACTCACAACATCTAGCGCCTTGATGCAGAACAGTGCCTCCCACTAGTGGAAGCAAACACAGAAGGACACAAGAGATGACCATAGGTAGTGCCTCGTGCACCTCACACAACTCCTCTCAGTGGTGTAGGTAGCCCTGTGGCCGCCTGTGGAGGTCCTATTGAAGAGGGCGGGGTGTGCGTGTGGTTGGGGTGGCCGCAGGGCTCGAATCGGGGTACCACGCAGATGGACGGGGTCCCCCCACTTATTTTACCAGGAGCTCGATAACTGGAGCCACACATTCACTCTTTGGCCTCTCTTGGGCCAGATCGGAGCTCATTCAGAACGCCGCACACACGCTGGCTTCTCTGATGCAATCGCATCTAATGGGTGAGCGAGGGGAGGCAATGACGTCACTTCCTGTCGTGACGTCAGCGCCCCCCACTTCTTTTTTTAGGACTTGTGCCCTGGGATGGGGGGTTGTGACAATTGCCGCCCGAAACAGCAGGTAAGAGCGGGGCTAGGCCGCCCCCCCCCCCCCCCCCCCATGCTACACCACTGCACAGAGGGCACACCGCATCCAACCTTACACTCCCATTCAAAAATGCAGGTCTACCTGCTCCAGACAGTTGGGGTGCTAAAATGCCGCACCAGTGGCGGTTGTACTGAATACAAAAGCCAGCTAATTTAACTTGTACTCACCACAGATAGGGCTAATCACGCAGCATAGCTGAGTTCATGGTGCCTTTCTCTTGGAAAAGCCGAGACTTCGAACTTTCCCCACCTGACCTCACCATATGGTACCTCCCACGCCGAGAAGCCCAGAATGAACGACACTAGCTCTGCTAGCAGTCATGCGCAGATTACAGGATTGCCCTGGCTCACACTGCAACAGCAAAGATTGCTGGACATGTGCACTCACGGCATTTAATCCATAAATACCACAGCATATGGTGCCTTCCGCTGGAGTAAACAGAGGAGGCCTATCGCTTGTTCTCCATACTTGGGCCACTGGAATTATGCGGTAAAGCAGGACCAAATTATATGGCAGTGTTGAGTAAACTATTCAGCAAGAAAAGTCAAACTGTGTGCCATAAAGCGGCTCAAATTGGGATGGTATTAACTAATTATTTTATAATTTTTACTCTTTTTAGCACAATCTGGGCAAAGGTTTCAACTCATTAGTACTAGTTGACACCCAAATACTGCTATAAACAGCAGAAAGTTTACCAGTCATACTTAGCAAAGGGCCTTCCACTGCGCGACACAATGTGTTGCTGCATTTTCAGTAACTTTTTCTCAGTTGGAGCAGATTTTTTTTTGTCAAAATAAAAAATATGCAGCAGGAAATGGACGAGGTGACAAATCAGTAATTATGCGGAAAACGGTAAAATCACATGATTGTAGTGGGCTTGATCATACATCAGGCGGCCTCCTACTGTGAAAAGCAGACACTGCAAAACTTGTGAACTATCCACAGAAAGCAATTGTGCGCCATTACCTAAGGAACCTGCCTTTGGGAAAACAGAGTCAGACACATGAACTCATGGCACACGTGCACCATTCCATACGATGACTGTGATGAAGGATAGCATCGGCTGCAGGGCATGCTATCACTCACTACACAGTCACTTTCAGTGCCATCTACTGTGAGAAGCAGACACTGCAAAACTTGTGGATTCTCTATAGAAAGACAGCGTGCACCATTACCTACAGAGCCTGCTACTGGGTAGCTGAAACTGCAGGCATCAGCATGTGAACATACCACAACTAGTACTTGTGCGCAATCCTGAGGGAGAACTGGGTCTATTCGCACAGGATGTCCAAAAGTAGTGGGACCGCTGACGAAACTGTGCAGCAAGAAAAGGCTAACTATGCAGCGTAATGCAACACATTTTTTTATAGTATTACTTCATTATGTTGTCATTTGTACACATGTTAACATCGTGTGGGCAAAGGTTTCCCCTCATCAGTACCAGTTTAACACCCAAATACAGCGATAAGCAACTAAAAAATGGCCAGCCATCCTTTGTGCACGACTTTCCACTCCTCAGTAAATTGTGTTGCTTCATTTTTCAGTAGCTTTTGATCTATTTGAGCTAAAAAAAAATTGTAATCTGTAGATTATATATTTGTAAAGCAAACGTGCCTCTGATACCACAGATCGAACAAACAATGTTATTTCCCAAAAGATTTTTTAATTATCCTTGGGGTAATTTAATGAATTAATTAAAAAATATTTTGGGAAATAACATTGTTTGTTCGATCTATGGTATCAGAGGCACGTTTGCTTTACAAACACATATTAGGATTCCAGGCTCTGTCTGTTCCTAAACGGAATCAATCCCCTTTGTTTGACCCGTAATCTGTAGATTATGCAGGAGATTATGAATTATGTGTCAAATTCTTCAAATTCATAATTATGCAGAAAATGCCACAGCTGCGCAATCACATAATTCCAGGGCCTCTTACTTTGCTATACTGTATGGAGACTCTTGCTGGTGGAAGCAGAGAATGTAGGACACATGAACTCCCGCCAGCTAATCCTCTTGAACTATAATCTATGCTGCCACCTTTTGGTTCAAGGAGAGAATGCAGGTCACCTAAACACACTTGAGTGAGCTCTTCTACATAATCAATAACATACCATAATAAAACATAACATTGGTTTCTTCATTAGTGTGGTGAACTGGGTGTTTTGTTTTTGTTGATTAGGCTATGTTATGTTACCCTCAATTGTAAAGTGCATTCCTGGCACTTAATGGACCTGGTAGCATTTCAGAAGTACTGCATCCCTTTCACATGAGTCCTTGTGGTCTCCTGTGAGTGTGGCTGGTTAGTGCAAGCCGGTCAGTTTGGTGTCATGTACAGTTATGGTTGGTGTTGGTTCAGTGGAGTGAGTATGGTGTGTCTGTGGAACTAGCAACGTGACAGCCGTAAGGGTGCAGGTGAGTTTGAGTTCACTCTGCAGAGATGGAGATGAACAATGCAGTGCCATGGAAATAACGAGCATTTGCAATGCAATAGGTCTTGCATTTACGAGAGTTTAAGCTATTAGCTTTGTAAATGACAAAGCCTTTTATTTTCATGTTTGATAATTAATACATAAATTAAAAGGCATTGTCATTTACAATGCCACTAGCTCAAACTATTGTAAATGCGAGACCTATTTCACTTCAAACAAGCATTTACAATGCAATGGTTTCGCCTTTGGAAAAAGTTAGAGCTATTGGCATTGTAAATGACAAATGTTGTATTTATGTGTTGGTTTTGAAAACAGATAAATAAATGGCATTGTCATTTACATTGCCATTAGCTTAATCTCTTGCAAATGTGAGACCTATTGTACCCTACGGACGAGCTCAGCAGACAGCAATTACTACCACACACACACACACCCAGAGCCACACACACACACATAGCCACACACACACACCCAGAGCCACACTAACACACACATCCAGAGCCACACACACACACCCAGAGCCACACACCCAGAGCTATACACACACCCAAAGCTACACGCACACCCACACACCCAGAGTCATACACACACCCAGAGCCACACACACATTTAGAGCCACACACCCAGAGCCAAACAAACGCAACCACCCAGAGCCACACACACACCCACACATTCAGAGCCACACACACACCCACACACCCACACACTCAAAGCAACACACACACCCACACACACACACACACACACACACACACCCACCCAGAGCCACACACACCCAGAGCCACACACACACTTCGTAATTGAAGTTCAGAGGCCAGGGGGTCATCGGTTACTTGGGTAACAGTGGTTTGCAGACAGTATGGGGCTGCACCGTGCTGTTTTGAAGTTTATGTACATTTTTACAGTTCATTATAAAAGGGGTGGAGCTCGATCTCTGACACTTCCTATTCTTTTGAAGCACCTATGGGTAAGGCTCAAGGCAGCCTGCACTTCTTTGGCAGGGCTTTGACTAACAGGAAATGCCCACCCTTTCCTTCTTAGTGCGCCAATCACTGCTCTGATGTGAGGCTGTGACGGTTCCAGCCCTGTGCTCCAGTCCGTGCTACTCGGGCAGCACAGCGCGTGCTCATATCCTCAAGGTCAACTCTATTTCTAATGTGCAAAGTTAATTAAAAAAAAGTTACACAGCACCATCAATACATCGGGACAATAATAACATTGTGGAAGTACAGTGATAAATATACAAATATACTGAGTTACTAAAATCAAATGCATTATAAATTCTCGTTCATTTAGATTAAAATGCATTTTAAAGTACAGCGTGAACTAATTGAATTATAAATCATGAGCTTAACTGTGCAAATAATATCAAGGACATGAGCGGGCAAACTTGATTTACCCATGTCCTTTCTTCTAGCTTCGACTATTTCTGAGCCTTTCCCACCCGGATACTGAAAGCGACGAATCCTGTCTGGGTTGAGCGCGGTCATAGGATCTTCTCTGCTTGTTCGAACGGCTGCTTGATTAAAGGCGCCCCCAACATCCTTCTGCGGTCTGAACATCTGCTCACTTTTTTCAGTATTTTATAGTTCGAATTTTGAATAATATCATAGATGGGCAAATGTTATTGCCTGTATATTAATTAATACATTGATATACTGGTTATTAATGTGGCACACAGCTCAAAATAAATGACTTTGCATCTGAAATAAAGGGTGTCGATATTATCCACACACTGGAGCTCACTGCAGCGACTTCAGAAGGATGAAAGCATAATCAGCCCCGCCAGCACTGGAACGTGTAACCTGCAGTTCATGCTCCATTCTCTGCTATTCTCTCCCCTCTCTTGAAGACCAGGCATGAAGGGATCACACCCCCATATTTCTAAAATGCAGTGTTTTGTTGAGCTGCGACCCATGCCTTTAAAGGCACCAGAACTCTCTACCCAGGTTTACCTCCCCGAACGAGGCAACAGAGATGTCTTTCATGCGATCAGAAATGCGGTGACATTGATTAATAAGGTTTGTCCACTATACCGGAAATGCATTGAAGGCTCGTGCTTTTTTTTTTTAATTTATTGCGATTTTATGTAGAGCAAACATTACCTGAAGGCGTCAGAGCGCTGTATTACGTTGACCCCAAACACACTTGTCATGTCATCAGTATTATTAATATGAATTCTCCGACTGTATCCCTCACCCCTCGATTGGATGGAGCATTCCAAGCCTCCCTACATGGACATGGTGCTCTGTCAAAGGCAGGCAGAGAGGAGGATTGGGTGAGATGTCCACTGCCCTGGTTGGCCCCTCCTATCACAGGCAGCGTACACATGTCCCACCGGGGCTGTGTTTTCTCCTGCCTGCAGGACAAGCTTTGGAAACATACAGAGGCGGCAGCCGGGCTGGGCCTGGGCCCCCGGCTGCGCCGTACAACCCTATAATCAGGGAGTGCTCTGTGGGATGGGGGAGGAGGGGCGTCCGAGAGGCAACACTGCCTATTTAAACAAGGGAGGTGGATGATGGGGGAGGGGCACTCGGCGGAACTGGCATAACTCAGGGTCTGCCTGTATTTGTATATCAACTATTTACTTGGGGGTAACCCCTCCTTTTAATCGCAATTACGTATCCTTCATTCATTTTACAGTACTTCCTCTTCAAAAATTCATTACCTCAATGCAAGAAGGTCATCTAAATCAAAAGTTTCCGTTTTAATTTAGTGTTACAGTATTATATAGCGCTTGCAAACGTTGGGGTTATAGTAGCATTTTTCAAATAGTTGCTCGGAAAGTTACAACTAATTTATGTCGCAGAACAGTTAAAAAGGTCACAACAGACTGCATAAGCAAAGTAAGAGAGCCCACGATATCCCAAGTGGAGGGGGTGATGCCACAGTCCAGGTCAGAGCAAAAGCGTAATTAAAGTCAAGCATCCACAGTGTCTCTACTGTCAGTGGCTACGTCAGAAACAAGCACTGGCAAAGCCAATATTTTTGGCATTGACCACCAGCCTTTCAGCGCTGCCAATGCTTGTTTTGGCCTGGTTTTTGCAAAACTTGTGTTTGGAAAGCTACAGGGCCCTCGTAAATCTTTACAAAAAAATGGCTAGAAGTAAAAATACTTTTTACATCTTGAAAAGTACACATTTAAATAGTAGTCCTTAGCAATTAACAGCTTAACTGCTGAGGCTTCTCCAACCTCAGTACTTTTGTGATGTTCGAGGCACTTCCGGCTTAAGCCCTCAAATATCTTTTTTTTGTCCAAAAAAGGTATCCACCCTAGATTGGAGTCCCTTTTTCCCCATATGTTGGGCGTTCTAAAGGTCCCCAAGGTTTAAGGATTCCCCTAGAGGTAATCTAAAAAATAGCCCAAATACAGAAACTTAAAAAAAAACTGAAAATATTATGTGCAAGAAAGTGCATTTTTTTTCGAATGCCACCCTAAAATGTTTGCTGTGCTAAGATAGCTATCTTCCCACCTTTCGGGAACAACCATAGTTGTAAATATGTTTATATTTTAATATGTTTTTATATTTTAGCACAGCTTTTACATTATTATAAGTGGAAGTAGTCCATTTTTCAATTTTTTTGTGGCTGAACCTACTTTTGGGTTGTGTTGGATACAACTATGAAATCCGGTAAAGTCGAATTTTCCAAAAAGTCGACAAAATTCCAAATTTAGCAAGGGGTCATTTGTACAGAAGGTCCATGGTTTCCCCAGAGAAAGTATTCACTGAAATAAAAAAAAATTGTAAGAAAAAGAAACAAACAACTGACACAGTTTACATCTGTGATTTTTGACCCAATGGCAAATTCACAAAAATAATATGCTCTTAGTCCATCAGACCCTTCCGGTTCCAGGAATATATATTTTTTGTTGGCTGTCCAAAAGCATGCAGTAACTGAATTACAGCTTAAAGAGATTTTTCATTGTAAATCAAACATTCAATTCATACTTTAAAACCAAATGAATGAAAACTAGGTATGAAGAAAACCTATGCCTAATTTAAATGTGCTTCAGATACTGCTGTTAGGATTAATGGTGATATGTACAACTCTAAATGTGGGGTTACGCATACTAGCAGGCAACTCGGAGGGCAGTTTGCAAAGTTAGTTTTTATTACACACTAACACTTGAAAATAAAAATGGGGGCGTGGCCAAGATGGCTGTCGGAGCAGACACACACTAAGCTGCTCCGCAATGACCTGCTCAATATCCTGTCATAATTGCCACCCTACGTGGGTCTTCTGTGCCACTCTCTGGCCTTCACCCCCCCCCCCCCTCCCTTTGATTGGGAATGCGGGTCCCCCCACGGGAGGATGACGCAGAGAGTGATGCGTGCTTTCTCATTTTAGTTGGCCTGCTGGGCCTTTGCATCGGGGACCCCATGGAGCACCCACCACGCCGGCTGGATCCTGCACCTAGGACATTGTGGTACATCACATCAATTGCTGAGGGGAGAAGCCCTGGCTGAACACGCAAGAACTGCTGCTGGGAAGGAATGCAGAACACCGCTAACCCACCAACATAGTTAAGCAGTGCAGGCTAAGAGAGGTGCAACTCCTCGGCCTAAGACAGTGTAGGAGAGCGGGTACTCACGTTAACAATGGGGCCACCAAGAGGGACACTAATTCTGCAGGCATCAGCACCTTGGGACAGTTAAACACCCCCCATCAGCCCCATTTTCCTGTGGGGGGCGTGACGTGAGCCCCGGACACCAGGGGGCTACACTGTGCATTAAATCAGGTCTGAGTCACCGGCCCCAAATACAAGACCGAGGCACGCAGCGGACCAGCGGGGGTGCATGGGCACCGTGTACTACAGAGGAGTAATCCCCTACATTCCACGTTGCGTGGGAGGTCGTCAGGAAACACCCTGCCCTCCCCTTTACCGGGGCAGAAGCATCAGAACACAAGCCTAGCTAGGTGATGTGGGGGGCACGTTCCAGGGGCGCTCCCTGCAATTGACGACATTCTCGCCTTGCTATTCTACACAACCGCTGCTCGACATCAGGCTCACAGCTCACATTGATCTTCTTAAGACGGGAAAGAACAGAACAGACTGGCCTCAGGCTCAACAAGCATTTACAAGTACAGCCCCCCCCCTCTCTTTGAAAGCACCCGCACTCACCGGCTGTCTTCTGGCGGGCGGGGCTAACCTCCTCACACGGGAGCCTTGCTCCCTGCAGCACTCCTCCGGCGGTCGCTTTGGGGCCGCGGGCAGGGTTCCTCTCCTCCTGGGCTCTCCTAGATGCAGCAGGGCTCCCTCGCATCACGGGAGCCCTGCAAACCGGCCGCCAGGCTTCTTCTTTCTTCCCCCCGGGCTGCGGGGGCGGGCACTTCCGGCCAACCACTTCCGGGTCGCTGCGGGCAGCGCAGCGGCCCTTCTCATTAGGCAGGCAGGCGGGGGCTGATTTTATCGGGCAAATGCCGGGTGGGCACCAGCTCTTTAAAGATAACCGTCAATCGAGGTGGGCACTCGATCGGCCCACAAGTCCGCCACAAAACGGTCCAGATGCCGGGTGGGCGAGGGGGGGCGTGGTCGAATGACGAAAATAAACCCAGGGGGCGGGAAAGGGGGGGAGGAGAGACGCAGAAGTGCCGGCAATGCCGGAACAGACTCGGGGGCGTTCCCGGCTTTCGGCTGACGTCGCGTGACGTCGGCAAAAGCCAAAGATTCTCGGGAACGCCCCCGAGTCTCCTCCGGCCATGACGGACGCCTCTCTGTTCCAATGGCTAGCCTCCATTTATGGAGCTAGCCAATGAAGCAGAGGGGCGTGTTCAAGTCACCCATACTAGAAACTACAGATTTCTCTGGAGGCGGAGCCTAAAGGCTCCGTCCCCCAGCGAAACCTAAAAAGCAGCTGCAACTGTCCCGGGGCTGCTTGGAAAGAGAGCGTGCCCGAAGGCATGTCGCGCCTGCAGTAGGAAAAACTCATTAAAGAAATTATGCCCACATGCATCAAGCATTTTTGGAGTCGCAAACGGTGCGATTCCTTAAAATCGGCCGGTTGCGATTCCAAAAATGCTTTTTCAGATGCATCATTATTTTGTGATGAAAATCGCTAATTTTGCGACTTTCCAGAATGCGATTGCATTTAAGGAATCGCAAATTTGCGATTCCTTAAATGCAATGCATCATTCTTAAATTAAATTGCAAATACAAAGTTTGCAAGTGCAAATTACCACAAGGTTGAACCTCGTGGTAAATTGCGAAAAATGTATAAAATGTTCTAATTTACATTTTAAACAATGTCATGTTACAGACACACATGTCCTTAGGACATGTGTGTGTGAAACATCCATTTAAAAATACATTTCAGGGGTGCAGGGGGGGGTCCTTTGGACCCCCCCCCCCGCACCCATGGAATGCATCAACATTTGCGAATTTAAAATTGCGAATTCGCAATTTCCATTGATTCCTATGGGCCTTTTGGCCCATAGGAATCAATGGGAATAGCGAATTCGCAATTTTGAATTTGCATAATATGTGCGATTCGGTAAAAATTGCAATTTTTAGCGAATGGGAAATATTAAGCACTTTCTATGATGCATCCCGTTTTGCGAATCCATATTTGCGATTCGGTAAAAATCGCAAATTTGGAAACGCAAAACGGGAGTTTGATGCATGTGGGCATTAGTGCTTACAGACTAAATAAGACATACCACATAACAACTGAAGTAAAAGGGCCAGTCCTCATGGGAGGTTACAAATGAAGACAAAGCTGTACTGAGGAGGGATTAGCAAGCCTATTAATGAATCAGAAGCCAGCATTTACAAAGGACAATGACACAAGCCAATGATAATTATGGCTCTAGAGTGGGTGGAGCTTCAAGTCCAGTCTCAAATACATCATGCCTCGCAGAGAACCACATGCTCTGCCCGGGCTCAACCTAAAAGTATGACACCATGTTTTAAATCGATTTTAAGCAACATTGCAGAGTGACTGACATGGAAGTTTTAAGCCATAGTTTCTGGTAGCACAACTTTTGGCTTGTGAGATAGAAACTACATTTAGGGGTGAAAAGGGGAGGGGGAGATGAACTTGAAAGAGTGGTGAGAGAGGTAAAATCCAATACCACACACTAGTCCATATTAACCTATATGTGCATTCACTGTGTGATATACCTCTGAGCAAGAAGAAATAGAACCAAACAAAATTTCAGAGGACTTCCTGGACGCCGGTTAGTGAGCATCCTGGACATTTACAGGGCACCCAAGCTCTGGAAGTGCCACAGGACCACGGAATGTGAAGGAAGCGCTATGCAAATACACATAACATCACAAACAGATACAGGGCTGTTAGACAATAGCAAGGCTGAACCTATCAGAAGAGGTCCACTTCTGGAAGCCACCTCATCTCTAAAAGGATCTTCATAGATTATAAAGAACAAGCATTTGCAATGCAATTGGTCTTGCATTTACGTAGTTTTGTAAATGCGGCACCTATTGCTTTACAAATGCTAGTTTGTAAAAACGCCTATGGGCGCTTTAACTTTAACATCGGCCACGCCCCTTTCTTTAGATGAGCCATGTCTAAGGAAAGTGATGTGGTCGCCATTAAAGTGAATGCGTGGTATGTTGCGCTTTTAAAGAAAAAAAACATTTTGTTTCTTGCGCCACTTGCCGCGCTTTCACTTTAATGGTGGCCATGCCTCTTTCTTTGAGACGGCTCATCTAAG
This sequence comes from Lissotriton vulgaris, assembly GCF_964263255.1. Classification (NCBI taxonomy): domain Eukaryota; kingdom Metazoa; phylum Chordata; class Amphibia; order Caudata; family Salamandridae; genus Lissotriton; species Lissotriton vulgaris. Next base: position 1,425,211,709 of record NC_141695.1, read on the forward strand.
GTGTGGCTGACATTAAAGTGTAGGATCAGCATGGTACAATTTCATTAAAAAAAAATAGTTTTAAATAAACATGCAGCCGCGTTTGGCGCGGCAAGTAAAGCAAAGGCACAGATGACACTATCAGCATGGCATGCCCTGCTTTGTAAAAAAAATAATAAAGCTGTTGCGAGAGAGCATGTCCTGCTACCAACAGAAGGTATCCGAAAACCCTTAAAATAAAAAAATAGTGCTCAGAGGCAGTAATTAAAGCCTACCGAGCAACAATACATGTAAAAGGAGGTGTCCTCATGGGAGGTTACAAATGAAGACAAGGCGGTACTAAGGGGGGACTTACAAGCCTATTTATAAATCAGAAGCCAACATTTACGAAGGACAATGACACAACCCAATAACAAGTATGGGCGGAGAGTGGGCGGGGCTTCAAGTGCATACTCCAATACAGCATTCCTCGCAGAACAGCACATGCGCTGGCCAGGCTCGACCTAAAAAGGATGATGGCTGCTGACAGGATTCTAGACCTAAATAGGTAAATAATACATATTTTGTGCAGAGATTCACAAAGGTGAATGAATCAGATGAGGAGAAGAATGCATTTCAATGCCCATGGGATAAAGACCATTGCAGGCAGTGAGTACAGTATAACAATTTTGATCTGGTGTTAGCCAAGCCCTTTTAATTTTACTAAAATTATGTTTACAGTATACTTCTAGGGGTTTTCAGAGAGCTCTGTTCATCCAGTGGTCTGTTCTTATGTCATTCACATCTTCTTCTACCCATAGAGCAGGGGAAAAAGGATCAGCTCTTTCTGCTGTTTCACAAAGAACACATCTGCACACAAGGTATCTCAATCCAGTACCAGCGACCTCTATGACAATGTATGCTTTATGAGACCCAAAAATATTTTTTGCATTTACCCACGGTCGTGTTTTTAGATTGACAGGGCCCCCGTGTCTTCCCCAACAATATCTGGTAAAAGCCATGACAAAACTAGCATTGACAAAGACAGAAGACTAACAGCCAAAGCCTACCTTAATCGCTTTGCTAATGCTTGTTTAAAGTTTGACACTAGGTGGTCATGCAATAAAATGTGATTGGGTGCATGGGTGTTTGGCGACATAGGAGTATCGTCAAGAAGTAGGCCTTCAGAGAAAGAAGGGTCAAATCCAGGGCTCAAGTCATATCAAAATGTAAATGTAAATGTAAATGTGTTTCGATTTATATAGCGCACTTTAACCCAGGGGTCCCAAGGCGCTTGCTTAGGGAACCCGTCCTGGTATTCCCCTGTGAGATATCCCGGCCGGGTATCCACAAGCTGAAAGCCAGGCATCCCGCCGCGAGGGGCCGTAGTGGAGATTAAGCAAGCTATTGCCCAGAGTCGCAGAGTGTGACCCCGTGAGTAGAGTAGGCACCGGAGCGAGAATTGTCGACTCCGTGGAATTTTTGAGCCCGAGACCCGCCGAGGCGGGGAATCGAACCCTGGTCCACGGCCGATCTCAGCTTCCGGGTCTGCCGCCTCTAACCACTGAGCCACGCTTCTCCAAAAAAGAAGTGGGGGGACTGACAATATGCTAATTACCCCATGGCGTCACGTACTGAACGTGTCCCGGTGTCTGAAAATGACACCGGGACAGATTCAGCTTCTTTCTGTGGGGCCCAGCTTCTTGGCAGGGGGGACGGCGTCCACCCTGTGAAAAGAGTGGGGGACGCCGTCCACCTGCGTGGACCCCCGACTCGAGTCCTGGGTAAATCACTGGAACACATCCAGCCTAGGCAGTGCGAGGCTTAATGGCTAGCAGAATTGTGAAAGAGCTGTGACCCACGCGAGACAAGAGGTGTGTGTGCGCTGAGAGGAAACACATACCTTAAGTCTGTGGTGTGACAGTATCAAGAGAAATAGGTCAGCTGGAGCAGCCTGCCAGCTCCAGTCAGCAGTCTATATATATGTCTTTATAAAAGTATTAATACCTATCACAGGGACATCCCTCTTTCCCCAAGAGAGCTCGGTCTCTAAGTGCATTGCCGGTACTGTAGTAGATATTCCGGCCTCGGTTTGACCACGCCTCTGTATGTGCATCTGTTCTGCCTGTCTGATGTCTGTGGAACGGGCGCCTGTTCATGCTATGCAAATAAAAACAAATTTGAGCTCTTCGGGCGGGTCCTGTGCCAGCCCCAGTTGTTTCTGTCTCCTGGTGCCCGTACGGGGCACGTTGTCAGCTTGCAAGACTACAAACAGTACCGGCTGCTACTACATGCATTCTCTCCCTTCCCTTTCTCTCGGGGGTCACCAGGGCTTTAAATGGGCCGGGTCCAGCCGGGTCCAGCCGATGCTGAGCATGTACAGTTCTTAAAAGCATGAAGAAAAAAACTCTTAACTCTGCTGCAGTGCCACCCTTCACTACCTTTGATGTAACTTCGAAGAACTCTTTTTAGTTCTTTCACAGTCTCATCATTTCAGAACTGAAACATTTTCAATATTATATACAGCAAATCCATAGATGTTGCTTAATTATTTTATGCAACTAACAGACATTGACAAACCCAAGAGCCCTGGCTTTTTGTAGGTATAATGTTACTTTTTGTATCATATATCTGGATGCAATGACAGAAACAAAAAAATACCAGTTGGCGGCACACTGTGCTAAGCACAGATTTTTAGTTTACGTGTTTTTTTAAGCCACACCCATAAGTACATAGGCCACGCCCATTTGGGAGAGCCCCTAGTTTTTTCATCCCAGTTACAGCCCTGGGGGTCACCAAGGCACACATAGAAAATAAACAAAGGTCGAAGAGCCCTGTGCACTTTTGGTATTTTTCACTTCTAGTGATTCTTCTCCACCGCACCTGCAGACAATGGTAGGCTGTTCAGGGACTAGGGGTTGGGAAGGAGTCGTTAAAAGGCGTGTGCTTTCGCTACCTATACATTTTGGGCAAACCAGTGTAAGAACTCTCTCCCGCCATCCTTTTAAACCTGCCAATAGATGTAATACTGCCAACGTTGTCTTGTCTTTTCTCCCCTCTACATCTTGTATACTCTTTTGCGTGCTTGTCACAACCCACACTTGCCCCTAATAGGAACATATCTCTCCATTCCATTCATCTCCATCACCTGTCCCTATGCTTCAGAGGTCATACGCACCATGCTCAACCTACAGCCACATATTCCCCTCAGGCCCATTCTCAAGTCGGAAGACTGCTTTGTAATAATTTTTTCATGTTTTTTACTTACTCTTTTCCTATTGGTTCCTACTACCCCATGTGTTTTTACTGCTCCTCCCTGTCTGCTTTTCTTATTATTTGCTTCCGGTGTCAATCCGCTTTTGTATATTCTCTTCAGTATGAAAATGACCTCAAGTGGTCCATCCCTCCGCCGCTGCTCTCTGTCTACTTTCTACCTCTCCTTCCTGTCCATGTATTTATCCCAAGTGTCCCACCAAGGTTCCTTGTGCTCACAGGGATAATATTATTTTGAGATTCACATAGCGCTAGCTAGACCCGAAGGTATCAGAGCACTTTACATGTTATGTGATAATGTTTATAAGAGGTGCATGAGTGGATTCATAAGAGTCATAGTTGAACAATGCAGCATTAAGTGTTTACAAAGTCTCTCAAGTATAACACAAGGATGCATTGAGGAATGGCACAGGAGACTGAAAGACTCATGTGTCCGTCTTTAAGGAACTAGTCAAAGAGGGAAACATAGAACAGCTTGTCCATTTATTGAAGTCGTTGTTATGGAGTCGAAATTTAAGGTCCAGTGGGCAGTGCCTGTTAACCCGTTCCGTGCTCGCGTCGGCCAACGACCGTCGCGAGCACTACCTCGCTGGTGCTGCGCATATCTGTTGGCAGACGCAGCCCCGCCCACTGATTAGAACTCCCGCACCGGGGCGGAATTCGCGCTGCGGTCAATAAGTTAAAAACACAACAAGAATACATCAGACAGACATCTTTTTATTCAAGTGTATTCTGTCTATTGCGCGTTCTTTCAGCCTCTGTTCTCCTCAATGTTTGCCGCTCTTTTGCCCCATGTGGTGTCCTGTTCCTCTCCCTTCACTTATTGCTGAGTTTGGAATACACCCGTTTCTAGGCCTTCTTGCCCGCTGCTTCTCTCTATTCCCGTTCTTGCGTTGTTGCAGGGAATCATTCTTTCCTTTAACCAGTCTCTTGTTACTCCCTACTTGCGCAAGAGTTCTCAGTCCTGTCTGCCCCCTCCTTCAGAGCCCTCCATTCATCTTCTTCTGTGGAACACTTCCTTGTATAAGCTCTACTTTCTGATCCTGAACCATTCATCTTCTCAATTCTTCTGGGAGTGATCAGATCTGGGATCCTTCTGGTAGCCTTAAACAACTCTTACCTGATCTAGAACCTCTCCAACTGGAAAAAAACGGGATGCATTTAAAAAGAAAAAATGAAACTTTGTAGTTTATTTTTTTTAGAAGAGGCAGTGGCCTGCTCTTTAAATGTATTTTTTTATTTATAATCGCAATGGGAAAGGGGTCACCAGGGGGCCTTTGCGAATGGGTTACCAGCATTTTTAACAGGTGGTAAAGTATTACTGTTTTTTCAAAACAGTAATACATACCATACCTATCCGGTATTTTGAAGGGACGCCCTAAAAGGCCCCTTCCAAATATATAATCGCAAATGCAAAAAGTGATTTGGTAACAAGTTATCAAATCATATTGTGCATTTTGTACATTAAAAAAGCATTTTTCTGGTCGCAAACGGCCCGGTTCTGCAAATTGTTCCGTTTGCGACCTGAAAAATGCTTTGTACATCTGGCACTATGTCCATGGTATCCCATACCAAAACATACTCATGGTAAGTATGTATAGAGAAGAGATTTACTGTACTTAACTCACTCTACATAACGACAATATGTTGGTAGTCGATATTGTGGATACAATACTTTGGCACATGGATATTTTGACCACAACATTGGGGCATGAAATGCTGTATATGGCTCCTATATTGAGTTCATTTTCCGTTTTTATCTTTTTTAGTTGACATGTTTTTTTATTAATTTCAGACGAAAGCAACAAAATAGCAGAAACAGGAGGTCCAAATACATTGCTTAACACGAAAAAGAAAAAAGAAAAAAAAGAAAAGCACAGTTAGTGGCAAAAAAAACATAATACACTTAATCAAGAAGAGACCAAGCGTCTGAACAGAATAATACATCTTCCTCCCAAAAAAAGAAGAAAAGAGACACATTCATGTACTAAATAATCATAAGCAGGTAGAAGGGAGCACCGAGAAAAAAAAAGGAAAATGGAAATACAAATGAAAAAGTTAAAAGAGAATGTGATTAAGCGGGCATGTCCTGTTGAGCAGCTAAATTGTCCAGCCCGCCCCGGACGGGGTCCCAAATCCGAATTAGCTTTCTCCAGCGAGAAATCTTTTTCGGTTAATACAATCTCCAGTCTACTTATGCACAGGAATTCAGGCCACCAGATCCATTAGTCAGGAGACACTGGAGAGCCAAAATCGTGCCAGAACCAGTAAAAAGTATAAGCCTGATAGGTAAGGGGAGATAACTGGTGAATGCCCCAAGAGATCATTTTCCAATATGCCCTCTGCAATTCTAGAGGCCACCACGTTTGCTCCTCAGACTCAGGGCACAAGTCCTAAAAAAAGAAGTGGGGGGGGGGGGGGCGCTCCAAGTTAGGTGGTGTCACAGGAAGTGATTTCACGACAGGAAGTGACGTCACAAAAGGTAGTCTCCCCTCTTACTACAGCAAGTTGTGACGAGCAATAGCCTGGTTTCCTGCATCAGTATCAATGTTTCTCCCTCTACCTCTGGACAGCTGCTGTCCTAAATATATTGTTCCCTTCCTGAGCCTCACCTGCCTCGGTATTGTGAAGCGTTGGTCATCACTGGCCTGAGGGCAGGCAGTGTCGCTCATACATTAATCTGATTCTGATGATACGGGCACAGTGGCGCATTAAATGTGTTCTCTGTCAGGCTGGCCAGCCCTAATATGTATGTCTGCAGAGCCGTGAAATGACTGACCCTATCCCAGCTCGGTGACTCATTCACCCTGAGCCTCAATCGACCGTCTGACGTGAGAAATCCTTCCTGTCCAGAGGCGGAGACCGGCTGAGCAGCGCTGCAGGTTGAATACACCCAGCCCTGTACTTGGGAGATCGACGGGGCGGCCGTGCGGGCAAGTAACGCCATCATTGAAAGACCAGCTTTTGGGCAGGGGGGACGGCATCCGACTCCATCCGCCCCGTGGTACCCTGACTCGAGCCCTGCTCAGACTCTTCTACGGGTGGTCCTGACCTACCCATTGACAGGAACACACATGGACAACAATCGCTGCATCATCGTTCCCCTGAATTCTGGTGCCACAGAGGGTCCTGGAAGCGCATGGTGGAGGCGCACTGAAATGGCTCCGTGGAGGAGTGTGGCTCAATGGTTAGAGCGACAGACCCTGATGCAGAGTTCTGGCCCGGGACCAGGGTTCAATTCCCGCCTCGGCGGGTCTTGGGCTCAATTTCCTCGGACCTGACAATTCTAATCATGGGCCCCATGCTGCAACTCTGGGCAATAGCTTGCTTAATCTCCACAACGGCCCCAGCAGCGCTGTGGATGCCTGGCTTCACCTTGGAGGTGCCCAGGAGTGGACACTTCACAGGGAAAGCCAGGAAGGGTCCCACAGCGGTATGAATAATAGCGCCAGGAAACCGCATGGTGACAGTGCGCTCTACAAATACCTTGACATTTACATTTACATTTACCCATTGACAGGAACACACATGGACAACAATCTCTGCATCATCGTTCCCCTGAATTCTGGTGCCACAGAGGGTCCTGGAAGCGCATAGTGGAGGCGCACTGAAATGGATTAAGACCACACCCTGCGTTGCTTCTCACTGCTCCCCAGCACGAGCTTAAGGGGAAATTAGAGGCAGCAAACTGTTTGCAAGTCATGTTTGCCAGAGCAAAGAGCCCCAATTGGAACAAAGCTCATTTCTGAGCGAGGGAGAACCATGGGTGTTAGTTGCTGCCAATAACCCATGGTCCGCATTAGCAGACACTAGGAGTGACGAGCTGTCAGTCAAGCTCTAGCTCACTCGTTGGGGATTGTGGGGTGCCAGCTTATAATGTTCACATTATGTGTGAACTCCATAGCTAGGTACAAAGGAGGAAATCGGTGATAAAAACAAAAAAGAATTAAAAAAAGAAAGAAAAACATATCGAAAAAGTGGGAGGGTGTATAAAATAAACGAGGAAACAGAACAGTAATAAATGGATAAATAAAGATAAATGGGCAGAAAAAAAACAAGAAAGCAAATAGGCAAAGGATGAAAACAAAAATGAGAAAGCAAAGGAAATAAAAAAAAATGAATGCAAGTGTGAGTGTAAAACACATGCCATTTAACGTTTGTATTTCTGTTAGAGAATTATCATTGAAATGAAACAAATACCAGTAACAGAGGATGCTGATCATGTTGTTAATCAACTCTTCACTAGTTAGTGCCTTGGTGGAAGACGCCTCTAATGCATGGTCTGGTACCCGTCCGAGGCTGAAGTGGGCAAACAAGTCCTGCATTGATACTCTAACAATGGGACCCTTCCCATACACCACCTTCCTCTGAATTCCCACACTTTATGGACAATTTAATGTCGCTGGCAACTGCATTTACCACTCAGAATGCCCTGCACTACTGATTGTGGGCATCTCGGGTAGTCCGTCACAGGCACTGGAATCCGTCAGCTTCCGAGTCGGCAAGAACCTTTATGGGAATTGCTGTTGGCCTAGGTTGTGTGGGCCCCCTTTAGGCACTGCAGGACCCACCTGCATTTATCTGCACAGTCAGACTCCCTCCATCTTCCCTTTATTGTGATGCTGTTGAAAACCATCTACTGACACTGTCAGGGTACATGAGATGAGAGAAGTTGGCCTAACGGCTAGGGCGGTAGACCTCGAATCTGGGGAACTGGGTTTGAGTCTCGGCAATGACGCTGAACATCTTGTGATTCTGGGCAAATCGCTTAACCCCTTGCATGCTGATGACAGAACAGTTCCGTCATCAGCGTCGGTTGAGCTGTGCTGATGACGGAACCGTTCCGTCATGACTCCGCCCCCGCAAGGCGGAGTCAGCACAGGCGGGGAATACGCCCCGCACGCAAGGGGTTAATCTCCCCCTGCCTAACCAAAATGAATGTGTCCTCATGCAATGCAACTGGTGCTATGTAAAGCGCTCTGATACCCGATTTAGGTCAGGTTTGAGCTATATAAAACTCTGTAAAAAAAAGAAAAAAACTCAAAGGTGGGGGCTCCATTGATCTTCTGTGCATCATGGACCATGGCACCCTTGGTACAAGAACCGATTCCCACATTTCCAAAGTGTGTTGAAAAATCTGCTCTGTATAATTGACCTCAAATTTCTAGTGACTCATTGGGAAGACAGCTCACAGTGTTAATAAGAATCGCCGCATGGATGAACGAGCAGTGCCTGAATGCCTTGATAGGCCCAAACAAATAACGGTCTCACCCTTTGAGAATACACTGTGGCCTTAAAGGGTTACTCTCCAGACCGAGTTCTCGGTAGCAGATCCAGCTTCTCGGCACTCGGAGTTGTGAGTACACAGCTAGAACCGTCTGGTGGGAGGGTGTCGATTATAGAGTCATGAAAGAACAGGACACACCCATTTAAAAAACATTTAAGGATCGATTTTTAATCAATCATGGCTTATATAAATGTAAATGTACTTGTAAAGCGCACTGTGACTCCAAGGAGTATCCTGGCGCTGAAGACCGCGTCCTGGTTTTCCCTGTGAGATGGTCCCTTTCTGGGTATCTCCAAGGTAAAACAAGGCATCCCCGGTGTCTGTGGGGGGCCGTTGTAGAGATGAGGCAAGCTTAATGCCCAGAGTTACCGAGTGTGTTCCCTGGTTAAAGTAGGCACCGAGGCGAGAATTATCGAGTCCGTTTGACCCTGGTCCACAACCCTGCCTCGTCGGGAATTGAACGCTGGTCCCGGGCCGTTCTCTGCTTACGAGTCTGCCGCCTCTAACCAGTGAGCCACACCACTCACCCAGCTCAGCTACTAATCTGTGAAGGTCTCAAGGCGCTGGTAGAGTAAATTTCGAGGGGGACATATGCAATGCGATCGGATTAAGTATGCCTCAATGCAACAAACATTAGACCTTTGGCAGTGAGTGCGGCAAAGGAGAGTGAGGCTTGGGTGAATTACACCTACCACTGCAGCACCCTACCCTCATGCGCCAATGTTACAACCTCAACTATTTAATCTACTTTATCAATTCCATATCTGGAAGTTGAGAACTACAGTTGCATTGCTATAAGACAGTACAGCTGTCCAATATATTAGGCATAGACCTGAAAAGAGTCATATTCAGATATTAATAGCCCAGGGCACATTTGTAGTGACTGAAACTTATCTGTCAATAGAGGCGAGTGACGGAAAGGAGTTGGGCTGGGTGGGAGGATGGAATCATGCAGTATAGAGGGTTTCAAGATAAATAAGGTGTGATCCATTTTACAAAGTCAAGGGATTATTAGACCTATGGGAAGTGGGAGGAACAGGAGATATGGAAGTACAGGTATTAGAGCAGCATGACGGTTTGTGCGTTACTAAATGACAGATGAAATTACAAAATTGGAGGTTGAATAAAAAAAAAGGAAGAATGAATTACTCAATGCACGTGGGTAGTGCTCAATTTGTTAAAAACATAAATATAGAAGTCAAAGAGGCATACGATTTTCCACACTGTCAAATGCTTGGGTTGCCAAATACTAATTCCCTCTAGCCTTGGATCCACCCTGTGACCCTTCCCCCCTCCACCATGCACTTACTATCTCTTCATCTCATGCAGGCAGATTCTTTGTCATTCCTCCTTCTCTCTTTGCCATTGATTCTCTATCTTTTGTTCTTCCATCTTTCTCCATTTTCTGCCTTTCTCTCTTTAACTCTTTAACCTATTGTCAAAATATGCGTACCATGAACCTCGGACCCTAAAAAAGAGTGTCATGGTCCACAATCAGCAACTGGCAGCACAAATTAAGTTTTTCAGGTGTGTGATTTATGGAGCTAGGGATATAATTTGGAGAATGAAACCCATATTACAGAACATAATTTGTGAGTATCGAAATGGCCAATGGGAGTTACTAGAGGTTAGGGGTGAAAGTTACAGAATGGGGGAGGGGGGGCTTAGTAAATGGAGAGAGAGAAGCAACAAACTTAGCCATGATAAGCAAGGCATTATGTTACTGAGTATAAGAGAAGATAACAGATCAAAGCATGTTTGAAGTTAGCACAGTGAATGTAAAATGTATGAAGTTACTTTTGTTTTGTATGAGGGAGTTACTTGGGGCCAGATGTATGACCCTTAGTGTTTGAATCGCTCGCAATTAGCATTTCTTTGCCACTCACAAATGCAAACATTGATGTACAACAGTGTCTGAGACACTGTTTGTGATTCTCAAATGGGTCGCAAAGGACCTGCCTCATTAATGTTCATGAGGCAGGCCACATTTTGCGACCCATTGGGAATGGCCTGAACTCACAGTGATGGTGGCCTGCTGGGGTCAGCAGACCACCATGTATGTGACAAATTTTTCAATAAAGCAGATTTTGTCTTTTTTTTTTAAATGCAGGCTGATTTCCTTAATGAGAAACGGGATGCATTCAAAAAATAAAAATGAAACAATTCAGTTTCATTTTTGACAAGCAGGCAGCGATCTATGTGACCACCGCCTGCTCTTGAAAAACATTTTTTGCAGGCAATTGCAAAGGGGTCCTCTGGGGACCCGTTCCTGTTTCTGACTAGCTTACCACCAATTTAAAGTTGGTGGTAAATACAATTGTTTTGCAACCACATTTGCGGTTTCAAAACACTCTAACACCCCCCTGTGACTCGCTATTAGGAAACTACGCCCTTGGCACGCCCCTTCCTAATAGCAACTCGCTATTTTGGGACTCTGTAACAGATTATTGACTTGCAAAATATGTTTGGTACATGCTGTCATGCTTTTTAGCTGTCGCAAATGGGCCGTTTTCCCTTTTGAGTCTGCTAAACACAGTCGTACATCTGGCCCTTTAAGACTGGAAAAACATACTCGGAAAGCGAAGGTACTGAATGCAAACTGGAGTTGCATAAGAGGCTGCGCGAGTTACAGTATGGCTTGAAGCAGAGTTATATAATGAGTTGGGGGAGTTACAGAATGGCGGTGGATGAAAGCTGCAGATCGGGAGTTACAGAAATTATACAGTAGAAGAACTGACATTATATTGGATGGGTGCTATAATGCAGAGCGATGAAAGTTACAGGGTGGTGTAAAGGACTAGCAAAGTTCAACGATGAGTGGTACCAGGGACGGCTGGTGACATTTGAAAGTGGTGGGGCGTAAACTAATTTGCATATTGCACCGCAGCGAGCGAGCGCTGCGAGCGAGCGCAGCGAGCGAGCCCGAACCACCTTGCATCCATCCATACATCCACCCACCCACTCATCCTGCATCCATACATCATTCATTCATGCATCCACACATCCATCAATCCACCCATCCATCATCCATCCTGCATCCATTCATGCATCCACCCATCCATCCATCCATCCATCCATCCTGCATCCATCATTCATTCATGCATCCACCCATCCATCCTGCATCCATCATTCATTCATGCATCCACCCATCCATCCATCCATCCATCCTGCATCCATCATTCATTCATGCATCCACCACCCATCCATCCTGCATCCATCCTGCATCCATCATTCATTCATGCATGCATCCATCCATCCATCCACCCATCCAGCATCCATCCTGCATCCATCATTCATTCATGCATCCACCCATCCATCCACCCACGCATCCATCCTGCATCCATCATTCATTCATGCATCCACCCATCCATCCACCATCCATCCTGCATCCATCATTCATTCATGCATCCACCCACCCATCCTTCCTGCATACATCCTGCATCCATCATTCATTCATGCATCCACCCATCCCTCCATCCATCCATCCATCCATCCATCCACCCATCCATCCACCAATTCTGCATCCATCCTGCATCCATCATTCATTCATGCATCCACCCATGCATCCACCCATCCATCCATCCATCCACCCATCCATCCTGCATCCATCATTCATTCATGCACATATCCATCCATCCACCCATCCATCCTGCATCCATCATTCATTCATGCATCCACCCATCCATCCATCCATCCATCCATCCTGCATCCCTCATTCATTCATGCATCCACCCACCCATCCATCCTGCATCCATCATTCATTCATGCATGAGGGCATACCGATATGTTGTGGGTATTAAATTGCTTAATAAACGACAATATTGGAATTAGAATTAGTAGAGGGGATCTTATGTTATCATTACACCTGTCAAATGACTGCATTGTTACTTCATTCAGTGTGTTTAAGAGTTTAGTGAAAAACGTTTTCTGCACAGGAAAATGTAGGTTTATTTCGGTTTTCATACTTTTACAGACTGTCTTCCTCTGTTCTAATTGAAATCTTTTTGTCATCTGCCAGGGGCTTCTTATCTCTGTGCTCTGGGAAGTGAGGGCGGGTTTTCTACACAGTAATATAAGGCCACAATTGTTATATGGGGCCTCCGCCTGGCATAACTTGTGGATTAGCCTCACAGAGGCTGCTCACTTCCACCTAGCCTTTCAGCCTCTGCTTAGATGTATTTGTATAGTGTATACAAGCGCACAGGCTACCCACAGACAATGGAAGCTTGTATTACAATCACAGCTTCCTTTTAAAATTTGCAAAAACTGATAATCACCCGACCCCAGATTGACTTCAACACACTTTTTTTTAGCAGTGGGTTCCCCATCCTGCGTGAACTCAGGCGAGGTATGCGCTGTTGTGCTCAACGCCGCAGGAGGTCTGAGCTGAGACACTGCTGGTGCTGTGCTTATTTCTCGGTTTCTATGTTGTGGGCCTCCTGGCGCTGAGACACTAACAGTCAGGATCAGCGCAATGTGTCTGATAGAGACAGTGCTCAGGAGCGCGGCCGGAGCTCCCGGACTTGTGTTCCCCTCTCACCCCACCTCGCCGTGGTAATAACTCAATGCCTTTTTTGAACCACCTTTTCAGTATATTTGCCACAAACACATTTCCACATGAAACACGGCATGTGTGCCCTACGCCATTGGCAGCAGAGTGGTTGAAGTGACAGGAGTTGACTGACCAGCCAATCCTGGCGCTGTATGCCAGGATTGGCTGGGGGGGGGCACCATGACTCCTCGCCCAGTCGCCCTGTGTAACCCCGGGGGCTGCGGCACGCCCCCTGGTCCTCTCTGTAAGGGCGAATTCACAGGAAAACGATCTGCGCATGCGCGGGCATGTTTGTGCCCAAAAATACACTTGCGCAGCTGCAGCAGGCCCATCCTCCCACCGACCCCCCCCGCCCCCCCACCCCCCGCCCACGCACTCCGGGAAAGTCGGGTGTCTCCCGGTTTCCCGGCCGGCAGATAGCGCGATTTTTTAAAATATTTGTATTTGGCTTTTAGTGACGACGCGGTAGGTCCATGGGGCTTAGTGGGGTTACGCCCCTACGCCCCAATGGACACACTGCGCCTGACACAGGGATAGTTAGGCCCATCCCCTTTCCTCCCCGTAGGTTTGCTATTTTTTGTGTTTTTTTATGACATAGCTGTTTGGTCAATAGCCATCGGGGGTATAGCACAGCTACAAGGTATTTATAAAAGCTATTAAACTAAACTCGAATACATATAGACAGACAGACTATGCATATATTTAATGGCCCACTGTGAATGTTGAATGTAAGAATTATTGAACACGTGCTATTCAATGTAAGATTCAAGTGTAATCCTGATAGAAGTGTTTATGCATATCATTTGTAAATCTTTAACAGAATGAACATGCTCAAAATGCCCCTCAATTTGGCTATGTACCGGTGTGTATCATTTAAGTTTGTAATGTCTATAATCTCTCTAAAAAAGGCTAATAAAACAGATCAAACAAAAAATTAGTGGTACACAGTGATGAGGGATAGGACGATGTGTTACAGTGTAGAGGTAGAAATACAGTGTCAAAGGATGTGAGGTACAAAGTGTATGATGTAGGTTAAAGTTAGAGAAGAAGTGTTGCGTGTTACTAAATGATGGATGAGATATACAGAATGGGGTGTATCTAGGATGGCTCAGAACTGCAGATTGTAAGAATTTCAGTTACAAAATTTAGCTGGTGAGTTATAGAGCTGGGTCCAGTGTCTTGCAGACTGGGTGGAGTTTCAAACTGGGGTGGGGGGCAGTTAGAGTTTAAAGCTGTGGTTTACAGACACAGAATGTTTTGTATTTGAGTTACAAAATAGGAATGGGTACTACACAATGATGGGGTGAAGTTTGTGAATGAGAAGGTGGGGGTTACCAAGGTAAACTGTGTAGTGTCCTCCTGGACCCGTTCTAGTGTTCAGCCCTGTGCTGTATCCACAGTGTACACCCACCCACCACAGGCATCCCCGGTCAAGTGAACCTGTTAATAGAAGGGGCCGGGCGCACGTGCCTGAGACCAGTTGCCAGTACCCTACACACTATGTCTGTGTGCTTTATTTCCTAAACATGGGGGCCCATCGCCCACAACTCCACATCCTGAAGACCTAGGTGCAGCAAAACTAATAAACATGAGTTCTTTTTTCGAGAAAATACGAATTTTCTTGAAAAGGCGAGCAGACCTTTTCTAATGATACTTCAGAAGCCTTTAGTTGCATATTATAACTTAGAAAAAACACAAGGAGAATTATGCAAAATAATATTATTAGAAAGCGAAGTAATACACAATTGCATATATTCTGTCTTGAATAACTTAGGAGTACTGTACCATAAAATAAAATACTTGATTTAAATGAAAGATCCATTCCTCTATTGTCAGTATAAAATAGGTAGTTTTTCATATAGCTGAATAAACATCAGTTATTGTAATGTATTGTAACGGCATTTATATAGTTCTTACTACCCTGACGAGGCGTCGAAGCGCTTTTTCGGCGAGTAGCACGCTACTCCGGGACCCATAGAGGGTTAGTGTTGAATTAGTATAGGGAAACATGCAAGTACATTTTAAGTGGTGGATAGGTCAGTCAGTTATTTGGATTAGGAATGATAGAAGAAGGATAGAGGAGGAAAAAGGTTTGTATTTATATAGCGCTGGTTACTCCTGATGGGGTGTTGATGCATGCTATTCAGGAACCCCAGAAAGGATTATTGGTGAATTAATATGGTGGATATGAAGTAATTTCAGTGGTGGATATTAGTCCGTTATTGGGAGTGAGAAGGATAGCGAAGGGATAAAAGGGGAAGAAAGGTTTGCATTCATATAGCACTTGTTACCCCTGATGGGTGTTGAAGCTCTTTTTTGGTGAGTAGCACACCACTCCCGAACCCATAAAGGATTAGTGTTGAAAATAGTATAGCAAAATATGAAGTAATTTCAGTAGTGGATTTGTTATTCAGTTATTTGGGTAGGGAAGGGTAGGTGGCGGGATAGAAGAGGGAAAGAAGTTTGTATTTATATAGCGCTTGCTACCCCTGATGGGGTTTTGAAGCACAAGTTGCACGCTACTCTGGAACCCATCAGGATTAGTGTTGAATTAGTATGGTGAAACATGAAAGTAATTTTAGTGGTGGGTATGTTAGTCAGTTATTTGGATTGAGAAGGGCAGGGAGGGGTAGAAACGAGGGAAGAGTTTAGAAAGGTTTGTTCTAGTATCAGGAAAAGAACAGCAGAGCACAACTATGTGGGACCTCTTGTGTTCTAGGAGTGTATAAATAACAAAAAGGTGGTATTATAATTTGTGTGAGAGAGAGAAGGCAGTCATTCTTAGCAGGTTTCCTTTTACCGCTGTGTACGTTTGAATACTTTTTAAGTTTTGGCTTCACAGAAGTGCCATCTAAAGACATTGTATATGGGATGTTGCTTACAAGCATAAATGTGAGGAAATAACTTGCATTAATTAGCATAAATAGAGAGCTATATCCATATGGAATTCAGAGAGTGTTCTTAAGTGCATTTTTGGCCAGACTTCAATATTACCTTTTTAAACAATCGACCCAGTTGCATTTAGCAGAGGGTCATAGGAATAAGGCACATGTGGTGCCAATAAGCAAAAAAAAAAAAAAAGGCTAGTCAAACCCTGATACCATACCACTACTTTCAGAAGGACTCAAGTCATTTTTATGGGTAAGCCAACAATGTCCACTTGCAATCCACAGTTAGCATAGTCAATAGGAGTCTCTATGTTTGGATTGGGCCAGTCAAATAGATACTCCACTCCACCTATTTACCACCCCCTTAATCCCTATTTGAATGAAGTCTCCCTCCTATTCTATGAACATGCACTTACATCTGTAGTTCTTCTCATGTGTAGACATTTTGGTTTCTCCTTCATGCTCACTTACTGCCCGTCATAATCGATTGCTCCTCTTTCTTCCACTTTCCACACTATGCCTTATTTGTGGCATGTTTACAGGCCCTTTCGCCCTTAAATTGGTGATGGTAGCAATGATTGGCATGCCGTTGGACTGTGACAACTCCTTATATGTGGTTTGCCTAATAATGACCTTTCTAGGCTGTAAGCAATTGGAAATATGGCTAAAGACCTCATGTTACACCTCTGTTGAAAGAGTTACAGTGGCTCCTGTGGATCAAAGTATCCAGTTTAAAATATTCTGCCTAAACTAGCATGTCACTGTATGCACTGACTCACACTCTACAAAGTATGCAAAAATGGGAGCAGAAGGGCGAAGCTTCTCTGTGCAGGGAAATCACTGTGGAACTCCCCGCCACAACAGATTTGCGCTGAAACTGATGATAACTACCTCAGAAAGCACTTGGTTTTTAAGCAGGCATAAACATCGTGTAGGAGGATGTAAAGTTTTACTCCTGGAGCACTCTTTTACAAATTCCTATATGCATTTAGGAATTGGTCCAAAAATGCCTAGAATGGGGAGAAGATGAGAATGTACAATAAACTGTCATATACAATTAGAACACGTAGAAGTCAATGTTGCCCTTTTCCCCTTTTGCTAAAATGTAGTTGGGCGTTTCGCGAACGATGCACAAAGACATGTATGTGCGCGTAAAATGCCACTTCTGTAGGACTACTTCCCTTACTCACAAATGCTTTTGGAATTCAACTCCCATATTGTGTAATAAACAAAATATGCTTCTTGCTAATAAAACACAGGCATGGTAATTGCACGGATCACTGTGTCTAATAAACAACAAGCATGACTGTTGTTTACAAAAGCCACGTACACAAAGAAACACACACGTACAGTCTCCCTGGCATGGCTGAGATGATAAAGGACACACACTAGCATACTTGCCCAAACTCCCTGTTTTTCCCAAAATTAGGATCAATTTAACGGATTACAATGAAAAGACATTACACGATCAGTGACGTGATATGAACTTCAACACCGAACTGGGCGAACTTACAGGACATGACCCACCTGGATCTAGGATTCTGATGGATCGGTTTTGTATTGCATCTAAATATGTAACATCATGAAAGAGGAATGGCCTTAGTAGTAAACTCAACATAATGCTTACTACTTTGTCAAGGCATCACTGTATTTGGGCCTATGACATGGAGTCTGTAACCACTTTCCTCCCTCAATGATTGTGAGGTCAATGTGAAGAACAACCCATGGTTGTTCTTCAGATATGGTAAATATGATATATATATATATATATATATATATATATATATATATATATATATATATATATATATATATATATATGTACACATATATATATATACACACAAAAGGTCCCCTGTAGCGAGACAGAATTTTTTTTCAAGAATTGATACTGCAGCAAGGCACCAGGGCCCTTCTTACTAGAAAGCGACTAACAAAAATGTTTGCTGAAATGATGTTGTAACCGGGGATTTGAGTTAGGACTGTCACTTGTGGGTCACTTACAGCACTCACAGGTAACTACGACAAAACCTTTCTTTAGGGGTTCACATAGGAGCCTGGAAGGAGCCACAAGGTCGGCGTGCCATGGGCTCCTCACATTAGGTATTCATATCTTGCAGTTCAGGGATGGAGAACAGCTGTGGTGAGTACACTATTGGTCCAAGTCACAGCTCCCAGTTAAGGACTCTATCACAAGTCATTAATAGAACAGGCAGCCTCTGTTCATGCATCAGCAGCTATATAGTCTGTGCGGACACTGACGTACAACACAACAGAAAAATGTTTAAGGAATCAGGAAACCTCCAAGCAGTGGAGATTGAAGGTGGCATGTTTTGTGGCAAGGCTGAAGTTGCACTCATGAACCAACTGATGTAATATGCTGACGACCTGGTACTTTTAGATCATACCAAAATTGGCTTACAAAAAGCGCTTACGGCTCTTGCAGTTTTCAACGTTAAAAACAAGTTGGTCGCCAACCCAACGAAGTCCAAAATAGTGAATTTTGGGCACTACCCCAAAAAGAAAACTGGTAAAATGGAGGCTGGGTCAGCTGACTTTGGATTGCATACAACATTACAACTACCTGGGGGTTTGGTTTAGCGAAACGGGCCGTCCAGGTGTCCATCTCCACAAACTGCAGATGAAACGGAAAAACATTACCTATGGCCTCTGTAGATTAAACGCCACCTTACATAGTCCCACAACAACGGCTATCCAAAGAGTACTAAGGGCGAAATTAATATAATCTCTAAAGTATGCCCAACAGGCATTCCCAGGGAAATTTGCGAAAGACCTAGAAAAAATTCACTGCACAGCCTACAAAAAGCTATTTCGCCTACCAGCTTGTACCAGGACCAATTTGATTCGGCTGGAATTTAACCTTAACCAACAAAAACCGGAAAAGATGGCGACTCTTAGCAAATACTTTTATCTAACAATGGCGCCACTGGAGAACACAATGAAGGCCGCTATAAAAAGTATTTTCCAAGAATCTGGCAATCCCTGGTCCGCCGGTCTCACTTCCACCAAAGACCTTTTGCAACTTGCAACAGAGAACTGGGACCCCAGGATAGTCAAGTATGCCACTATTAAAAGTAGAATAAAAAAGCAAGTACGTCTACGCTCCCGTAGCTTGGACATGGAATCCCTAGTAGCAAGAGGATTTTACGAGTCCCAAAGCCTCCGCACACAGTGCATAACCTCAAACTTCATCTTACGCAGGCAGTGGAGAGACAAGCCCTACATAGGATCATAGCAGACAGATTACATCCCCTCCCCCTTAAAGAATTATATCCCACCGGGACAGCAAGGCCAGTGATTACGGAGTTTCGGCTCTGTAAATACAAACGTGAGTCTTTGGCCCATATTTTACTCTGCTGCCCGGCTCTGCGTATAGCCCGCAGAATCTACCTCAGACCCATCCTACTTCAACGGGGCATTCGCACCGCAAAGGAGTTCGTCCATCTAATTTACACGCTGGACACTGTGCCCCACATGGCTACCTTTGGCAAATGTGTCCAACATACCCGCATAAAATTGATGGACACCCCCCCAAGCAATCAGGCAGGTACTCGTGTGGCGGCTGCATACTACCTTTTATCACCTGATTGTTTTTATCTAAGCATGTAAAAGAAAATCTTAATAATTGTTGTGTATATAGATTCATCTCTTTTGAGATTTTGGATTTTAGACCTCTAGATTTTAATTCCATTGTTTTTAATGCAGTGTTCTTCTTTTTCTGTTGTAATGGTTTTGAGTAACCACACAAATAAAGCTTTGTTCATTCATTCATTCACTCACTCATGAGTTCCAGACTCAATTCTTAGGCACTCGTACCCAGCTGATGGACTTGGATCATTATCTTTTATCCATTAAAGCATGGGTGACTGCAAGTTATCACCAAAATAGAGCTACTCTTTAGTCAGTGCGCAGAATGGCTCAGAAGGTTCAACCGTTGTTTGTTTAAAGGCTTCTTGAGGCTCCAGACCCTTGGTTTTTATCCCAAACCTGAAGCTGCTCCCACTGTTATGTTCTAAAGTTTGTTCTTAACCATACCCTTCTCCACCCTATTTAGTCCAGCTTGCCTAAGACACTTTGCACCCCGGTGGCTCCCCAAAATCCATGTCATATACTTACTAACGTAGGCACGGAATTCAGAATTCGAATTATTACTATATCCAATGATGTAGGTCCTCAAAGAAATCTGTGCTGATCAATAACAACTATTGCGCAATATTGTCATTTGACTTTCAAAATGTGACCTGAGAGTCCCTGTATTAACCCGTTAACCGTGCCCGTTTTTTCACGACAGTGCGGCCGTTTTAAAGAACAGGCGGGGCTGCGCAGCCGTTGAACGTGAGCAGCACCACCCAGGTAGTGCTCCGAACGTTCAACGGCCGACGGCAGCACT
The DNA here is from genome assembly GCF_964263255.1 of Lissotriton vulgaris. Classification (NCBI taxonomy): domain Eukaryota; kingdom Metazoa; phylum Chordata; class Amphibia; order Caudata; family Salamandridae; genus Lissotriton; species Lissotriton vulgaris. The sequence continues at coordinate 1,425,232,078 of NC_141695.1, forward strand.
TAACGGGTTAAAGTAAACTGGTAAACAGGAATAGGCAGAGCTTACTTTGAACTGGTGGTTGCAGGTGGGGCCCACCAGCACTCATTCTTGGGGATCAGCACTTATTTTTCCCTTAAAACGAGAAAACGGGGAAAAAGTTAGGGAGAGAAAGATAGATAAACAGTGCCAAAGAAAGAAAGCAGGGATACAAAAAAGAACCTAAAAGGTTAAGATAAAGGGGCAGGTAGTATAAGAGGTATGAGATGGTATCAAGAATGAAGTCTTAGTATTGGGCACCTACAACATTCACACCAGCTGCAAGGTGTTTTTATTTTGTATTTATTGAGTTTTATATCGCACTGGTTAGACCCGGAGGTATCAGAGCGCTTTACACGAGGAACAGCAGCAAGTTACAACAATAATAATGTAGACATTTTTCATGGAAATTTCAAATTGAATGACAAATCATATGAGGCAGAGAGGGAGAAGGGGGGATAAGAATATGAATGAAAGGATAGGTGGGGGAGGGGGGAGGGAACCTGAGGGAGAAGGGGGTAAAGGCAGAACGTGCAAAAAGAGAAAAACATTCAACTCAAGAGAAAAGAAAACATAGCGATAAACATAAGGTCAAGGTACTGTAATTTAAAGACAGTTGTGTGAAATTAACAAGGATAGTGGAAAAATTCAAAGGGGGGAGAGAAGGTAGAAGGAGATAACAGTGGTGTTATGAGAGAGGGTGTGGGGATAGGAGGGAGCCAGGCGATGGGGGGCTGGGATGGAGTAAGGCAGACCAGAAGGAGGGAGATATATGTTTGAGGATCATCGGGTGAGGACAGAGGAAAGGGGGGAAGGACATAAGTTCAATAAGAGGGTGGGTCCAGGTCCGGCAAATCAGTGGTGATCAGCAACAAAATGGCTGGCGGGGCAAAAGTCAAAAAGACAAAAAGTCCACGACGTGAACCAGGGAGTATGAAGTATGTGCAAAAGAGAAAAGAAGTCAAAGGAGGGTACACAGTTCCAGAGTCAAAGGCAGGGAGAAGAGGCATGCAGAGGCTCCGGACCACAGGAGCATCAGTGTTGACAAACCGCCGGGCGTAGCTCCCGCACCTCCATACCTGAAAAAGGACTCTCAGGTCACAGAAGACGGAATCAAGGCAGAGTACATCTAAGTAGACGGCCAGCATGGGGGAGTGTAGTATGTTAGTGTTGGAACCTGAGATGTCAGGTCACCTAGGGTCGCCTGGCCTAGGGTAAGGCAATATCAACAAAGGCACATGTGTAAAGGTTGCAAACCACCCAGCAGTAACTCAATAAAATTCCACTCAAAAAGAACGACACTACACCGTAAATTATGAAAAAATACGGTCCTTTTTATAAAAATATTATCAAGTTTTCTTTATCTGCTAGACCTTTTTGTCTCTTTCCTTCTGGAGTTACTTAATCATGTACCTCTTTGCCATTACTACATTCAATGAGGACCACAAGTGTTTCACACGCTTCAAATTGTCGGCAATATCCGGGTTAATCAATATTGGCACATTTCCTCTTCATAAAAGATACACGTGATCTCCCTCAAGCATTGAACAGTTGGACACTCCCTCCCCCTGTTCTGTTTAGTTAAATCACATAAAGCAATTGTCGAATGGCAACTTCACTGGTTTCCTCCCCTGTCCCCCTCTGAAAAGGAAAACAGGCATCAACTCAAACAGTATTAGCGGTATTTCTGAATCAACAACTCGCTCTGCCCTAGTATCCAATGAGGCTTTACTGTGCAGTGTTCGAGTTCATCGGGTGGATTCCCAGTCTCAGTATATTGGATTAGTCACTTCGGCCCCTCCGACCCACACTAGGGTCTTGTGGGGAATTCTCAACACTTGGACCTTCCAGTACTGTTTTCAGGTCCTTCACCAACCCCAGATTCCCTCCTTACTTGTAGTTTGATGTTTGTGTTCGTTTCAGCAGTTTTACTGGAAGCTGAAGGTGACCGGAGCTCACCGCCGATCTCTTGCCTACCAGCGTCGCCTCCCCTCCTCACCAGCCAGGCCACTCAACAATAGGGGCCGCACTGAGGAGAGGTCGCACTGGTTCGATCTCACGGTTGGAAGCTTTCGGCTGTTTCCCGATGATTTCCCTTCAGGGAGTCTCCGTGGATTCTGGGACAACTGCACCACGGGGCAAGCGCGGGGATCAGCGGCTCTGTAGTAGCGCCGCCCCTCTCTGAAGACTGCTGTCTCCTCACGGGGCTTGCGCAGACTCGTGTCTCCTCAGCTATTCACTGCCGCTGACTGCGCCTCCACCCCAGAGCCACTACAGCTTCCGGGCGTCTTCTTCTCTGGCTCCTATCTCCCCTTTTCAGCAGAAAATATCTACCACCCCCGTCTACGCTACCGGGATGAGGGCTGCGGGTCAAGCAGCTCACTCACGGCGACCACACTACCTTCCTCCCGCATCTTAAGAGTAGGAGGCGAACACCTGGCAGCACTCCCAGTCGCAGGTGAGGGGGGGCAGATGGTCAAATGAAAATGATATAAAGGAAGGGGGGGGGTGACCAGATCCCTCCGGCACACTCCAACCCCTGCGGAGCTGTTTAAGATTCTTGAGCAGTTACCAGTCACTGGACAGGGGATAGGACTTCCACTCGCCTCAGCCCACCTCTCAGTCACTCAAGAGCCCCTCCTTACTGAACAGATATAGGGGCCCAGGCGATCTCTCAGTTCGGTTCCCAATGCAGGGACCTCCTCAGCTCCACAGACCGATGGAATTAACCCCTTCACCTAACTGTCCAGGGTCAGCAGGATGAACTAACTTGGCTAGGACAACAGGAATGGGGGGGTGGAAAAACCTAGACAGAGGGCTACCCTTGTAGAGCAATCCACCCTTCAGGACCCTACCCCTACCAGACCTCAGTCTTCACTCTAGCTGTTCCTCACTGGCAAGACAAAATGGCTGACCAGCATTCCGCCTTTTATAGGCTGACCCTCAGAGGTCCAGAAGGGACCAGAAGGTTCTGGAATGCCCTACTCTATCCTATGGGACAGGTTCTAGGTTTGTCAGTTATGTCAGTTGGTAGCCACCATTTTGTGACTCCAAAGAAATTCCTGTCAGGAAAGGCCTCTAGGCCTGAGGTGAAAAACTATGAGGGTGAAAGAACACCTATCCCCTTGACCAACACCTTGAAAAATCTAGTGGACACAAAAATAAATAAAGGCATGAGGGGCAAAAAAGGGACAAAATAAATAATTTATTGGAGGGACTACGCAAAAAGTCAGACAGGTCTAACACGCGTCACCCCCAGCTGAAAGTGGGGAGGGCTACCCAACCCCTTGGGAGTCCTTATCACTAAGGCGGAAATACCTAGAGAGACCGTCTGCATTGGCGTGGTCAATTCCAGGTCGATGTTCCACCCGGAAGTCCATTCCCTGTAGGGAGATGGACCACCTCAACAGCTTGGGATTCTCCCCCTTCATCTGCATTAGCCAACGAAGGGGGCGGTGGTTAGTCTGAACCAGGAAGTGCGAGCCAAACAGGTATGGCCGCAGCTTCTTCAGAGCCCACACCACCGCAAAAGCTTCCCTCTCAATTGCACTCCACTTCTGTTCCCGGGGAAGCAGTCTCCTGGATAAGAAGACTACAGGCTGATCCAGGCCCTCTTCATTCAGTTGCGATAACACTGCCCCAATGCCATGTTCTGATGCAACTGTCTGGACAAGGAACTCCTTGGAGAAGTCTGGGGCCCTCAGGACCGGTGCTGCACACATTGCCTGCTTCAGTTTATCAAAAGCTTGCTGACAAGCGTTCGTCCAAACTACCCGTCGAGGTTGTTTCTTAGAGGTGAGCTCTGTGAGAGGTGCTACAATAGTGCCATACCCCTTCACAAAGCGACTGTAGTAGCCTGTGAGGCCCAGGAAAGCTCGGACCTCAGTCTGTGTCTTGGGGGGTTCCCAGGCCATGATTGCCTCAATCTTTGCCTGCAGGGGCTGCACTGTCCCCCTACCCACCAAGTGTCCAAGGTACACAACCGACCCCTGCCCAATCTGGCATTTGCTGGCCTTAATTGTCAATCCAGCTTGTTTCAGGGCCTGGAGAACTGCTTGCAAATGTTGCAAATGGTCCTCCCAACTGCTACTGAAGACAGCAATGTCATCCAGATAAGCAGCGGAGAAACTCTCCATTCCAGAGAGGACCTGATTCACCAGTCGCTGAAATGTGGCAGGGGCATTTTTGAGCCCAAAGGGCATCACACAAAATTGGAAGTGTCCCTCAGGCGTGGAGAAGGCTGACCTTTCCTTTGCTCCATCTGTCAAGGAGATCTGCCAGTACCCTGAAGTGAGGTCAAAGGTACTTAGGTATTGGGCAGCTCCTAGCCAGTCAATTAATTCATCCGCCCTAGGGATCGGATGAGCATCAGTCTTTGTAACTGAATTCAGTCCCCAGTAATCCACACAGAACCTCAGTTCTGGCGTGGTGCCTGGTGGAGCGGCTTTTGGCACTAGCACCACCGGACTGGACCAAGGGCTGTTGGAAGGTTCTATAACTCCCAGCTCTAGCATCTTGGCATCCTCGCCATGGATGCTAGCCTTCACCTTGTCAGACAGCCGGTAGGTCTTCGACTTCACTGGTGGGCTGTCCCCTGTGTCCACATCATGGGTACACAGGTGAGTCCTTCCCGGGACAAGGGAGAACAACGTAGAGTACTGCTCCAGTATTTGGCGACAGTCCTCCCGCTGTTCAGGAGTTAGAGTGGGAAAGAGAATCACTCCCTCCACTGACCCATCCTTCTCTTGAGACGAGAACAAGTCTGGGAGAGGTTCGCTTTCCGCTTCCTCTTCCCCATCAGTCACCATCATTAAAATGACCTCAGGCCTCTCATGGTGGGGTTTGAGTCGGTTGGCATGCAGCACCTGTAGGGGCTGTCGAGGGGTCTTAAGGTCCACCAGGTATGTGGCGTTACCCTTCTTTTCCAACACTTCAAATGGGCCTGTCCAGCGATCCTGGAGGGCACTAAGCTCTCCAGGTTCCATCACCCACACTTTCTGGCCAGGCTCCAATTCCACCGGGTGAGCATTGTGGTCATACCACTCTTTCATGACTGCCTGGCTGGCCTCCAAGTTGTCAGAAGCTTGCTTCCACAACTTCGCCATTTGGCTCCTGAAGGCCAGCATGTAGCTCACCACATCCTGGGGGGGTCTCCTGGGAGACTTTTCCCAACCATCCTTCACCAGGCTGAGAGGACCGCGTACAGGGTGCCAATACAGAAGTTCAAAGGGGCTGAAGCCCACTCCCTTCTGTGGCACTTCCCTGTAGGAGAATAGCAAACAGGGTAGGAGGACGTTCCATTTCCTCCGCAGGCTTTCGGGCAGACTTCTGATCATGCCCTTCAAGGTTTTGTTGAACCTCTCAACCAGTCCATTCGACTGGGGGTGATAAGGAGTGGTGAACGGGTAGGTCACTCCACACTCCTTCCACATTGCCCGCATGTAAGCTGACATAAAGTTGGTCCCCCTGTCAGACACAACTTCTTTGGGGAAACCCACTCGGGTAAAGATCCCCATTAGGGCCCTAGCCACCACAGGTGCAGTGACTGTCCTCAAAGGAATTGCCTCTGGGTATCGTGTGGCATGATCCACCAGAACCAGGATGAACCTGTGACTAGCTGTTGTTGGTGGATCTAAAGGCCCTACAATGTCGATGTCCACCCTTTCAAAGGGGGGTACTAACGACTGGAAGTGGTTCCAGGGGAGCCTTCAGCTTCACCCCTGTTTTCCCACTGGCCTGGCAGGATACACATGTCCGACAGTAAGTGTTGGACGCCACTTTCATCTGAGGCCAGTAAAAGTGGTGGACAAGCCGATCAAAGGTCTTGTCCTGACCTAAGTGTCCTGCCAAGGGTATAGCATGAGCCAATTCCAGCAGAAAGGCTCGGTATTGTTGCGGGACTACCAAGGCCCTTGATGAACCAGGTAAGGGTACCTTGGGTTCACTGTAGAGGAGTCCATCCTCCCAGTAAATATGGTAGTGTCCCGTAACATCACCTGCTGCCTGGGCTTCAGCCTGTCGCCTCAGTCCCTCAAGGGTAGGGCACTCCTTCTGACCCTTACAGAATTCCTCTCTGGTACGTCCTCCCTCCACATGCCACTCAGCAGGGATGGGTAAATCCTCCAGAGAGTCTACTTCCCCCTCCACGGACTCCAGGTCCACCACCGCAGGTGGCCGATCTGTCTCATGGGGTGTGGAAGCCGAAGCAGGCTCTTCCTGTCTTCGGGTCTGTCCCTTTTTGGCAGCGGGTTGGGCCATTGTTCCAGGCTCCAACCCAGCCGAACTCCCTCTCCGGGCAGTCGCAGACCGTGTGCTCACACAGGCCCTGTCAGGTGTACCCAGCATCGCAGAGTGCGTCCGGTATTCCACCTCTCTCCAAGCGTTGTGCTCCATATCATTCCCCAGCAGACAATCGACTGGCACGGCAGGGCTTACGGCAACTCGAAGTGAACCTGCAACCCCCTCCCACTCAAAGGGAACCTCAGCCACTGGATAGTGGCCCTTCCTGCCATCAGCCATCGCGGCGGGGTGGAGTACATGGGGAACCACCTGCTCTGGAGACACCAGTTGACTTCTCACCATAGTCATACTGGCTCCTGTATCTCTCAGAGCCTCCCCTCTCTGGCCATTGATGGTGACCCATTGCCCATACTTAGCAGTATTTGGGGGCACCTGGATCTTTGGAACCATCTCCCGTTCTCCCAGGGACACTAAGGTGACACCCGCCCACTCACCCCCCTTATCTAAGGGCAACTCCTCCCCGAGCGCTACACTAGCTAGTCCCTGTGGTTTTCCTCCGGTGGGAGGGGGTGGTCTCTTTGGGCATCTGACATCTTCCTTATAATGTCCAACACCACCACACTCAAAACAGTGGAGAACCCTTGGCTGCTGGCTTTGGCCAGGATTAGGGTTTCTAGGCGGATTTGCCTTAGGGGTGAAACCTGTTCCCTTCCCTTGGAAATTGTTTTGGGGACCTTTAGAGAACTCCCTCTTTTTATCTCCCCCCTCCTTCTTCTGGGGGGCGCCCTGTCCGGCCTTTTGGGAATCCCCTCCAGTCCCCTTTGAGGACACCCGGGTACTTGCCCAGATGCCCGCCTCCTCTGCAAGCTTCCGGGGATTGGTCAGCTTGCTGTCCACCAGGTGTTGGCGCAGCTCGGGAAAGCATTTCTCAAGGAGGTGCTCTTTCAAAAATAGATCATACAACCCCTCATAATCCCTCACCTCGCTGCCCTTGACCCAGCCCTCCAAGGCCTTTCTTGCGTAATCAAGGAAGTCCACCCAGTTCTGGGTGCTTAACTTGTGGCTCCCCCTGAACTTCTGGCGATATTTCTCAGGGGTAAGCCCAAACTTCCTTACCAATGCTAGCTTCATGGTGGGGTAGTTGGTTTGCTCCTCTGGTTCCAGGGCCAGCAAGGTGTCCCGACCAGCAGGAGGCATGTACTTATACAAACCATCCCCCAGTGCTTCTCCTGCACCCCATGGGCTCTTAGGGAGACCTCATAGGCAGCCAACCACTTGGCTATGTCATCCCCCTGACTAAAACTAGCTATAAGGTCTTTTGGCAAATAGGGTCTGGACTCCCTGGCTGTTTCTTTGGATTCGCTGCCACCATTCATCACAGGAGAGGACCCCCGTTGCAGGGTCTTGAGTTCTAACTCTTTCAACCTGAACTCATGAGCCATCCTCCGCTCCTCCTTCTCCTGCTCCAGCTTAGCCAACTCCCATTTTAATTGTCTCATTTTCCTCCTGTCAGTGAGCTCGGCTTCGGTCAGGCTTCCCCCGGAGACACTACTGCCCCTCCGGGAGTAGGACACTGGCCCTGGGAGTAGGTTTTCCCCCTCTGAGTGCATTAAGCCCTCTATCTCCACAACCGTGTCCCGGTCTGTCCCTTCATCCTCCTCCTTCCCTTCTTTGTGTGCTTCCACCCAAGCCCTTAGACTGGTTTGGAGTTCCCCCTTCCTGGCACCATGCTTAAAAAATACCCCCATTTGTTGGCAGAAATCTTTCAGCTGAGCCACAGAATAGGTGTCTAGTTTCTCTAGTGCAAACTCCATTTTTCAACAAGCAATACCAAGTTATACACACAAGGAAATTTGAGTTGCAAGGGCAACCTGAAGCTACCTCCACCTCACCACCAGGAACAAATTTGGAAAAACAAAAGTAAAAATTAGGAGGGCCGCTGGGAGAAAACTCCAGGTGTAGGCTGGTGGATTTTACTAAATTACTACAGAGTAGTTGCAACCACATTCAGGATCCCACCGCTAGACACCAACTTGTTGGAACCTGAGATGTCAGGTCACCTAGGGTAGCCTGGCCTAGGGTAAGGCAATATCAACAAAGGCACATGTGTAAAGGTTGCAAACCACCCAGCAGTAACTCAATAAAATTCCACTCAAAAAGAACGACACTACACCGTAAATTATGGAAAAATACGGTCCTTTTTATAAAAATATTATCAAGTTTTCTTTTTCTGCTAGACCTTTTTGTCTCTTTCCTTCTGGAGTTACTTAATCATGTACCTCTTTGCCATTACTACATTCAATGAGGACCACAAGTGTTTCACACGCTTCAAATTGTCGGCAATATCCGGGTTAATCAATATTGGCACATTTCCTCTTCATAAAAGATACACATGATCTCCCTCAAGCATTGAACAGTTGGACACTCCCTCCCCCTGTTCTGTTTAGTTAAATCACATAAAGCAATTGTCGAATGGCAACTTCACTGGTTTCCTCCCCTGTCCCCCTCTGAAAAGGAAAACAGGCATCAACTCAAACAGTATTAGCAGTATTTCTGAATCAACAACTCGCTCTGCCCTAGTATCCAATGAGGCTTTACTGTGCAGTGTTCGAGTTCATCAGGTGGATTCCCAGTCTCAGTAAATTGGATTAGTCAGTTCAGCCCCTCCGACCCACACTAGGGTCTTGTGGGGAATTCTCAACACTTGGACCTTCCAGTACTGTTTTCAGGTCCTTCACCAACCCCAGATTCCCTCCTTACTTGTAGTTCGATGTTTGTGTTCGTTTCAGCTGTTTTACTGGAAGCTGAAGGTGACCGGAGCTCACCGCCGATCTCTTGCCTACCAGCGTCGCCTCCCCTCCTCACCAGCCAGGCCACTCAACAATAGGGGCCGCACTGAGGAGAGGTCGCACTGGTTCGATCTCACCGTTGGAAGCTTTCGGCTGTTTCCCGATGATTTCCCTTCAGGGAGCCTCGGTGGATTCTGGGACAACTGCACCACGGGGCAAGCGCGGGGATCAGCGGCTCTGTAGTAGCGCCGCCCCTCTCTGAAGACTGCTGTCTCCTCACGGGGCTTGCGCAGACTCGCGTCTCCTCAGCTATTCACTGCCGCTGACTCCGCCTCCACCCCAGAGCCACTACAGCTTCCGGGCGTCTTCTTCTCTGGCTCCTATCTCCCCTTTTCAGCAGAAAATATCTACCACCCCCGTCTACGCTACCGGGATGAGGGCTGCGGGTCAAGCAGCTCACTCACGGCGACCACACCACCTTCCTCCCGCGTCTTAAGAGGAGGAGGCGAACACCTGGCAGCACTCCCAGTCGCAGGTGAGAGGGGGTAGATGGTCAAATGAAAATGATAAAGAGGAAGGGGGGGGTGACCAGATCCCTCCGGCACACTCCAACCCCTGCGGAGCTGTTTAAGATTCTCGAGCAGTTACCAGTCACTGGACCGGGAGGTAGGACTTCCACTCGCCTCAGCCCACCTCTCAGTCTCTCAAGAGCCCCTCCTTACTGAACAGATATAGGGGCCCAGGCGATCTCTCAGTTCGGTTCCCAATGCAGGGACCTCCTCAGCTCCACAGACCGATGGAATTAACCCCTTCACCTAACTGTCCAGGGTCAGCAGGATGAACTAACTTGGCTAGGACACCAGGAATGGGGGGGGTGGAAAACCCTAGACAGAGGGCTACCCTTGTAGAGCAATCCACCCTTCAGGACCCTACCCCTACCAGACCTCAGCCTTCACTCTAGCTGTTCCTCACTGGCAAGACAAAATGGCTGACCAGCATTCCGCCTTTTATAGGCTGACCCTCAGAGGCCCAGAAGGGACCAGAAGGTTCTGGAATGCCCTACTCTATCCTATGGGACAGGTTCTAGGTTTGTCAGTTATGTCAGTTGGTAGCCACCATTTTGTGACTCCAAAGAAATTCCTGTCAGGAAAGGCCTCTAGGCCTGAGGTGAAAAACTATGAGGGTGAAAGAACACCTATCCCCTTGACCAACACCTTGAAAAATCTAGTGGACACAAAAATAAATAAAGGCATGAGGGGCAAAAAGGGGACAAAATAAATAATTTATTGGAGGGACTATGCAAAAAGTCAGACAGGTCTAACAGTTAGTTATTAGTCATTCATTTTGTGTATATTGTTTGTAGTGATTGTAGCAATTAGAGGTTATCTCTTTAAGATGTGTGTATCCTTTAAATGTGGTAATGTTCTACATTCTAGTCATGCTGTTACAGAATGTTCTCTGTATTACTGTTGGTTAGTTTCCTCTTGGTTGTGGATCTAACCAGACGTGCTTTTATTCTTGGAATAAATCTTCATGAAACTACTATATTTGGATTAATTCCTCATTCAAGATACTACAGGGAGGCAGTGAGGCAGCAGCGAGGACTGGGAGAGCTAGTTGTCCCCAGGTCGGCAAACTACAGACAGGAACGCTGGTACATCGGAGCAAACAGCGCCGTGGCACTCACCTTCGACCCAGAAAACACTGCAGGTGATTAAGCGTCGGGGCAGGCAGTTACTTGCAACCTAGTGGGTAAAGGGACGGTAAGGAAGAGTGGAATCTCGTCCCCGTTCAGTCCGCTGCCATCTGGAGCCTTCCAATGATGAAAGAGCTGTGCCAAGGTTGGTCCAAACATCAGGCAACCGCGGGTATTTGTTACGAGGGAGGCAGCAGAGGGAAAAAACAGAAGCAGCGGGACGGGGCATGCCATGACCCGATGTCCAGCTGGGTAAGTGACGGTTGCGGGAGGACCCGGGCCGGACTCCTCAATAGCCGAACCAAGCTGCTCCACTGGGCATCGGCCATGTCGTCTCGATGTCCCAAAAGTGTGGAATCTCGCCCCCGGTTCAATCAGGAGCCATCCGATGTTGTCAAAGCTGTGCCAAAGCTGGTCATACATTGGCAGTCCATTGCGATTCGTTCCGAGGGCAGTAGCTGCGGCGGAAAATAGCTGCGGCGGGACTAGCGATTCCATGCCCCAATCACTGGCTAGGTAGGTGTTGGCTGTTGGAGAAACCTGGGCCAGACTCCTCTTTAGCCAAACCAAGCTGCTCCACCGGGCATCGGTCATGTCCTCAGCAAGTTACGGGGGAAATTACGGGGAGAAAGGGGGATTTTAAGCCAAAATGGCAATCCCTGTCCAGGAGCTCACGGCCGGAGCTTCTCACCAGACAGCCATCTTGTATACATTATTCTAACTAAAGTGTTGAACCCCGTTGCCTCTCTTAAAATAACATAATATAACATGCATTTGTAAAGTGCTCGTTCACCCAAAGGTATCTTGGCACTGAGAAACAGATGTTCATTGTTACCCAACTCAATGGCACTGGACTGAGTTTTGTCTTCATTTGCCTTGTGGTAGCGTCTTCCCTTCGCTTCCATCAGCCCAAACCTGTGTATTGGAACAGACATCTTTTTTTTGAGTCTGCAGTTTTTTTCTCTGCACTTCCGTGGTGTGACATGCCTAGGCCAGGAATAGAATCCGAGTACAGAGTTCACACTGTCGCTCCAACTTTCAAGATTCCAGGTGGGTCGCACAATTCCTTCTTGATGATGGGTTTTATGCCTTGGTGCCAAGTTTACTGTATGAGACCTTGCTGTCAGAATCAGAGGGCAGGAAGAAGAAAGAACCAAGTGTATCTGCAAAGTCTCACAAGTGGTATCAAAGCCAACAAGACAGTTGAGGTTTTGGTACTAGCAATTGAAAGAGAAGTAGTTCTCTTCTTGAGCTTTCAAGACCAAGGTTTAGAAACTCGATGCTCGGTGTGACTAAAGGATAGCAAATATGCATCCTTCGAATCTAAAGCTGCCATCTTGTGTAATTCAGTGCCTGGCCTGGTAGGGATTTTTTTTTATCATTTCTTCTTTTCTTTCCTTTAGCTCTTTTTTCTGACTAGGCAAGAGAATATCCCTTCCGGTGCATTGATGCACAGGCAGAGACATCAAATGAAAGAGCTGCAGAGTTAGGAATAGTGAATCTATACAAAGGCACGTGTACGTAACTTAGCAATATTGTGGTAGTCCATATTTTTGCTGCGACATTTTTTGGAGCGCCATATTCTTCCACACAATATTCCCACATTAGCCTTCAATAAAGTGTGCCTCCCAGAGGAGGATTCGATACTTGCTATCTTTGTTTTTCCTTTACTCCCTTGAGTTAGGCTTTCGTCGGACTCCTCTGGCCACACTGAAAACGCACCACTCAGAAGCATTCTCATTTTCGACCACCTGTCCATTAGCTCCTCTGCACGAGGGATGTGCTCGCGCCCTCACAGTATCTTGGTAGTCATTGCTAGAGCGGGGCGGATATGACTCTTGTTCTGTTCCCGAAGAATAATGGCTGATAGGTATTGGCCGCTCCCTGGGCTGATGTCACACAGTGCCTCTTTGTGACGTACGATGTCGATGCTCTTCACCCAGGGAAGAGTTATGATCACAGGATGATGTTGTGAATTATTTGACTTGCTGAGTGTCCGCTTTAGGACACCGTAGCATCCGTGTGGTCACGCGTCATTAGCTGGCATTCTGGAAGATTTCCAAATGTCAGTTGGTGAACAGATGACAGCTGATTACCGAGCTTATCGGACGTGGACTGCTTCCTGTGCGACCTGGCCTTCTTTTAAGTATGTGTTGGATTCTTGAATAAAGACACGTTTTATATGAATTGCGTGTGAAGTGTCTTTCCAGGTGAACACTACAGTGAGCTTGAAATTCTTGGATGTAAGACTCTGACCTGTTGTTGTAGTCCATTTCAGCATCCCCCAGGAAATGGCAGGCAGCCTCGGATGACTTTATTTTGTGCGACTGGTAACGTAGGGTGGTAGTTCAGATACTCAGGAGTTGCTGGAGCCCTAACGCCCTTACCTCCTCTCCAGGACTCTGCAAGCCCCTCCCCCCTCTCCACCCTCACTCACATGATCCCACAATGGAAATGATTCCAAGGTTGGCAGGTCTGCCAGTGCTTCAGGTTATATGAGTACTAATATATATGTTGAGGTTGTATGCGAGTTAATAATAGATAGGCGTGTACTTACCACCAATAGTGGCTGAGCAGTTATTCTCAGGGCCTTTGACAGCAATGTATTTCCCTACTTTGCGGGAGGGGCACAAGCAGGGACATTTCCACTCCTTAGCCATTACATTGATGGGTGGCGGGTAGGAGGATACAACCTGGTACAGACAACGTTTGGGGCAGAAATCTTGACAGAACACGTGGAATTCCGATTTGAACATCAGGAGGCCGCTTCTCTGCATAAATAAAAACATAACTTGATCACAAGCCATCCCTGTATCTAACACTGCCCTCAAAGCCCATGTCATACTTTAAAAATATTTAGCAAAAAAGTGCATTTGAGACCACACTTCATCACTGAATAATCCTAATGTGATGGATAACAGCTGTGCATAGCTTCTCAAATCAGCATTTTCATTCCTTCGTTTGTGTTTTATTGCATGGTAGGTAGAAATACAATACAATAAATACATTTTAATACATGCATGGATTCTATTGGAATTTTGGGATTTTGTATGACCTCAAATATTGACTGCTTTGCAGTGGTAAGTAGTCAGTCATCTATGTATAGTTTATATTGAAAACTTTATTTTTTTATTATATATTCTCATAAAAAAGTATGACACCATTGTAAAGTTTGTGCCCCCTCGGTGACAGCAGAACGGTTATCATAACAAGAAAAGGGACAGCCCTTCCTACGATGAAGTAGCATCATTGCACCCTTTCAATGCTAATCAACACTCAACAGTTTTTTAGGACTTGCTTCCTGCTTTTTCTGTTCAAAGGAAGGAGTTCTGGGTGTCGATAGTTGGTTAGCTTGATTGATACGACTCGCAATGAATAAATGAGTGGTCTATCTCAGGATCTGTTCCATGGGCTTTCAGGCACACAAGTCTGGGGTGGAGTAACAGAATATCCTTGTCAGAATGCCACCTGACATTCATAACCTGTCCGGAATAGTTTTATAAAATGTCACCCCATTGGAGTTACTAATAGAAAATCTACACCCAATGTGACAATATTATTATAATATTATTTAGGGCACAATATTTCTGGCAGATGATAAGTATGTATATGAGAATCTGCGATACAGCCACATCGGGACATCTTGTGGGATGTAATACACACCAATATTTGATGTGCCTGGCTCCTGCGGCCATCCTTCTAGAGAGTGGCATGCAAGGTGTATGCAGGATGAAAGGGCAGAGACACACTCTAATTTCAGGTTGAAGGTCAGGCTTGTTGCTTCTTTTCTCTTTCCAGGCAGATGTACATGGGTGGCCTTTTTTCATTAATCAATGCAAATTCCTGCCCAGAAGCTCCAAAGCGTACATTAGTGAATAATCTTTCAGGCATGAGGTGGGGGCCATGTGCTCCTTCATGAGCTCTACTTCACTTATCAAAGACAGCAGGGATTTAGCATTTAATTTCCTCATTCAGTCACTTACTTTCTCTTTCTCTCTCTCTCTCTCTCTCTCGCCCTTGTGTATGGAAATCTTCTAGAATAATTAGTAACCATGACGACGGAGACGGACCCAGATTCTGAGTTGAAGAATGCCCATGAGGAGCCACCACAGCAGCTAGAAGTGGCAGCAGCGGTGGTGCCACAAGCGGCCTCCACGCCAACAAATCCAGGGCCACGCGCAAACAATCTGGATGCCCAGGAGAAGTCAGGAGCCAATGCTGACTCATCGAAAGGCGACCAGGTGCGTGCCCTACATGCCATGTCAGCCAAGGGTGCCTTCCGTATATTCACCAACTGACTTCTGCTTACATTTGGTTGGAATTTTTTGTGTGAATCTTATTTCCTTGTATCTTATTCAGATGATTTCCATCCCCTTCTAATGTTTGTCCCTATCACTGGCATTGCTTCTCTACCATTCTTTGATTGCATGACTTGTATCCTTCCACTGCCTACATTCAGGCAACTACATGAGAGGGTATGTGTTTTCTTGCTCTCTTCCCTGTATGCTGCTCCCCATTACATCGCCACCCCTTGCATGCTCAGTGTTCCTCTCCAAATCCAAGCTCAACCAGTGGCGTAACGCAGGCACCCGCAGCCCCCGCGGTGCAGGGGGAGTCAAGATCCAGGGGGCTCCCTCAGCACAGTACTCTGGCCAAGAGCTCCTGATTGGTTTCGGAGGGAGCCCCACCAAGTACCTAGCAGGGGGGCACTCACGTTTTGTTGCACCAGTGAGCTCAGCTGCTGGCTTCCTTGCCCCTTCTGCTCGTCTTGTGTGGGCAGGTATTTTATTATTTGCCTACCCTCACTTTTGTTGCTTTTCCTCACTTCTCGTTGCTGCAACAGCTCTGGGGTGTTTACTTAATAAACCCACATACAGCTCCTTCCCGATCCTTCCCCCCCCTTGCTCAGCTTGTTTAAAAAAAAAATAATTTACTCCCACCCCAACTCTTTTGTTGATCGCCCTGCGCCCCTTACTGCTGCTGCTCAGTGGCATTTACATCTTACCCCATATCCGCTTCACCATTGTTCTCCCACCAATGACCCACTCAATATACTCAGGCCAGTTGCCTGTGTATGTATTTATGTACTGCACCGTGTGTCTGACGTCACTGAATTACACTCTTTGTGTATGACATGCCTGTGGATCAGTCTCTAAGTATCACATCATTGGTTAAATCAGCGATGATCTCTCTATTTGTACGACACCACTGATGACTCGTGACAAGAAATATTCCCAGGTGTGTATGATTGTACATTGGGAATTGGTAAGATGTGTTCAGCATTAATCCAGCCGTGAGGCAGAAGGGCTAGAACTAAGCCATACCAGCTTCTGCTTATGCGTCCAACATCTACGCCACGATAGAACCTACAAAGGGAAGCAATCAAGGAGCACATTGCTGATTGCCAGTGTGGGATCCTGCTGCAAACACCACAGACGTGTCTACCTTTTATTAAAGGGCTCTCACCCTCATCGTTGTTTGCAATGGGGTAGTACTATTCGCAATCAGTGTGCCTTTGTACAGATCCCCTAAGCACAATCACAAATATAGAGCTTCCTTAATCAAGGTTGAGCCCCTCCTGATGTGTTTACATTCCGGGTGAAGACTCGGTGATGAAGCCTGCTACAGTAGGTCTGTGGATGAGAACCCTTTTAAAAAAGCAGACATGTCTGTAGTGGTTTTATCTGGATCCCAAAATACTAATCACCAGCCTGCTCCTTGATTGGTTCTTAATAGCGGCCTATGGTTACAGCATAGATGAATGTGTGATAAATCCACTTTGTGGGTCTGATGTCACAGAGGACAGCTAAGTATGTCCGACAGCACAGAGGACTATTTGTGCGTGTGTGTATTACAACCCTGAGAATTGCTATGTGTATATGACGTCACCAAGGACCACTTGACACAAATGACATCACTCAGTACAATTCTTCACTGAGGACTGCTCAGTCTGCATTTGTGTACACTGATGAACAATGCTTAGTATTTGATGCATCATTGGGGCAGCGCTGTGTGTGTTTACCACAGCGCACCGATGGGTGTGTGTGGTTGTGTGCACGTGTGTGTGTCATCACCAACACCAACAGTGAATAACCTCACTGAGAATATATACCTGATCTGATCTGTAGCCAGGGTAGTACTGGGACACATAAAAGGTCTGGGCACCAAAATAAAAGTGGCCCCCATTAGCGAATCAGAGAGCTAACAGGTGGTCCACGTTTGAAAATTGTGGCAGTTGGAACTTGTACAGACAGCAGCCGCTGTCGGTAGTAGGAGCACCTGCCGGGCGGTGACGTGGGGAGGGGGAGAGGCAGGGTGGGGGGTAGTAAACTATGGATTACGGAGGTCTACAGGTAAGTAAACATATAAATAAATAAAACTAATTTTGTTGCATGCACTGCATTCCCAAATACGATGCAGTGCTCGCAACTAAATTCGTTTTATTTATTTATTTATATGTTTACTTATCTGTAAACCTCCGTAATCCATAGTTTACTACCCCCCCTCCCCACGTCACCGCTTGGCAGGTACTCCCACTACTGACCGCCGCTGACAGACAGCCTGTCAAGGTGCTATCCATGGGAGATTGTGTTCATTTGTGCTTGCTGCAGGCAGTATTAATGATAATGTCAGGGAAAGTAGCAATAAAAACTGGCACACCAGACCATAACACAGGCCAAAAAGCAGCCACAAATCTGGCCCACATTTTAACCTGTTAGACGAGCCCTTCAGACACTGCCAAAGAGCTCTGTAGGCCAGTCCGAACATGGTCGGTAACACGATTCATCTTAAGTCTCACTACTGCAAAAAAATAATTAGCTTATGGTCATGAAAGTTAAGCTGTGTTAGACAGGAACATGATTTGATGTCTTTGTGTACTCCCTTTACAAACACACATGCATTCTCTCTCTCTCTCTCTCTCTCTTCCACACCTCTCTCTCTCTTCCACACCTCTCTCTCTCTCTCTCTCTCTCTCTCTCTCACAACTCTCTCTCTCCCATTCTTTCTCTCTGCCACACTGCACTCGACTCTTAATAAATGAGTAATGCTGGCTGCACAGGTATGTGCCTTCATCATGGCAGAAGCACATACTACTTTGAATGTCTAACAATTGTAACTTCACTGCAGAAATAGGTGGGGAAATCTCGGTAAAAAATAGAACCCATTGCCCTAAGAGTAGCCAGTGATATCGAAGATGAGCATAGTGCTGCAAGGCTAGCATGCAGCGTCAGAGAGGAAACAATAGGTACTCAACACGTCCCTGAGACTATGGAGAGGGAATGAGAAAGAGGCTTGCTTCTCTGTCCTTGCTCAACGACCTTCAGCATAAGCGCCATTTGTAGTAGGAAGCGGAAGGATGGGCACTAAATACCCTCTGCATCAGCTGGCAGTCAAATGAAGGCTTGTTCAAGGCTTGTACCTTGGCAGGATGGCACACCTGCTACCAGGAAGAGAGTGAATTAGACGAAACATTTACCTCGTCAGTCAGTTTTTAACAGTGGATAGAGCTAATGGATTTGAAGTGACCTTGGCAAAATGGGAGGTATTCCATACCCATTTACTTGCAGAGGAGCAGTTAGAGCAGCCCTGTGTGCCGACGTTAATTGAAAGTGTATGACCAGACAGGTATCCTCTAGGCCCGTGGTACTCATAGTAGGGCCCGGCAGGCCTTCCTTGGCGGCCCGTGGACCTTGCAGGTAATGGACCCATGGCCCCCCTGAGAGAGAGAAAGTGGAGAGAGAGAGAGAGAGAGAGAGAGTGGAGAGAAGGAGAATGTGGAGAGAGTGGAGAGAAAAAGACAGTGGAGCGAGTAGAGACAGAGACTGACTGACTGACTGATTGAGAGAGAGATTGTCTGAGAGACTGACTGAGAGAGAGACTGACTGACAGAGAGAGAGACTGACTGACTGTCAGAGAGAGACTGACTGAGAGAGAGACTGACTGACTGACAGAGAGAAAGACTGACTGACAGAGAGAGACTGACTGACAGAGAGACTGACTGACTGACGGACTGAGGGAGAGAGAGACTGACTGACTGAGAGAGAGAGAGAGAGAGACTGACAGAGAGAGACTGACAGAGAGAGACGGACTGAGAGAGACAGAGAGACTGACTGACAGAGAGAGACTGACTGGCTGATAGAGAGAAAGAGAGAGAGAGAGAGACACACACTGACTGACAGACAGAGAGAGACTGACTGGCCGAGAGAGAGAGAGGCTGACAGAGAGAGACTGCCTGAGAGAGAGAGACTGACTGACAAAGAGAGAGAGAGAGACTGACTAACCAAGGGAGAGAGACTGACTGACTGACTGGTGGAGAGAGAGGATGACTGAGAGAGAGAGACTGACAGAGAGAAACCATCTGACTGACTAAGAGAGAGAGACTGACTGACTATGAGAGAGAGAGACTGGCAGAGAAAGAGAGAGGCTGACAGGGAGAGAAAGAGAGAGAGAGAGAGAGAGAGAGAGAGAGAGAGAGAGAGAGAGAGACTGACTGACTGACACAGAGAGAGACTGACTGACAGAGAGAGACTGACTGACAGAGAGAGACTGACTGACAGAGAGACTGACTGACTGAGGGAGAGAGAGACTGACTGACTGAGAGAGAGAGAGACTGACAGAGAGAGACAGACAGAGAGACTGACTGACTGATAGAGAGAGAGAGAGCGAGAGAGAGAGAGAGAGAGAGAAAGAGAGAGACACTGACTGACTGACAGGCTGAGAGAGAGAGAGACTGACAGAGAGAGAGAGACTGCCTGAGATAGAGAGACTGACTGACAAAGAGAGAGAGAGAGACTGACTAACCAAGGGAGAGAGACTGACTGACTGACTGGTGGATAGAGAGGCTGACTGAGAGAGAGAGACTGACAGAGATAAACCATCTGATTGACTGAGAGAGACTGACTGACTAAAAGAGAGAGAGACTGTCTAAGAGAGAGAGAGACTGACTGACTATGAGAGAGAGACTGGCAGAGAAAGAGAGAGACTGACAGGGAGAGAAAGAGAGAGAGACTGACTGACTGACTGAGAGAGGCTGACTGAGAGAGAGAGACTGACAGAGAGAGAGACTGACTGAATGAGAGAGAGAGATAGAGAGAGAAAGAGACTGACTGACAGAGAGAGAGAGACTGTGATGGAATTGGGGTCAAA